>NW_026068015.1:3845245-3914474 GCF_014885135.2 Alexandromys fortis
TTTTCATGACAAAGTTTCTCTGTGTAGCTCAGTCTGTCCTGGGACTCACTATATAAGGCCAGGCTAGCCTCAAAATCAGAGATCCACTTGCTTCTGTCTCCTGAGAACTTCTGTTAATTTTATTATCTAACTTCTAAGTGTAGATATCAAATATAATGGCATTGTATTTGGGTTCTGCTAGAGTATTTGAGCTACTAGATTTGTAAATTATATGCTAAAAAGAAGAAACTCATCAATTTGATCTTCCATGTGGTCAAAAGCAAGTCATAAGTCTTCTCAAGGGTAAGATCTTCTTCTAAAAATAAATAAAACGCTCATGGGGATTTAAAACTGAATATCCTTTAGCTATCATCTTTTAAAAACTAAGCAAAAATGCCCATTGTTTTAAAGAAAGATCTAAAATGCATCTAAACTGCTTTTGAAAAAAAAATGTTTGTGTTCTATGTATAAAAATATGGCCTGAACTGATAGTTTAGAAAATAGCCAAAAGACATGTTTATACTTAATGAAATATAGAGGTATTACATATGAGAACCAGTGGTCAAAGTGAAACTATGCCTGGCATAATCAATTGAATAATGTACATATACTCACATATTATATACCTAGCAGGAAAAATAATATTGCTCTTCTAATTTATTTGCACTGTGAATATAGGCCTAATTTCATTTTATAAAGTCTATTAATGTTCAATATCCAGTATGTATTAATTTGAGAGGGCCACGATAACAAAACTCAGACTCAGAAATGTGAAGGGTTGTAAATGGAGGCTCCTTTCCTACCTGTCAATTCCCAAGTAACCACTTTGAGACTTTTATTAGTTACAAACCATTTGGCCTATTAGCTCAGGCTTATTATTAACTAGCTCTTACAACTTCAGCTAACCCACTTTTATTAGTTTATGTTTTGCCAAGAGAATTGTGGCTTGTTACCTCACATTTTGCTTCTCATGTAGCTGCTGACATCTCCCTCTCCTCTGCCTTCTTTTTCTCTGGATCTTTGCTTTGATTGCCCACCTCTCTCTATTCTGCCTGACTATTAGCCAAATCAACTTCTTTACTAACCAATAGTAATAGAACATATTCACAGCATACAGAAGGGTACCCTACATGATCTCCCCTTTTTTCTCTAATTAAAAAGGAAGGCTTTTACTTTAACATAGTACAGTTATCTATATTAAAACAGGCATCGAGCAAGAATTACAGTTGCAATATTTAGTTTATTTGTGTTTGACAAAATTAAAAAAAAATCTATCATCAATTGTATCTATCTTTGTCAGTCTAAAGTTTCATATCTAATTTATCTTTTATCATAACTAAGGAAAACTATAATTTTAACTATCTAGTCTTCAACTGCATCAAAGATTCCAGAAGGGTGATATTACCTAAATGAACAGGAAGCACAATGTGAGCAATTTTAAATATTCTAGAAATGACAGAAATATCTGACTGTCTGGACAGTCACCAAAAGTTTTTCTATAACATTGGGGCATTTATCTTCAGCCTAAAGTGATGTAGGTGCATCTTCTTTCTATGTGTTGCTTTAATTGGTTAATTAATAAAGAAACTGCTTGGCCTGATAAGTCAGAACATAGGTGGGTGGAGAAGACAGAACAGAATTGTGGGAGAAAGAAAGCAGAGTCAGGAAGATGCCATGAGGTCCGGCCCATGATGGATGTGGGCTAGAATCTTTCCCGATAAACCACCATCTCGTGGTGCTACACAGATTATTAGAAATGGGTTAATCAATATGTGAGAAATAGCCAATAAGAGGTTGGAACTAATGGGCTAATCAGTGTTTAAAAGAATACAATTTGTGTGTTGTTATTTTGGGTGTAAAGCTAGCCATGTGGGAGCCAGGTGGGACGAAAAGCAGGCCTGCTCGCCTCATCACTACACTAAAGACCTAGAATGTCTGGCAAGCTTCTCAGTGATGCAGGAAATTTGAAACAGTCATGCCTATATTGCAAGTTTGTCAGTCATTTTTTTCTATGTCCCACAGAATTTCTGGCAGACCCTTCCATGAAGCAGAAAATTTGAAAGACTGTCCCACATATTTTGGCAAAATTCATCAGTTGCTTATTTTTGTGTCCTGCAGAATATGGCAAACACTTTCATGAAGCAAGAAACTCTTTCATGAAGTCCTAAGGACTATCTCACCTTGTTTTTGGAAAGTTCAGTAGTCATTTTCCTGTGGGTTTTGCATGTGAAAATTTATAATTATGGTTAAATCATATGCCACAGTCAAAAGCTGCTGACTTAGATTTGGATATCACTGTAGGAACTGGTGAGATAAAATAGTTTTGGAATATAATTTTACAGAAAATGTGACAGCATTTGCTTCATATTGAAAGATGGGGCTTTTAAGGTTGTGTTCTAAGAAGTGACATAATAGGAACACTCCGGTTTCTGGCATAATGTAAAGTAGGTAGGTTGGGAGGTAATTTGGATGTTAGAACAATGTGTTGAATTTAAGATCTCCTTTAGATTCTTGGTGAATATTGGCTTTTGTCATTAGTTCTACAAAGAGAAGGACCTGAATATACAATTGAATGCTCTCCATGTAGAATGTTGTGTTTCCTGAGTAGATGTAAAAAAATAGTTATTAGCCGCAGACAGGTCACCAAGAGATCAAAGAAAGGATTTCATCAAAGTGTTAGTGAACCAAAGAGTTTGTTGAATCTACTTTTAGGAACACGTGTTAGGGATTATTTGTAGATAGTATGTGTGACTCAAAAGTCCCACCTCAAAGTGAGTGGCAATGCCCAAAAGCCCCTCCTCCCTTAGTCAATATCCCCTTTCTATATTCTCTAATACATCTCAAAAATCTGATGCAGAAGTATCAGTGGGTAGAATCAGGGGGCCTGGTGATCCCCCCACTTCTACCTAGGACATAGTAATAGTCCCATTTTCTTTGCCATAGGCTAGCTTTTCATTGTATTATTTTGACCTCAGTGTTGACTTAATTAGGCTTTTTGTTTGTTTGTTTTTTGAGACTGGGTTTCTCTGTAGCTTTGAAGCCTGTCCTGAAACTAGCTCTTGTAGACCAGGCTGGCCTCAAACTCACAGAGATCCACCTGCCTCTACCTCCCGAGTGCTAGGATTAAAGGCATGTGCCACCATCACCTGGCTTTGATTAGGTTGTTATTGTTGTAATGAAACAGCATAACCAAAAGGCAAGTTGGGGAAAAGAGGGTTTATTTGACTTACATTCAAAGATGTAGTTTATCACTAAAGGAAGCCAAAGCAGAAACTTAAGCAGGGCAGGAAATTGGAAGCAAGAGATGATATAGAGGCAATAGCGGTTTGCCGTTCACTGACTTTCTATCCATGACTTTATCAGCCTGCTTTCTTATAGAATACAGGACCACAAACCTGGCAGTGGCCCACTCACAAAGGGTTGAGCCTTTCCTAATTAATCACTAATTAAGCCATACAGGCTTGTCTATAGCCAGTTATCATGGAAGCATTCTCTAAATTGAGGCTTCTTCCTCTGATGGTTCTAGCTTGTGTCAAGTTGACATAAAACTAGCCATGAAAACTGTCATGGCCACTGGCCATGACTGCCACAGCAATCCATTCTGTGCAAGCTAATGGTCATTTCATGACCAGAGAAAAGTGTTACTTCACCAAATGTTGATGATACTCAGTCTTGCTAAGGTATAGAAGGAATGTAAGCATTCTGAAGGTTGTAGATGAGAAGAGTGGCTCTCTGTCATGACAGGGACAGGAAGCCTTTTGCCAGTGTTGGCACTGAGTATGTATGACCTCAGTTTCTCAATACAAGCTTATTGATGTTGCTGTCATCTCTCCTCTTTCCACAGGTGGGGAAGTCCCATACACAACTCTGGCTACTCGAATGATGATGGGGGCATGGTGGTTATTTGCTCTGATTGTCATCTCATCATACACAGCAAACCTTGCTGCTTTCCTCACCATCACCCGCATTGAGAGCTCCATCCAGTAAGTAGGCAATGATTCCAGTAGCCATCAAACATGACAAATGCTAAAAAAGCCCTCTGAGCATAAATGTAATGTACCATCTGATAAGATTGTCACTCTCCTTCTGAGTAAAGGCTTAGTTCTGTGATCTCAGAGTATGAATCCTAAATAATTTATTTTATAAAATTTTCATCATAACTTAAATATTGCTTTCCATATTTTCCTAGAAGGATAATGTATCATCAAAGCTTTAACCTTCACAGAAAAAAAACTAAGTCATGGCAGGAGAAATGGCTCAAAACCATCTGTGATTCCAGTTTTAAGGGATCCAATACCATCTACTAGACTCTGCCATCATTGCACATGCAGAGTATACATACTCTCATACACTCTCATACATACACTCAGGAATACACACACAATAAAAATAATTTAAGAACTATAACTACATCAGAGAAAAAATAAGATAATGTATAAAAATCTTATGAAATAAAATGTCTTTCTAATGAGGCTGGTACATTTTGTGTGATCAGAATAAAGGGCTAAATGAACATATCAGTGAGGGCATGAAGAGAGAAGGGGAGACTGTGAGAACAGAAAAGAGAGGGGAAGAGAAAAGAGCAGGTAACAGACAGAAATTAGCATGCTAGTGACCACAATCTACCTGTCTGCATTAATATCCATGTGGTCATCATCTCTGCTCTTTCTCCAACATCAATAACAGTGATACAAAATGGTTGTTCATCATGATACACTCATTTCTTCACACACAGAGGTCTGTGCTTCAGGTCATAATGGACTTTCCCATGAGCCCCAACCCTGAGGCATTTTCTGCCTTCATGGTTTCACACTACAGGAGCTGCAGCATCATACAGTTTCTGCCCTGAATGAACACAATAGCCTATGTACTATGTTAAAAAAAAAAAAACATACCCCTGAAATTGTCTATTTAGCCACAAACAAAATGATTTTAATTAAAAGTCAACACTCATACCCCCAAACTTACGAATTGAAAATGAGCACTACTGGCAATATAGGAGAATTTCCCAGAGTCAACTTCTCCTTAAAGAAAAATCACAAAGCCTTTTTTTCCTCTTAAATGTATGTAAATGAGCTTCATTAGTGGCCAGGAAGCCATTATAATATAATGCCAAATCAAGACTTAATTATTTATAGAAGTTCATTGTTTTCCTTCAATCTACAATCTGAAATTGAAAACCACAAAAGTCAACTAGTAATATTCACAAGCAGTCAATTCCTTTATCCACTTATGAAAATGATACTTCTAGATTCACCCATCAAATCATGCTCCTCAAAGTGTTTTATAATTTTTGCTTTAGTATAGGCCTTTCTTACTCTCCCAATTTATTCCTCTTATAGCCAGCTCTATGGGTAAAACAAATTATAAGCGATGCTGAGTAAAATGTGGGAGATTGAGTAATAATGAAAACGATTGTGATACCCTAGGAAGAAAATTGATGAAATTAGTAACATCATAAAAATAATAACCATCATTTACTGATTAGTTATCAGATGCCAGGATTTGTGCTGTTATATGCTGATTGGCTCATCTAATGCTCATCACCATCTTGTAAACTCCATGACACACTTTACAAACAGAAAAACTGAAGATTTAGATGCTAAGCAACTTTTACCTTCAAGCAGTTAATGTCTGGGCAATGTGCAGACCTTCAGGGTGCCCGGCACCTGAGCCTGTGTGCCAGGGCATTGCACAGTTCTCATTCCCTGCACCCAAACCACCATGTGCCATCTGTGTTTAGAAAAGCAACTCTCAGCCTTAAGAATAAATCCTTAAGCTCCAGAGAAACCCTGTCTCGAAAAACAATCCTCAACTGGCTTGGAGCAGTAGCAATGACTTTGAGTTTAACCAATTTTGTTAGCATACATGTCAACATGGGTTAATTTTACCTATGATTACCCTATGCTCATCTGAGAAAGACATTTTGGCATATAAAGCCAGATAAAGACTGAACATATTTAAAACACAAAATGAGAAAGTTTGATATGTATATGTATATAACACATCTAATACTGCCCATACTGTTGATTAAGTATTCCCAAGTGTGTTCAATTAGTAACTGGCTTTGCACCTTGGACAACTGTCTCCTTCTTTCTACCTCCCCACAGGCCTTTCACCATTGTTCCCATCTTTGCTTCTCTGG
Source organism: Alexandromys fortis (assembly GCF_014885135.2). Lineage (NCBI taxonomy): Eukaryota > Metazoa > Chordata > Mammalia > Rodentia > Cricetidae > Alexandromys > Alexandromys fortis. Next base: position 3,851,370 of record NW_026068015.1, read on the forward strand.
ATGTAACTTTCTACTACAGTAATTATGTTTCTGCGCTTGGCTCATTTCACTTAGCTTAATGACTTGTAGTATGATCAATGTGGTAGCAGATAGCAAGAAAAATGGCTTTCCAGAGCAAATTGGAGTAAACCTTTTAAAATACATTTTAACAATAATGTTTTTATTTTTGAGAGTACAATACATCATTTCTCACTTCCCTTTCTTTCCTCTAAACTCTTACAAGAACTCCTTTGCTTGCTTCCATGTGTGTGTGTGTTCATAAATATGTAAATATGCCCTATTCAGCTTGTATAATGTTACTTGTTTGTGTGGTTTTGGAGCTTACTATTTGCCATTGGCTAAACAACTGGTGTGCTCATTCCTAGAGGGACTATTTCTCCCTTCCTCAATATTATGAGGCCTTGGGAGCCCTCCACCGCACTCATCCATGTTAGCAAGTCCATTGGTGGTCATCCTTGTTAAGGCATGGTTAGGCAGTCATGTTAGTGGTATTTCAAGGGTACACACTTTTAAAAATAGACTTCTAATTAGTAATGCCTAACTATAATGGCACATGTAAATATGCTTAACGTATTACTTAGTTTTGAAATATTTTCAATAAACAAATAATAACATCTTATATGACATGCAATTAGTCATTGTAGTAAAAAATTGTCTGACATTTGTTGTGGCTTTACTATGATACAGACATTAAGTATTATGCAGTTATTATTGCATTTATTCCTCAAAGTACATATCACAATGTAAGTACTACCATTATTTCCATTCTGTAAATGAAGAAACTGAATTTTAGAAGCAAAATGCTCAAGACCACCCAGTAAACATTGAAGCTGATGGTCTAACTCATGTCAACCTGAAACTTATCCAGTCTTGACCCTACAGTTAATTCCTTATCCAATGCTGTTTCCCTGAATTTCTTGACCCAGTGCTTTGCTGAAGGCATGTGAGGCGGTCTATGTGTGCATCTTAGCTACTTAGTTATTACTAAGTTCCCAGCACCAGTTGCTTTCTAGAGTACTATAACAGTGGAAGCAGACGCCACTATATTCCAAGGTTCCATATTCTGCATTCCTCAAGGTTTCTTCAAAAGTAAAATTTAGTAGGGAAAAGAATGTAATTTCACATGGATGCTTCCCTCAAGTGTAGCTCTACATTCCAAAGTAACTGAACATACATTTCCTTCAAAATTATTCCCTTCTGGTGCCAACAAGCATTATGAAAAGTTTTTAGTGGGTGTAATAAATTACTGCCTCCTAATACTATCATGAGAGTAACTTGGGAAAGAATAGAAGCCAAGTAAGTTACAACAGTCTGATTTTATCCCAAAACTTATACATAATTTCAAAGTTCATGTCTTACCTTTGTGATAAACACAAATGCCTATGCTACTACTTGGATGCAGAGTTCCACCTGTAAGTTAGGCTGGGTTCTTGCACAGTTCCCACTCTCATTCTCCAAGAGAACAGATTCTCCACAGTCTCGTGCAGTGCTGTCTTAAGCACTGGTGTTCATAAAATTACCTCCTCCCGAAGTTAAATGGTGAATGCTGACACATCTCACTCTGCACAGTTCAACATGCCATTGGCCTACATAGACTATGCACATCTTCATTCCCTCAAAGCAGAGGCTCTTTCTAGGCTGAGGTGGGAAGAGGGAAATAGAGCAACCCTCTCTGAGAGAGAAAAACATGGGTCCTTTTGAATTGATATTAGCTATGGTCTAAAGTATGGGAAATGGGTTTCCCTTGTAAAAGATAACTCATAAGTTTAAGTCTCCTATTTCTTCAATGACAGGATGTGGTAAAGAATGAGATGACCACTTCGGAGTCCAAAGAGGAAAATATTAATGATTTCTGTTTTGCTGTTGTTGCTTTCGTGTGTGTGTGTGTGTGTGTGTGTGTGTGTGTGTGTGTGTGTGATTTGCTTGGCTTTTTTACTTTAAAAAAAAAAAGAAAGTGAGACTGAATATATGGGTTAGTAGTTAAGATCACTTGTTGTTCTGCCAGAGAAACCAGGTTCAATTCCAAGCACCCCATGTTAGTTCACAACCATCCACAATTCCAGTTCAGAGGATCTGATTCCCCCTCCTGATCTCCATGGGTGCAAGGCAGACATGTGGTACACATAGACATACACAGGCAAAGCACTAACATGCATGAAACATTTTAAAAATAAAATGCTTGATTTTCTACTGGTCCCCAGGCTAAAAATGGCAATGGTGCTTGAAGAGTTTTGAAATTACTGTTAGTGTCAATATGGGATAAGGGCTGAGATTGTAGCTCAGTAGTGGGTCACCTGCTTAGCCCTTCCAGAGTCTTGGGTTCCATTCCCAGTAACACACACATAGACACACAAGACAGCATTACAGCACCATCATATTTGCCTTTACTTTATTATTTTTTTCCCAAGAGCCATTTATTACTTAACATCAAAATAAACAGAGCTACAGGAAATCATAGTTGTTCAACTGGATTCATTAGTAACTAGTATGATTAATCTTTGTGACCAAATGTGATTATCCACACCCAAGGAAACCAATTGTTCCTTTGCTGATACGTTATTGTTTCTTTCATATTTGCCATCACTGGTAGTGTAGGCCACCTACACTAGGTAATGTCTCTGGGCCTTGTCACTTGACCCTATAATCCTCTCAAAGAGTTAAAAAAAATGTGCTGTGTCAGTCAAGTCTCACTGTAATTTTAGCATAAATATGAATTAAAGCAATGACTCATTTGATAGTCTCAATTTAGTGCCTGATTACCCGGAATTCAAAGGAAGCTGCGGACAGTGACTGGCAATAACCCTGAGTCAGGCTGTTGTTAAACAAGCATTTTCTCATAGCTCATCTTTATTTACCCCTGTCATAATCAGTAACTCAAATATAGCTCCTTCTATGTGGGCGCCATCATGTTTACAATTAGATTTAGTGTCTTTCTGTTTTAAACCTCTCACATGTATCTCTCCCACCTCATACTATGAACTCTAGCTGGCCTTGGACTGGCATGCTGTTCTACTGTTTTATACCTTTAATTAAAATGCATTTCCTCAAGGGCCGTTTCTAATCACTTTTGTATCAGCCTAGGACCTTATGTAGTACCTCATTAAATACCTAGTGCATTGTGGTCACAAATAATATTCAGTCAATAAACATCCAGGAAAGGGTTCCTTAAATCTGGCTTGAAACTGCGGAAGTCCACTGTGTGAATATCAGCCACATAAAACACAAAAGAAATATTAGAGTCATTTCTTTATGCTGTTATTTCACAGAAGAGAGGAACCCTCACATGGTGCACCGTCTTGCTTTGCTGAGTGTCTCCCCTACTCTTTCTTCGATTGTTCTGTAGCAGCCTGTCTCAGAGCTCTCAGCAGGGAATTGCACACTTTATTAGGAACAGCCACGATCAGGATGGTTGAAAGAAGCTGGGCTTGATTCATTCTGCTTCAATGTTTCAGCTCAGGGCAGAATTGTTCTGCTTGGACCCAGACCTCATAGGCACTGCACACACAGGAAGGCATTCATCTCCCAAGTCCTTATTGTTCGGAGTTGAGATGCCTTAGTTGTCTTGGCACTTAAGTACTACAGTGATGAATATCTTACGAGCATAGAGCTATCTAGATGTCATAGACAGAATTTTATCTTCTAAAAGAAAGAAGTCATATAGGAAGTATATATTGGTCTTTCAAATGCACCTTTCATTGAGTACTTAATTAAAGACTGCCTCCCACGTTATTTATCACTCCCAGGGGACCCAAGGAGCCCTGGTAGTCCCTAATATGATCAAATATCTATCTTACCCCGTTCCTCTCCCTTTCTTTTTATCCGTATCCTATCTCTGTCTCTCCATACTAGAAAAATTTTAAATAATTCTTATCTTTCTAAATTTCTTGCTAGCTTCCTTTCCTATGAAAATTCTGATAAAATATCCTCATCCCACAAGTTCACACAAACATTTAAACTCCTGCGCTGAGGAGTATCTGACAGCACCACTTTGTAAGTGGGTGATATTTGAGTACAACATATTTTGTGAGCATTTAGTGGAATAGCAATGATAGAGATTATCAAGAAGAGTGGGACCAGAACGCAGAACTGGAGCTCTGGCCTACCATACAGTGGGTATTATACAGGGTCCTAGGTTGTCACTAGAAGAAAAAAGTCACACCTAGAGTAACTGATACAGGTCTATACTCTAAGACATGACACTGGAGAAATCAACTCTGAACCACTGGAGTGGCCATACTGAAATAGGACCTGTTCCTAATCCCATACTAGGGACAGGTTACAAAACCTTCACATCTCTTCCCTTCGCTTTTCTACTTCTCCTAGTTACTATCCAGTTTCAGTTTAGAGAATCTGATCCCACCTTGTCCTCTTCTAGCTTATTGGCTTTCTATAGAAGACAAGTTGAAGTTGGGGAATCTCCCTACCCCAACCACAAGTTCTGGGAGGTTTTTAAAACATCTGTCTGATTTATTTTTCTTTTTCTTTCCATTCCATTTTTAACTGAAATAGTTTAATAGGTTCCCTATTTCCTTATTGTTTTCCCAGTCTACTTAATTTTCCTCTTCTGTTTTATTCTGTTTCTCTAAAACTAATGACCAGCATATTTCTACTTATTTACTTTCCACTGCTGCCTTAACTACCTAACATCTTAGTACACGTCATCTTAGCTGTGTTCCTTTACTTCTGAAATTTATTAAATTGAATGCTAATTTTCAGACTTCTACCAGTATTTGTTTGAAATATATTTTATTAAATTAATCTATTTCAGGGCTTGAGAGATGGTTCAGCAGTTAAGAACACTGACTGCTCTTCCAGGGAACCAGGTTCAATTCACAGCAACCACGTGGCAGCTTGCAACTCTCTGTAACTCCAGAATCCAACACCATCACAAAGACATGCATATAGGCAAAACACCAATAAAATACAAATAATTTTTTAAAAAAAATTAAATTTATCTATTTTGCAACCTTACCAGAATTTCCACTCCCTCCTCTTCTTCCCCATCCAGCTTCCCCCAACGCCAGCCCCATCCACTCCTACTCTATTTCTGTTCAGAAAGGGTAGGCCTCCCATGGATATCAACAAAGTATGGTTTTGCAATATGTGGTAGGACTAAGCTCCTCCCCTTGTTTTAAGGCTGGGAAAATCAACTCAGTATGAAGAAACAGTTTCCAAAACCCAGCCAAAGCTTTGTACACAGCCCCTACTCCCAGTGTTAGGAATCCTATGAGTAGCTCGTGCTACAGAGCTGTCACAGATATGTAGAGGGGCCTAGGTCTGTCCCATGCAGGCTCCAGGGTTGCTGGTTTTCACTCTGTGAGCAACCATGGGCCCGGATTAGCTTCTTCTGTTCATTTTCCTATGGTGTCCTAGACCCCTCTAGCTCTTCCTCCCTCTTTTCAGCAGGATTCCCCGAGCTTGGCCTAATGCTTGGCTGTGGTTCTCTGCATCTGTTTCTATCAGTTACTGGATGAAGGCACTCTGATGACAATTGGGCAGGCACCAATCTAAGAGTATAGCAGAATATCATTAGGCATCATTACATCGACATTATTTTTTTTCTCCAATTGTATTTGGTTCTATCCTAGAGCTCTTGGCCATCTAGCCTCTGGATCCTGGCACTTCAAGCAGTGCCAGGGGTGAGTTCACTCTACTGGCATAAGCCTCAGACTGGATCAGTCATGGGTTAGCCACACCCACAGCCTCTTCTCCACCCTTACCCCAGCATATCTCATGGGCAGGATAAACTGTAATCACAGTTTGTGTGGCTGCTTGGTGTCCCAGTCCATTCACTGGGTTTTGCCTAGTCACAAGATATGGCCAGCTCAGCCATATCTTAGCACAAGATATGAATCCTATATGAGGAGGCTTAGCTACGGCCATCATTGTAGATTCCTAGGAATTTCTCTTACACTGGGTTTCTACCTGACACCAAAATGCCAACCTACTGTTCCAGTCATCTCCTACTCTACTATCCCCCTCCATCCACCCCACATTTCCAAACCCTCTTGCTTCCATCCAGACCACCCACAAAATCTCTTCTACTTCCCCTTCCCAGGGAGATCCATGTGCCCCTCATTGGGCCTTCCTTGTTAACTAGCCTCTATGGGTCTATGAATTGCAGGCTGGTTATATTTTACTTTTCAGCTATTATCCACTTATAAGTGTGTACATATCATGTTTGCATTTCTGTGTTGGGGAAACACAGGATGATTTTTTTCTGGTTTAATCTGTTTTCAAATTTCCAGGTGACATTGTTCCTTTTTATTTTATTTTTTTAAAAAGAAAACAAACTATCTTTTTAATTTTACACACCTATCCTAGTTTCCACTCCCTCTGCTCCTCCCATTTCATCTACCTTCCCAACCCTCCTGCCCCACCCCAGCCCACATCTACTTCCTAATCCCCAGAGAAGTCAAGGCACATTGCCTCATGGAAGGACCATGACCCTCTCCAATATATCCAGGTTGAGCAAGGTATCTATCCAAAGAGAATGGGTTCCAAAAAGCCAGTACACGCAGCAGGGACAAATCCTGGTGCCACTGCCAGTGGCCCCAAAGTCTGGCCCAGCCATAGAACTGTAAATCACATTCAGAGGGTCTAGTTTGGTCTCATGCTGGTTCCTCCCCTGTCTGACCAGAGTTGGTGAGCTCCCATCAGCTCATGTAAGTTGTTTCAGTGGGTGACCCCTTCATGGTCTTGAACTCTTTGCTCATATTCTCACTCCTCCCACTCTTCAGCTGAACTTTGGGAGCTCAGTCCAGTGCTATACTGTGAGTCGCTGCCTCTGTCTCCATCAGTAGCTGGATGAAGGTTTTATAGTGACATTTAAGATAGTCATCAGGGCAAGGTCAGTTAGGACAACCTCTCCACTATAGCTTAGGGTCTAAACTAGGGTCATCCTTGTGGATTCCTAGGACTTTGTCTAGTGCTAGGTTTATTGCTATCCCCATAATGTCTCTTTCAATCAAAATATCTTTCCTTTTACTCTGTCTCTGTCCTTCCCCCATCTCAAGTATCCCATTCCCTCTAGTTATCCTCCCCCTTCCTCTTGTTCCCTCCTCCTCCCCTTCCACTGTCCCTTCTTCCCCTACCCACATGCTCCCAATTTTTTTCAGGAGATCTTGTCTATTTCCCTTACCAGAGGAATTTATATATGTTTCTTTTAGGGGTCACCTTGTTACTTAGCTTTTCTAGGGTCATAGACTATAGGCACACTATTTTTTTGTTTTGTTTTATAGCCAGTATCCACTTATGAGTGAGTACATACCATGTTCATCTTTCTGGGGCTGGGTTATCTCACTCAGGATGATTTTTCTAATTCCATCCATTTCCAAGCTAATTTCAGTATGTCTTTTCTTTTACCACTGTGTAGTATTCCATTGTGTAAATATACCACATTTTCTTTACCAATTCTTTGGTTGAGGGGCATCTAGAACTTTCTAGGTTCTGGCTATTACAAATAATGCTGTGAACATCATTTAATAAATGTCCTTGTAGTATAATTGCGCATCCTTTGGGTACATGCCCAAGACATGGCATGAATAAATTCCAGATGTACCTGAAGAAAATAATAACAGCTGAAGTATGTAAAAATGTCAATATAGGCTATGGAATAAGAAATTAGTAAAGACATAAATACTGAAAAATTCAAATTGAAATCTTAAAAATAAAAAGCACAATAAGCAGCAAAAATCTCCATGGAAATCCTTACGAGTTAACAAGATCAAGTGAAAGGTAGACTATGAGGTAGATTTTGGAACATGCAGAAAATGGCAAAGATGAAGTAATAAATTATGAACAGATTATACATGATATGTGGGATACCATTAAATGACTCAAATCTGCCAATCATGGGCTTTGAAGAATGGGGAGAAAATCAATCTAAAAGTACAGAAAATATACTTAATAAAATCTTAGAAGAAATTTTCTGAAGTCTAAGGAAAGAAATTGCCATGCAGATAAACAAGGCATTTGGGCCAATAAGTGATTAAGATCAGAAAATAAACTCCCAGAGAATGAATACTGAGAAAGGCATCAATGGAACAAAGACAAACTCTTCTGAAATATAATGGCTGTCATGCCAGTTTATTACAATCAATCAGTAAAGCTATGATCAACATGTAAAGAAATCATTAACATTATGCCAGTACTACAAAATATGTATGTTGCAATCAAACATACTGAAGATAAAGATAAATACGAGTGCTAAAAAATATAGTAAAGCATAAATACTGGCTTTAAATTATACCATGGAGCCACAGTGACAAACACCTCAAGACACAGATGCGAAACAGACAGCAAAGTCATTAAAACAGAGTAGACTAGAATAGAACAGAACTCATGCATACAACTACATCCATGTGATTCTTGAAGAAAGTTTGAGAAAAGATTGACCCTTTGACTGATAATGCTGTTAAGGGTTATTCATAGATTAACAAATCTCAAAAGAAATAGAAATAGCCAATAAACATGAAAAAATTAATTATTGGTCTTAAAAAATGAAAATTAAAATAACATTGAGATTCTTTCTCACCACTCAGAAGAACTGTCATATGAAAAGTGAATAACAAATTCTGGTGAGGGTGTGAGGAGATGGAGTTACTGCTTATGTGGATATAAAGTAGTTTAGCCACTATGGACAGCAATATGAAATTTCCTCAAAAACTAAAAATATGCTGGACAGTTGTACTGCACAATTTTAATTCAGGAGGCAGCGGCAGGTGGAACTCTATAAGTGTAGGACAAGCATGGTCTACAGAGCTATTTGAAGAACAGAACAGTCAATGCTACACAGAGAAACCCTGTCTTCAAAACAAAAGTAAAACCACACTAGAAGCTATAACAAAAGGATTCTAAGTCAATACATCACACAGTTCCTTAAACATACATTTGTTGTTTTTGTTTTAGTTGCTGTTGGTGATGTGTATATGTGTGTATCTGTTATAAAATATGGAGTTTTATTTCATTGTAAGGAAGAATGAGGTATGTCATATGCTGGAAAATATATGAAACTTGGGATTATCATCTCATGTAATGCAATATTCACAAAGACAAATACCTTTTTTCTTCATTTATCGAATCTTAATTTCTATAGATACATAACATTACTTACATATATAACATATATACATATATTTATAACATACTTACATGGAGGCAGAAGGCAAACTGTGGTTAAATGAAGGCAACTGAAAGATGAAGGGAAAGGATGAAGAAAGGGGAATAATGTGGATGAAGGTGGTCTAAGACCACGATGCCTGAAATGTAGCACTATGCACAATAAATATGTACCAATAAAAGAAAGAAAAGCAAGAAAGAGGAAAGAAAATAGTCAATGATATCACCAATCACACCTCTATCTTCTCTTTCTGCTGCCATATTTCAAGTCCTGCCTTTCTTTCCCAGCTTCTCTTCTCCACCTTGCCAGCGACCTTTGTGTGTTTGCTCCTTCCTATACCAAGGAGCTGTTAGACCCCATTAGTTTGGATGCTCTTAATTACTCCTTGTGTCTTGTCGTCTAAACACACTCAATTTGTTTTAATTACCTTTCCTTCTCTCCTCCACACATGCAAACATTCCTAGCAGAGTCCTCATTCTCAGGCAGTGATGCTAAGAATAAGGCGGGAGGCGAGCCAGGTATCGAGGAAAGGGCAAGGGACAGGGAAGGTGAGGAGAGCTGTCAGCAGCAGCTGGCTTGGGCTCCTTTCCAAGAAGACTGTGGTATTCATGAGAAGATGCTGCCAGCTCTTTAGCTTTGCTGTTGAATTTAGTTTGGAGGCACATTTGCAGTTTAGACATTTGAATCTCATGATTCCCGTAAGGCCTCTCAATTGCTGGATGGATCTGCTACATCAACCTTAGTTGAAGTTGATTAGAAGCAAAATATCACTTAGATGGAATATAATTTCTCTGAATCATTGTTAAAAAATATAGATGAGTGTTCTGGGGAAATCCCCAGGCCTACTGCACTGTGCAAAGGGACTACAACTTTTGGCAGTGGGAAACTTCCAGTTGTCAGTGTAGTCTCCTGTTCTATTGTGAAGAGCCAACTGCCCTACTCTTCCTTAGATTCAGTAACATCTTGACTTGCTATATTACTGACAGAATGCTTCATTGGCACGTGTTATTGGCTCCTGCTTTAGCTTACAAGTATTTCTTAGAGCATCTTTCTCCTCAATCCTCACTGACATCCCTGCTCGTAAAGATTTTGAGGATATTGTTTTGAACTTCTTAAAAGATCTATGAAAATATAGTAATTACTATTGATTGTTCATTTGAATTCATATCGTATCTTATTGGGGCATTGCTTCATGTAGGATTAGTATGTATTATTGCACCATAGTTTGTTAATAGGCCATATGCAAGGTAATGAGCAGTGCTTCAATGTCAGCCTTGAAGGGTATATTGAATAAAGCAGTTTTTCACAAGTCAGCATTGGTCTGGATACTAATTAACATTTCAGTGTTGATGATTTGAAATATGGAATAGGGAGTAAGCTTATTAAATATGCAGATTACCCTTCATTGAGTAGGGGTGATTATTGACTTCAACCACACTTTAGGAATTTATGAGGACCTTGACAAATTAAGCAAGGTGATTATAAGTAAGATGAAGTTTAATGAGGACAAATAACTGATGATTTACTTTGTGTGTGTATGTGTGTGTGTGTGTGTGAGAGAGAGAGAGAGAGAGAGAGAGAGTATGTGTGTGAGAGAGAGAGTGTGTGAGCGTGTGTGTGTGTGTGTGTGTGTGTGTGTGTGTGTGTGTGTGATAGCTCAGAATTAGGGAATGAAGACAGTTTCAAAATGAACCATCCAATAACCACAAACTTGAGATATGGCATTATTATTTATCAAGAAATTTAGAAGTTACCTAGTAGCATAAAATTTTCCAAGCCCTTTAAAGATTACTGTGGCCTCTTTAATCACAGAGAAAACAATGGAGCAGCTAATAGCTGCAGAAAGGTGGTCAATAGATTTGGGGGATAAGAACTAAAGGGATTTAGTTGTTAACTCAACAAGAGAAAAGCTTAAAGGGTGAAAGGAACAAAGTATTACCTGAAGAGAAATCACGTGTGGGTAAGTGGCTAAGAGCAGAAGGGCAGGCTTCTCTGAGACAGAGTTTGGGGTACAAATGAGACAGGTTTTCCAGGAGTTCAGTTTTATAAATCAAGTCAGTATTTCTGGCACCTCGAATCCAGTCATGCAGTGCTAGTGACAGCTCCTCATTGTCCTCCCATGTGATTCCTGAGGGATTTTTTCATAACAGAAGTTAGTATTAATCATCTCCTTGGAATGCATGGGAATTAATGAAGTACTACATGGATTTTTAAGTATATAAAGGTTCAAAACTTCATTGTCCTTTTTTTGTACTCTGATGGATTATTTGAAGATATTATTTTAGTGTAAATCAGCAGGTTGGCTGTCAATAGTGACATAATAAAATGCGGGCCACAAATTTGGATTAATTTTACAGTCATTCTTAATGTGTTGAGGTAAACATTTTTTATTTTTCATGATATATTATATAGGAAATGGGAGAACTAGGAAATAATTGACTTGACAGCCCTGCAGAACCTATCTTAAGATAAAATGTTCAGGCAGGTTTGGAATTCACTGTGTAGACTGGACTGGCCTTGAACTCACAGAGATACCCCTGCCTCTGCCTTCTCTGAGTATTGAGATTGGAGGCATGTGCCACACACAGTCCATTCCATTTTTGTATTATCTGTTTTATTTTGTTTTGTTTTTAAACAGGTTCTTCCTCTATAGATCAGGTTGGCTTACACTCAGGGATACCCTGCCTTAGCTCCCCAAATGTTTGGATTTTAGATGTGTGTCACATACACAGTACAAATTTTTTTCATAATATAAATGAATTTATTTCTTCCTTTATTTTTGCTTTATGCTTAATACTCTTAAGAAATAGTGAACATTTCTGTAGTCCTCTGTCTGTTTATGACAGCCCATCTTATCCACTTGTGTGACTCAGCCTTTCAATTTGTGAAGGAAATGTAGAACTGCCCATGCACAGGCAGTCTGCTCTCCTGTGTTGTCTAAGATAGCCACCTTTCTCAAGTGCATCTGTTTCCCACAAACTTCCAACTTACCTGTCTAACCATGTGAAGAAAAGAGATATGCCTAACAACTTTCCTGAGGAAAGTGGAAGGAAGCCTCTAAATATGCCAGCAATGGCTTCTGTGCCTTTTTTTGGGGGGGGGGAGGCAACTATTCCCTGAGGCCATAGTCCAGGAAACATTAGACCTTACAGAAGAAAGGTTTTTCTTGTGTGTATTGATATATGCTTTTTCTAGACCAAGAACATTTGAAACTCTGACTCGTATTTAAGTAGTTCTTAAAAAGAAATATCACTTGCTAACTTGGGCAGCACACGCACCAAAATTGGAACAATACAGAGAAGATTAGCACGGCCCCTGCACAGGGATGACATGCAAATTCATGAAGTATTCCATATTTTTAAACTGTGTTTTTCTAATGAGAGACAAAAAAGGAATGGATTAAGAGGGGAAGGGAGGCGGAAAGGAGCTGGGGGTATGAAAAACTTTAATCAGAATATATTGTATGAGAAAATAATTTCATTTCAAAAAAAGGAACATGAGCAATAAATAAATATATATCAAGTTGTCAGTGGTAGTACCTTCCTGTAATTCCAGCAGAGGTGAGGTGGAAGCAGCGGGAGAATCAGGAGTTTAAGATCAGGCCCCACTGGATAGCTTGGGCCACATGAAAATCTGCCTTATGGAGTAAAATGAAAAATCATCCTAGAAGTGTTCAGAGCACAAGGAGTAGAGGCTACTTTTGTCTAGCGTCCTTTGTAGTAAAGCATAGGGAGGGATTCTGGAAAAGAAGAGTGCTTCAGGATACACATATAGAGAAGGATGGAAAAGGGACAGGGAGAGAAAGGCTAGATGGCTTAGCCACTTAGGACCTCTGCCAGCCCTGCTCATGGAGCTGTCCCCATGTCCCCCTTCTCAATCTTCTTCCTTTTTAGTCGTCACCTGGACTCTTGTACATCCTCATCTCTGTTCTGAAAGCTTTCCTCACTAAACTCTCTGTGTGTCTACATACATTCACATACACACACACACACACACACACACACACACACACACACACATACAGAGCATGGCTGTACTCAGCCACTGACTGCTATCATTCTAATTTACACTTTAAATTTTTCTTCTAAGGTTTCTTCTGTCTTTAGGCATGAAGGACCAAACAGCATAGAGAAGAATAAAGACAGCACTTTAGTGTGAGAAACAATGTTTCCATTAAAGATACCTGGTGTTAGGCTCTCCATGAGTCACCCCATAACAGGTATTTTAAGCCAGGCAATTGACCTCCAAGTAGGCAGCCTTCTTTCCATTAGAATGATTTGCCTAAATCTTTTCAAAGCCAAAAACTCAGTATTATTATTAGGTTAAACAGCCCCTTATATGAGCTTCTTTCACTAATAGGCACATTGGCTGCCTGTGTTCCGTATGTGCCTCTTACTAATGTCACTACAGTAGTAGTTCACAGAGCTATTAAATATGAGCCAAAACTTTGGAGTTTTTTTTTCCTAATGGACAATTTTTTTTCTTGGTTCTCTCTCTCTCTCTCTCTCTCTCTCTCTCTCTCTCTCTCTCTCTCTCTCTCTCTCTCTCTCTCTCTCTCTCTCTCTCTCTCTCTCCTTTCCTCCCTCCCTCCCTCCCTCTCTCTCTCACTCTCCCTCTCTCTCACTTTGGATATTTATCATACAATATGTCCTGATTACAGTTTCCTTCCCCTACCTCCTGCAAGATATTCTCCACATCTTCACCCATCCAACTCCATGACTTTTTTCTCTTTCCTTAGAAGCAAGCACGCAAGTAAAAACAAACCAGAATTTAAAACAAATAAAGAAAAGGCATACACACACACACACAAAACTTATAGAAACACAAAATCAGAAACAATAATCTATATGGAATATACCAGTAATACTTAAAAAACTGCTAAGGACAAAGCAAAATTACACAGAAATTCTACAAGAATACCTATGTGTTGGCCAATAGTCATGGGATGAATCCTATACGTCTATGTGTGTGACCCCTTCACTCCATTGGAGAAAAGTAGTTTTTCCTTTGTATGTGATTATCACAGGCAAATAGATTCTTGGTTAGAGATGGGAGCTTGAGTCCATCTTCCCCCTCAGTACTTGGACTCCATCTGGCTTGAATGTGTGCAGGCCCTGGGTATGCTACCGCATTCTCAGTGAATTCATACATGAGTCAATCCTTTTGTGTCTGGAATACACATTTCCTTGGTGTGATTCACCCCCTCTGGCTCTTAGAATCTTTCTGCCTCCTGTATAGATCCCTGAGCCCTGAATGGAAGGGTTTGATGGAGACAGACCACTGAGGACTGTGTTCCAAAGTCTCTCAATTCTTTGAAAACTGTACAGATGTAGGCCTCTGTATTAGTTCCCATATGTTGCAAGAGGAAGCTTCTCTGATGATGGCTGAGTGAAACACTGATCTATGTGTATGGCATAGTGTTATTAAGAGTCATTTTATTGTTATTTTCCTTCCATAAAACAGAAGTAATTGCTTTCCCCCTGAACCCATGGCTTTTCTGTTCTCAGGTTCTTGGCCACCTGGGCAATATCAGGCTTGGTTCCACTTCATGGGGTGGGTCTTATAGCCAGAGAGTTACTGCTGACTCCCACCATGTTGGTGCCACTATTGCACCAGCATTTCATGCAATCAGGTCAATATTGTAAATTACAGGGTTTGTGGCTGGATTGGTGGTTACTTTTTTTTTTTCCCCTGGTAGCACGGAGAATATCTTCCAGTGTAATGAACAGTATAATGTCAATAGGAGTGAAGGCTATCGTTAGGCACCATCTGAACTTCTCCAAACCCATTGAGCTATGTTGTATTCCACAACAGGGCCTTTCCATCATTTTATGGAGAACAACTAATAGCCTTGACAATAGCCTGAGATGCATGCAAGTTTCTAAGGAGCCACTTTAGCAAACAATTTAATTGGAAGCAATCTTTTCCTGGCACTGAAAGCTTCATTTGGTAGTAAAATATTCAGGACTTTGTCTCCCTAATTTGGTTACTCCATTTAGATTTCTTTCATGATGTATATTTTAAGAAGGTTCTACAGTCATAGGTTTATATATCACCACCTCAAATGACTTTTCACGTTAATTGTCCCCCACATACTCTACTACACACTCCTATCTTCCCTACCACTCACCATTCTACTCCAGTCTCCTCCCTGTCTCTTCACACAATATAACGTACTTACCCTTGTTTGGGATGTTCACCACTTCTCCTCAGCTAAACCCAAACCCCTGTAATTATGCTGATTATATTATGCCTATCAACAGATTAAACACTACATCCACAAATAAAAGAATACATACAATATCTGTCTTTTGCAGACTATATTACCTCCCTATGAATAAATGTTCCTGATTCTGTATATTTACCTAGGGATTTTATGATTTTGCCCCCCTCCATTATCAGGGAACTAATATTCCATATGTAAATGTATCATTTTCTTTATCCATTCATCAATTAATGTACATCTAGGCTGCTTCCAATTACAGGATATTATGGGAAGACCGTAAATGAACATGAATTAACAAGTACCTCTTAGAGTAGGATATGGAGTCCTTTGAGAGTATAACCACTTAGTATAGCTGAATCTTATGTTAGATCTATTCCCAGGTCCCAGAGGAAAAGCCACACTGATTTCCATCCTGACTGTAAGAGTTTGCACTCCTGTCAGCAATGGATGAGTGTTCCTCTTACTCTACAGCCTTGCTAACATGAGCCACTAAGATAAAATCTCAAGGTAGTTTTGATTGACATTTTCCTTGATGACTAAGAATGTTAAACATTTCTTTGTTTCTCAAATATTTGTAGTTCACCGTTTGAGATTGTTCAGCTTAGTTCTAGACTTCATTTTTGAAGTTATTTGTTTTCTTGATGTCCAGTTTGTTTTTCTAAATTCATTATTTGTTTTAGATATTGACCCTTACTGGATCTATGATTGGTAAAAATCTTTTCCTATTCTGCAGCTGGCTGCTTTGTCTGACTAATGATGTCCTTTGCTATGAAGAAACTTTTCAGTTTTATGAGGTCTCATTTATTAATTGTTGATGATAGTGCCTGTTCTAACAGTGTTCTGTTCAGGAAGTCTTTTTCTGTGTCTTTGGGTTCAAGATTGTTCCTCATTTTCTATCATATTGAGGGTGTCTGACCTTATGTTGAGGTCCTTAGTATATTTGGAATTTTGCATTGGGTGACAAATATGGAACTATTTACATTTTTCTATATGTACCCATCCAGTTTGACCAGCTCCATATTGTGAAGATACATTTCTCCTTGTTCGTCAAAACCAGGTGTTCATAGGTGTGTAAATTTATGTCTTGCTGTTAAATTTCATTCAATAAATCTGATTTTATTCCAATACCATTCTGTTATTATTACTATAGCTCTGTAATACAATTTGATATCAGAGATATTGATACCTCCAACAGTTACTTTATCATTCAAGATTGATTTTGATTTGTGGATTTCTTGTGTTTCCACATGAATCTGAACATTGTTTGTTTAATTTCTGTGAAAAATTGTTTCCAAATTTTGAAAAGGATTGCAATGAATCTGTTGATTGCTTTTAATAGGATGTTCATTTTCACTATCTTAACCCAAACAATTCATGAACATGGAAGATCTTTCTATTTTCTGATATTTTCTTTAATGTCTTCAATGTCTTCAAATTTTTATTTACAAGTCTTTCACTTGTTTGGATTGAGTTATCCCTAGATAATTTTTGAGATCATTTTGAAAGGTATTGTTTTCCTGATTTTATTCTCAGACTGTTCACCATTTGTATACAGGAAGGCTAACAATTTTTGTATCAATTATGTGTCCTGCTGCTTTACTAAATGTGTTACTCAGTTGTAAAAGCTTCCTGGTGTTTTTATAGTCTCTTGTATATAGTCATATTATCTGTCTATAATCATACTTTGACTTATTCCTTCACAGTTCTTATCCCCGTGATCTCCTTCAGTTGTTTTATTACCCAAGAAAAGACTTCATGAATAGGTATCAAAAAAGTGGACATTCTTGTCTTTTTCCTGTTTTTAGTGACAATGCTTTGAATTCTTTCCATTTAGGTTGATTTTGTCTTTGCACTTTTTCTATAATGCCTTTATGATATTGGGATATGTCCCTTGTATCCCTAGCCTTCCTAGGACTTTTATCATAAAGGGTATTGGATTTATATCAGAGGACTTTTTTGTATCTAATGTAATAATCCTGTGGTTTTTGTCTTTCAGTCTATTTATGTGGTGGGTTTTGTTTATTGATTTACATACGTTGAGCCATTGCTAGATCTCTGAGATAAAGTCTACTTGATCATGATGAATAATCCTTTTGATATGATCTTGGCTTTGGTTTACTAGGATTTTATCGAGAATTCTGCATCTGTACTGATAAGGGATATTGGTTTCTAGTTTTCTTTCTTTGATAGATTTTTGTGTGATTTTGTTGACAGTGTAATAGTGGACTCAAAAAAGTAATTAGTTAAAATTCTTTAAGTGTCTACCTTGTGAGATAATTAGAGATATATTGGCGTTGATTCTTCTTTGAAGATCTGGAAGAATTCTTCCATGAATCCATCTGACCTTGGACTTTGTTGTTATTTTTGGAAAGAAGGGTTTTAGTTACTGTGCCTACTTCACCAGGAGTATGAGTTTGAATTAACTTTGGTAAGTCATATATATCAGGAAATATATCCATTTCTTTTGAGTTTTACAGTTGGTGGAGTATAGATTGATTCTTTAGATTTCCTTATGTTTGTTGTGATGTCTCCCTTTGTCTCTAATCTTATTAATTTGACTAATCTCTTTACCTTTTTTATTAATTTTCTTAAGGTTTTATTGATATTATTGATTTTCTCTAAGAATTACCTCTTCATTTCATTTATTTTTTTGAATTTTGTTTTCTTAGAGGGATTTGTTTTGGCTTTATTGATTTCAGCCTTAACTTTGATTATTACTTGCTATCTACTTCTTTTAAGTGTCATTTTTTTCTTTTCATTCTAGAGTTTTCAGGTGTACTACTAAGTTGTTAAGGTATAGATTTCCTCTTTTCTTTTCTAACGATACTTAGTGTTATAACTTTTCTTCTTAGAACTGTAATCCTTGTGTCTCATAGTTTTGTGAATGTCGTGTTTTCATTTTCATTCAATATTAAAGAGTTTTGAGAGTCTCTTTCCCATGCCTTACACTATGCTGTGAGGCTTACCTCTGAAGTTTTTGTATGACTTCCTAATTTTTTAGTTTCCAGTTTTCTCTCAGTTTGAGTTTTCATTGACAATTTTATTTCTACTTTCCTATCTTGTTTTTGAAAGACTTCATTAAAGGATTTATTCATACTTCCTTTATGGTATTTGAATATATTCATAATTGTTATTTTGAAGGACTGGCTTGTGCTTCAACTACATCACATTTCTCAGGGCATATGTTACTGAGTTTTGGTGGAGGCACGTTGACTTGACTGTTAGTGTTTGTGTTTTTGCACTGGTGTCTAGGCATTTGAGGTTGGGATGCTTGAGGTTTTTCTATATGCTGATATCTGGCTTTGTCTTTGTTGGATGGGTGTTCTCCTCCTTGGTTCTGTTGACCTCTCTGGATCTTGTGATGTATGGACGGTGTGGGATAATGGTCTGTATTCTGTCAATTATATTTTAAGTAAATGCTAATTGGTCAGTAGCCAAGCAAGAAGTATAGGCAGAACAACCAGACAGGAAGTAGAGGCGGGTCAATGAGAATAGGTGAATTCTGGAAAGAAGGAAGTCCTATTCTGGAGTCGTGACCCAGCCACAGAAGAAGTAAGAGGTAACTACCTCACTGAATAAGGTACCAAGCCACGTGGCTAGCATAGACAAGAATAATGGGCTAATATAAGTTATAAGAGTTAATAAGAAATCTGAGCTACTAGGCTAATCAGTTTATAACTAATGTAGACCTCTGTGTGATATCTTTGGGACTTAACGACTGAGGGAACCAGGCAGGACAGAAAACCTAGGACAACATATGGTAGCTGTGACTTGTTGGGTAGACAGTCCTTCTGCAGCCTGAGTTGGTGGTAGAAAAAAATAGAAGGGGGGTAGGACAAAAGGTTGAGAAGAGGTTTAGGAAAGAGCTAAGGGGATCCTAGCCATACTAAGATGTGGTATCCCCAAGCATTTGATTGTGTTGTGGAAGGAGGGAATCTTGCAAATAGGTTGAGAAAGGCAAAGGTTGAGCAATAAAAACAGAGAAGAATATGCTAAGGGGAACTTGGGTAGTCTGAGCCAAGGTCTCCAGGGAATGGAGTTGAGGTGGGAGAAGGGTCTTCCAAAAGCACGTTCTTACCAGACTGAAGGTGAAAATGGAGAAATTGTTTTGTTTTGGTTTTTGGTTTTTTTTTTTTTTTTTTTTTTTTTGTTTTTTTTCGAGACAGGGTTTCTCTGTCGTTTTGGAGCCTGTCCTGGAACTAGCTCTTGTAGACCAGGCTGGTCTCGAACTCACAGAGATCCACCTGCCTCTGCCTCCCAAGTGCTGGGATTAAAGGCGTACACCACCACTGCCTGGCGAAAATGGAGAAATTGTAATGGAAGACAGAGAGGACAGGGTGGATCACCTACCTGAGTAACTGTCGGGTATGGCCATGGAGCAGGGTGAGGAGTGTCCTATGTAGAAAGTGTTTTTGGTACCTGGGGGCCAAACAAGAAATAGGAACAGATTAGAAGTAAAGACTGAAAGAGTTCACAGGGGAGATGAAAACTGAGTCTGCAGTAAGGTTCTTTGGAGTCCTCAGAGAACAGAGGTGGGCTAGAGAAAGGCCTGCGAGTAGTCTCTTACAGGCTGAGGACAGCACTGCTGGTGTGTAATGGAGCACAAGCCAGAGTCTGAAACCACATTTCCCTTCTGACATGAGGAAGATTTTCATCCTCCCATTTACTTTCCTAGCCTTCTACAAACAAGTTTCTGAGTTGGGGGAGCTTTCCTGAGGAGGAACTATTAAAATGAACAATGGGGCTACTAGAGAACATGGCCATTTCCTACCAAGAGGAAAGGAGAAAGCCTTTAGAGGGTATTCATTTCCTGCTTCTGAAAGAAGAGCATGTGTGCTTCCTGTCCTCCTAATGATCCAGGTATTCACCAGAATGGGAAAACAAAGTTGGACTCTCTGAAATAATAATCGATATTAACTGGTGGATGCTCCTTCCATTTCCTTGTTATTTTAATCTCTTCTTTATTTATTAAAAACCACATTACTTCCTGTGATTCAACCATGCCATGTAACAGAGTCAGTGGAAAGGTTTTCTCTTTCATCTTCCTCCCGACATTTCATCCAGAGTCATGCAGCAAACAAGTCCTTCTCTACATGGCCGCTCTTTACGAGCAGACACTCTTCTCCGTTCCAGGACTCCAAACTGCGGGAGTCACGGGCTCTGCCCTCTGCTTCTCCAAATGCCGTTCTCAGTGCTGTTTGTTTGGATTTCCTTTTTTATTTTCTTGGCATCTGAATTTATTTCACAGACGAAGCAAAATGTTCTGGCAAGATTCACTGGAGGCAATCTGATGCTTCACAGCTAATTTTGTTATGGAGGAAATTCCCAAAAACTCACGCAGAAGTATAAACTCTGAGTTTATACTTCATTTATACTTGATTGAGTGGCTGGCAATGTAAATTGAATGTCTGATCATGTTAAGTAAAACTTTAAACGGAATTCTGATTTTCCACAATGAAAGCAATGTTTTAGGAAGAATAGATGAAAAAATAAGCCTGATTTATAACTGGCTGTTTTTCTGGACAGAATACTTCATAAGAAACAGAAATTTGCATCCTTACAAAATAGTCAAAGAGGTGATATCTCATAAAATACTGCCTGAATGTGAGTGTAATCCATTGTTAGAATCAGTGAGGTGACAGTGTCGTATGACCTCAAAGGGAAAGCTTCCACCAGGTCCAGTGAAGCATCCTGGTCTATATGCCAAACAGAGGCATGGAGGAATGCAATGTTGGCTTACGCTATGAGTGTAGATGAGGCAAAAGACTATTTCTGACAGGAACAAAAAAAGATAATCCAATTCTTTGGAAGTTCTTGCCAGTTAAAATGTCTTAATAATTGCAGGAGGAACATAAGGGCACACAGAAAATACTAATTAATGGCACGGTGGATGTGCCCTAAACTATACGCTCAGTCCTATGGGTTAAAGTGGAGAGGAACAAAAGATTTACAAATGACTGTCTAGGTAAAAATGACAAGGCTACTGGAAACAAAAAGACAAAGGTGATGAGAGGCTGTAAGAGTTGGACAGTGTAAGGTACAGAACGTAGTAACTGTTTAGAGGAAAGAGCAACACAGACAGAATGGCTACAGGAAGGAAGAGGAGTTAGTGGAGAGCATCTAATTGTTGGGGAAATGAGGGGGTGGCAATTACAGAAAGCATAAGAGGGAGCAACACAATAGTAATGGTACTAATAAAGTTGTTATCTCCAACCTCACAATCGAGTACTTAGGAGCTAATCACTAAGAACAGTGCCTTATATTCAGTATCTAATTCAAACCTCCAATTACTTTCGTACAGAAGCATCATGTTTAATAGGGAAAGAAATTGCATTTAGAGAAGTTTAAATAATTTGTTCACAGATTAAAACACAAATTAAAACATTATGTCTTTAAGCCTGTTCTTCTGCAAAATAAGAAGCTGCCCAGTACCAGGCCCATGACCATATATCTCAGTGGAGCCTACCTGGTCTCACCTCCTCAAGATCATTTCCCAAACATCATCAGGATAGTCTTATTGTTAAAGGGTTTTACTTCCTTCTTGGATCTGAGTAACACATTTCTATTGAGATTTTTTCATTTTGAAATTTGGCTCATTTTACATTCTGGAAAGTCTACTTCTGAGCTTTAAGCATTAGACCTCTTTGCTGCTGTAGCCAATGGACAGCAGTGGGTGAGGGGCAGGTAAGTTCTCTAGGGGTCACTGGTGAACCTTTCCAACTGTCACAGTGTAATGCAGAAGAGGAAACTCAGAGAGTATGGACATGGAAGCCTGTGATGGGCTGGGGGATAAGTGTCTTAGACAGTTTTTGTCTTTTCCCGCTGTCTGCTCTTTGCCTGACGTTTCTAGTGCCAATCCTATTAGGCATGTTTCATCTCTCTCCCTGCCCTGAGGAAATATTCCTTCTTATGCAGAAACTTGAGCTGACTTATTCCATTCCATACAAAATGGGATTTGACTTACAATTCCCCACAGCCAGGCTGGCAGGTCCTACCTATTGATTGTTGGTGTATATTCCACTCAAACAGCCTCTTTTTAGTCAAGAAGAAGATGGAAATAGTCAGAAGGACATTGCTAGAAATGTTTATGTAGGCAACATCTGTACTCTAAAGGAAATCATGTGAAAATGTAAGTAAAAGCTCTCTGCAAAGGAACAGGACAATAAATTGTAAATAAATAGTTAACAGTCTTGTATTTTAGAAATATAACCATTCAGCACTGTATCTATTGTGACATGATTTTGTTAATGTCAAGTCATAGGACTTTCCTGGAATTCGCTATGGAGACATTGAAGAGCAATCACTCATTCAGAATTGAATTTAGGGGAGAAATCCGACATTACTTCTTTCTACCCAGATGCCTGAATCTGTTCTTCAGTAAAAAGCCAGCTTATCTCTCTGCTAGGAAACAAATCCACAGAAAGAAATTCCTCCCACAGTGTACAATGGGGCACTCTAGAGAGGAGCAACACTGCCATCCCTCCTCCCACAAGAACCATAGCCAGCTTGGACTCTGGGCTCACTCAGGAGGCAGCTGTGCTCCTCTGCTTTATCCATTAGGAGACGAGGCCCATGGGGCATCTGCACATGCAGCTCCAAATCTACTTTTCCTACTTAAATGGCACAGCAGTTACTCTCTGTTGTTTTGGTATCAAGTTATTGCCTGTATCAGAATTACTTTTAGATGTTTAAAGGGATTTTTAGTGCTCATCCTTCTCATGGAAGGAATTTGAGTTATCCTAGATCCACTCAAATAATTAAAATTTATTTTCTCAGAACTGTCCTGAATACATAGAATATATGAAACATGCATGTTAAATAGCTAAATAAAACTTACCTATCTTCTCTTAATATTAATGGTATTCTGATAGGAGATGGGTAGGGGAGTTATAAAGAATGATGGTGAGCTGTTCAGAAAAGATCAATTAGCAACCAAACTATTTTCTGCTTTCCTTTTCATTCTGTTTCTTTTCATTTCTTTTCTTTATCTTACCATTATCTAACTGCAGATGCACACCACTGTTTTAAGTCTGTGTGAATGAATTAGGGCACAAGGAGAAGGGGCATCAGACTTAATATTGTGTGAGCATGTGAGTTTTATAGAGGAAAGTATAATCACAGTTTTCTCTGAAATACTGTTTCACCATTCTTTCTATGGCTTTGGAAATATTGCCTACAAAAGCCAAGGAGGGAGAGAGAGTAAGGGTGGTAGAGAGGATCCTTAGGGGAATTAATTTATGTTGAGTGATGCTGAGACTATTTTGTGTTTTTAAACATTGGCTCAGGTATATATATATATTTCCCCCAGCTTTTGAATTTTAGATATAATAGTATGAGGATTTCAGCTTATATAATAACTTATTCTCTTTCAGGGACTCATCTCTGCTGTTCATACTCAAAGCTCATGTTACTTTTTTAAAAGCCATTCACAATAGGCATTTCTATCTGTGGCAGCTACTCAGCCAGCCTATAATCCCATGATAAGCTATCTGTGTTCTCTTCACTCCACTGCAATCACTAAATTTTTATCTCCTTTGGTATTATCTTGATGTGTTATAATAGAACAATGCTGAATCAGACAAGCTGTAATTTTATTGCAGTCATTTCTCAAGGAAAATGTATATGCTGAACTTGATATCAGAAGGAGAGAACACAAACATACCTTTGTTCTAACTTATGAAATGCTCTGCTATTTGAAAGTTAAGGAATGTTGGAAATAAGGTGTCTCTCTTCTTATATTAATAACTTTATATAGGCCATATATTAAAATATTCCTTGACAAATTTATTGTGTACAAAGCCATTTCTTTAAACTGTTTGTAGTATAACTATATTTATGTTGTAAAGCTAATATTTAAAGTGAATTTATATCACAGAACTTGATTATATTAACAATAAAATATGTCAGCATTTTATTTCAATTCTCTTTTCATGGAAGACTAAAAGGAAACATTAATTTATCAAGCAATTTTGTATTAGTGGGACTATTTAGGAAAGTGTTTCTACATTTAGATGTGGTATTTGATTGTGAGCACATTGCATTCAAACTGAAGGCCCAGATAATGAAAATCAAGAGTGACCGCAGCTCTGCTGAGCATCAGCATGTGACCATTCTGTGCTGGTGGGGGTTCTAGGGAGCCACCATTTATGTTGTCTCCATCCAGAGACCTTCAGGCTCCTGGGAAGCTGTGAGCAACTACCTGGTTTTTATTTATAAAAGTTTGATGAATGAGTCCTTCTGTTTTAGCTATACAGATATATTAGCTTCGTCCTTCCTTGTACCCTTGATACTTTAGGGTACCCTCAATTACAAATGGAAAGTACATTTTAATACAGCTTTACTCCCATTATTGAAATGAGTAAACGTAGAAGGAGACTGCTCTTTTGTTTCCCAGCCATCCAGACACACATAATAACACAGCAACTATATTAATTAATTACAACATTGTTTGGCCTATTAGCTCTAGCTTTTATTAACTAACCCTTACATCTTAAATTAACCCATTTCTATTAATCTTGTATCACCAGGTAAGATTCTTTTCTGGCATCTATCTCCTTTGGCAGCTACATGCCATCTCTCTGACTCTGCCTACTCTCTATATATATCTCTTCCATCCTTTCTATATTCTGTCCTGCTATTGGCCAACGCAATTTCTTTATTAATCAATAGTAATAAAACATATCCATAGCATACAGAGGGGAATCCAACATCATCTCCCCTTTTTGTATAAATAAAAAGGAAGGTTTTAACTTTAACATAGTACAATTACACATGCCAAAACAGGTTCAAGCAAGAATTACAATTACAATATTTAGTCTATCTGGAAAAATTAAAGAAAATATACTATCTTTGTCTTTGTGAGTCTAAAGTTTCATACCTAATTTATCTTTTATCATAACTAAAGAAAACTATAACTACCAAATTTCAACTCTTCAAAGACCCCAAAAGAATATAATATTACCCAAGTAAACAAGAAGTGCATTTTAAGCAACCTTGAAAACTCTAAAATTGACAGAGACATCTCGCTGCCTGGACAGTCACCCAAAGTTCTTCTGTATCATTGAGGCAGTCATCTTCAGCCTACAGGCCCATAGTATCTGGCACAGTTTTCCATGAAGCGAAAAATTTTAAGTATCATTTGCTTTCTTCTGTGTCCTGCAGTATGTCTGGCAGCTTCTTCTATGAAGCAGGAACCGTGAAGGACTGTCTCGCATTCATTTAGCAAGTTTATTTCAGCAGTCATTTTTCTGTGGGTCCTGTATTCCAGTTCATACAGCATACCAGCAAGCAGTTCAGGAAAGAGCAGTTTCTTGCCCAAATGACTAACAAACTCCATAAGGAGCCTCTTCCATGCCCATGATCCTTTTGAAGAAATTTGTGCTCGCAGAAGCAGACATGTCTCATTATTCAGAAAAGTCTAAGTTCTTAAAACACTTTAAATGTCATATTTTGTATCTTTAAAAGTGTTGAAGATTCTATCTAACTGATATATATTACTGTACATCTACAAAATCTAACATGATTATTAGTTTGACTATATAAATCATTATTAAATAAAAATGTAATTTTAATTGTTACATTTTATTTTTATTCTTTTTTTAAATTTTTTTCTTTTATTATTTTATTTTTTATTACTTTTATGTTTATTAGTGTGAGGGTCAGATGCCCTGGAACTGGAGTTACAGACAGTTGTGAGATTATGTTACATTTTAAATAAACTGTATATATATAATACCTTAAACAAGAGCATAAATACATATATACAGTATAACAAAATCAGCATTAAATTTATATCAGTGAACCAAGAACCATACCCAATGCAAAGTATTCATCTCGATAAAATATCCCTCTTTAAATGAAAAAAATAAATAAACAATCATATTGGGAATTTGGGCATAGTTTTCTCCAAACTGCTTCCTGCTCTTTGTTGGGCAAAGTAGTTTTTGCAATTCACAGAGACCTTTTGAAAGGTCATGTTCCATTAAACCACATTAACCTGGAAGGAATCCACAGGTTCACATCTTCTGTGGAAAGAAAAGCAGGACCTCTTTTCTAAAGTAACATATCCTTAGATTCAAATTTTAAGCGAAGATACCTTTAAAATACACATGTTAGTTAAGCTTAGCAGCCTGTACAATGAAATGTCTCTCTGTACTTAGCTAATTCACAGTCAAAAAATTCAAATAAAATACAATAATATATATAATCTTGACTCTTTGTGTATATTCCACTTTTACATGGCTTATTTTTCATTACTCCTTTAATCTATGATAATTTGTACTTTTTTAGTATTACTTTTACCATCTATTTAAAGGCTTTGTTTTATTTTTTAAAACCGTTTACTTATTTTTATAACTATCTATACTCTTTTTTCTTCTCTCTCCCAAACCTATGTACATTGATCCAACAGTGGGACCCATTCAGAGGTCTTTTTCATCTGAGTCTGTCTTTATTGTGTATGTGTAATCATTTTCTGACCAGGAGTGCTTTTTTTTAACCTATTAAGTGGGTGTGGCTAGGACCAACTCTGTGGCCCTGTCTGTTTGCTCTGCCCAGTTCAACATGTCAGAGGCCTCGCTGCCCCAGTTCCAGGGACACATGCATCTATGTCACCATTAAGCAATTAGTTGCAAGATGCTCACAAATCCCATTTAAGTGCAGGACCTCCCGAAAGAGTCAGAATTTTGTGCTACCAACATGAACCAGGAAACAGGCTCTTAGAGAGGTTTTCTCAGTTTTTGCTACTATAAGTGAGTCAGAAAGACTTCTCTTAAAGGAGCTCCACCTCTGCTTGCCTCTAGCAAACAAAGCCCACCCAAGAAAAAATGCTGCTACCAGGAAGCTGTGCATAACTCTGTTCTTTTTGTCTAGAATTTCTTCTCATGTTTTATGTGGATGTAATGGCCCCACATTGATGTGCCATTTTATAGGAAGAAACTGCTCTTTTGTTTTTAATCTGCCAGACACAAATAAAAGACCAGACCCACACAGAAACCATATAAATTATAAAATTGCTTGATCTAGTAACTTAAGCTTCTTATTAACTAACTCATACATCTTAAATTAACTTATTTATAGTAATCTTTGTTATGCCAAAAGACTGTGACTTACCAAATAAGGTTTTCTTCTGGCATCTGTCTCCTTTAGCAGCTTCATGGCATGTCCTTAACTCTGCCTACATTATCTATGTAATCTGTTCAAACCTGGCTATATTCTGCCTTGCTATAGGCTGAAACAGCTTCTTTATTAACCAGTGGTAATAAAACATATTCATAGCATACAGAGGGGAATTCCACATCAAGTAAATGGCATTCTTAAAACAGAAATGCTATTGTCATAGTATCCCCCAGACAGTTATACTACATTGCAGAAATCACTTGCTCTGAGCTGTACTCTCCTACTGGCATTCTTTTTTTCCATCTTTCTTTTGCCCTCAATTATTTTCTTGTTTTTTTAGTTTATTGTTTTACAAAGAGTAAATTTAGTTTATTAGTTATAGGACATTCAAGAAAATTCTTAAACAGTGCTTTTTAAATTTATCATCTGTGCAACATATATGTAAAGTAAAAACAAATATTATAAGAATGTTATAAAGCAGAAATCTAAAAATTTATATTTAAAGTATTCTTATAATAAACAGGATACATAATTTTTGTTTGAATCAATTTTCTGAATGCTGGAGACAAGTGAACTATAGGAGAACTCCAAGAACTTCATTCAGTGCTAGCATTAGCTTTAAGGACCTTCAGGAAATCATTAGTTAACTCCATTTAAAAACACACCAAAAGGTCAGAGGTATGAATTACATGAGAGTTATGGTCCATGCTTGTGAACCAAATGCCTTAGGCATTTATTCTTTTTTATAATACTGTATAATGTTTCAAACATCATTTCCCATTCCAGAGTCTATAAGTATGACACATGTCAGCATCAATTGTGAACAGTATACCAATGACATATATCACTTCTTAAATATCAGTCATTAAAGTTGGGTACCCAAACAAATTAAATGAACCCCAATGGAGTACAGTGTGTATTGTAGGTTACAAAGTCCACAGAGCTCAATCAAACCTAAAGGAGTGACTGAAGAAGACAGATTGGGTAGAAAACTCTAGGGAGAGTTGGAACGAGGTAGTGACAGTGATTGAGGGATACAATCAAACTATATTATGTAAACAAACTGAGGTTTCAATAAATAAATGAATGAATAACTAAAAGTACTTTATTAATTCTTTGAGAATTTCATACAATATATTATAATCATTTTCATCTCAAACTTTCACCCACAACCACTAACTGTTCTCACATCCACCTTACCTTCCTATCCCTACAATCTCTAACTGCTCTCAGACACACATTACCACCCTACCCACACAATTTTTTGTTCTCTTTAAAATAACCATCTGGCTCCAATTTGTGCTCTTTCTGTATGTAATCCTAGGGGAGGGACTATTCACTGAAGCATGGCCAACGTACCAGAAATCACACCCTTAAAGAAAACTGACTTTTTCTCTCAGTCTGTCATTTAGGGGTGGTAACTTATGAACCCTTTTCTACTTCATTCTAGAGCATTTACTGGCCTAATCTTATGCAAGCAAGCACAGCTATCATGAGATCATCACTGAATCAATCTTGTCTGGTTAGAAGACATAGTTTCACTTTACCTAACATTTTTTACCTAACATTTGTTCTGTCCCTTCCTCCTCAATAGTCCCTAAGCTTTGTTGGGAGGGTGTGATACAGATGTAACTGAATACTCCCCTTACATTCATTCCTAATACTTTTAATTGTTATGAATTCCTTCATTAACAACCATTCATTAAACAAAGAAACTTCTCTGCACTAATCTATTGGTAGAGAAATAAAATTTTAGAGACTAGTTTGGTTCATTGTCCATTTAGAATAATGATAGTAGGCCTATGAACTCCCAGCCATGGATCCTTGGCAAGATTTATAGTAGAAGGCATGAGTTTACTCCTGTGGGACAGGCCTTAAGCTCAACCAGAATGCAGGTGGTTGCCACCATAGCATTCTTGCCACTATTGAACCAATGAGCCTGTTTTTGACATGCTGGTCATGACTGTAGTTCACAGGATTCACAGCTGGATAATAATGTTAATAAGTCCTCCCATTCCCTGTGGTCTGCAAAGTTTCTTCCAGTTCTGTAGAATCTAGGCATCAGGCAAGAAGAATCCTAATTGATACAAGCTTGAGCTCTCTTAGTGTGGAGGAAGGCTATTGATTTAGATATTATTTTGCAACCTGTCACTTTGCTGAAAGTGATTATGAACTCTGGAAGTTTCCTTGTGGAGTTCATTTGTATTTCCTGTGTATAAAATCATGCTATCTGAAAACTGGGATAGTTTGACTTGCTTCTTTCCTACTTGTGTAACCTTTATTTCATTCAGTGTTTAACTGCTCAAGCACTACATTGAGTAATAGCTGTGAAAGCAGATACCTTCACCTTGTTCCTGATTATATTGGACATGCTTTGGGTTTCTATCCATTTAGTGTGTTGGTGACCATCTTTTAGCCTTAGGTAGCCTTTACTGTGTTCAAATATATTCCCTCCATACTTATTCTCTCTAGGGTTTTTGTCATGAAAGGGCGTTGGATTTTCTATATCGATTGAAATGATTATGTGATTTGTTTTGAGTTCATCTTTAGTTGATTATATTTGTTAATTTTTGTATATCAAACCATTCATGAATCTCTGAAATGAAACCAACTTGATCATGGAGAATAATCCTTTGAATGTGTGCATGAATATAGTACTTTATGGAGAATTTTTAAGTCCCTATTCATCAAGGATATTGGCTAATAAATCCCTTCCTTTGTGCTGTTGTTGGATCTTTGTCATTTGTTGCTATCATGATACTAACTTTCTAAAAATAGTTTTTAACTGTCCCTTCCATTTTTAATTTATGAAATAATTTGAAAATTACTTGTGGTAATTTTGTCTTTGTACATCTGGTAGAATTTTGCACTGAACCTAAACCCTAAGCTTTTGGCTTGTTTGTTTGTTTGAAGATTGTTAATTATTGCTTCTATCTCATTAATTGTTATAAATCTAAGTTATTTCCATTGACTTAACTTTAATAGATATTATATATCTTGAAATCCACTTACTTCTTTTAGATTTTTCCAATTTAATGAAATATAACTTTTTGAAGTAGGTTCTCATAATTGTCTGAGTGTTTTCATTATCTATTGTGATGTTTCCCTCTAAATCTCTAAATTTATTCTTTTGGGTCTTCTGTTTCTGTCATTTCAAAGGACAAAATCTGTCTTACTGGGTTTTTTTTATTTTTAAAATTTTAAAATTTTTATTTCCTAAATTTCAACCTAAATCTTCACTATTTTTCTCCATGTGCTGCTTTTGGGATTGCTTTGTTATTGTTTCTTTCATTTTTTTATGACTATCAAGTTTTTTATTTGGGATCTCTCTGAATTTTTAATTTGAACACTTATATCTATGAACTTCCTTCTTAAAATAATTTTACTGTCTCTCACAGATTTTGATATGTTTTATTTATATTATCACATAATTCAAGGAACTTTGAAAAATTCTTCTTGATTTCATATGATCCGTCATCACTCAGTAGCAGGTTGTTTAATCATTATGAACTTATATATTTTATATGGTTTCTCTTGCTATTCACATCTAGTTTTATGCTCTCATTGTAGTCAGAATACAGGTGATAGTTTTGGTTTATTTTGTCTGATGAGATTCTTTTATACTATTATGTGATCTATTTTTTAAAAAAAACAAGAAAAGAAAAGAAAAAACAGTTCCATAGGATGATAAAGAGAAGGCGCATTCTTCAGCATTTGGGTGCAATGTTCAATAGATGTTTGTTTGGTCCATATGATCTATGATGTTATTTAATTTCAGTGTTTCTTAATTTATCTTTTGTATATTTGGTCTGTCAAATGATGAGAGTGAGATATTGAAGTCATTCACTATTGTTTTGTTTGAGTTAATCTATGATTTTTAATCTTATGGTGTTTGTTTTAAGAAGTTGGATGAGCCTCTTAATTTTTACATATAAATTTAAAATTATAATTTTCAATATAATTGTATATATTAATTGTGTATATATTAATATAAGTGTTGAATCAATCACCTTCTATGAGTATAAAATAACACTCTTCATCTCTCCTGATAAGAATTGGCATGAAGTCTATATTAGGACAGCAGCAGTTGATAGCTTCCTGGTTTCTTTGCTTGGAACACGTTTCCCATCTTTTCACCATATGGTGCACTTCTTAGAGACAGCAGAAAGAAGGATTCTGCCTTCTAATACAATTTTGTCTTTTGATATAAATTGTGATGATTAATACTTAGATTTATTTTTTCTTTTTAAATTTATTTTTATAAAAATATCTTTTATATACCAATCCCAATTCCCACTCCCTCTCTTCCTCCTGCCCTCTCTATATCCCCCTCATCCCACCCTCCCCATGGGGAGTCAACAAAGTCTAATACATTGCTTTGAAGCAGGACCAAAGCCTCTTCCACTATATCTAGGCTGAGCAAGGTGTCCTTCCAAAGAGAATTGGTTCCAAAATGCCAGAACAAGAAATAGGAATAAATCCTGTGGGCCCCACAGTCTGCTACAGCCTTAGAATTGTCACCCACATTCAGAAGGACTAGTTTGATCCTATGCTGGTTTCCTCACTGTTAGACCAGAGTTGGTGAGCTCCCATTAGCTCAGGTAAGCTGTTTCAATGGATGCCCCATCGTGATCTTGACTTCTTTGCTCATATTCTCACTCCTCCCACTCTTCAACTAGACTTTGGGAGCTCAGCCCAGTGCTCCAGCTTCCATCAGCTGCTGAATTCTGTGATGACATTTAAGATAGTCATCAATCTGACTACAGGGCAAGGCCAGTTCAGGTACCTTCTCCACTATTGCTTAGGGTCTTAGGTGAGGACATCCTTGTGGATTCCTGGGAATTTCTCAGTGCCAGGTTTCTTGCTAGCCCCATAATGCCCCCCCATCAATACATCTCTTTCCTTGCTCTCTGTCTCTGTCGTTCCCCCATCTTGACCATTCCATTTTTTTTCAAGTTCTCCTCTCTACCCTTCTCCCCTCCTCCTTCCCTTCTACCTTCCCTTTCCCCCCACCCCATGCTCCCAATTTTCTCAGGAGAGCTAGTCTATTTCCCTTACCAGGGGGATCTATACATGTTTCTCTTAGGGTTCTCCTTGTTATTTACCTTCTCTGGCTTTGTGAACTATAGGATCATTATCCTTTGCTTTACAACTAGTGTCCAATATGAATGTGTATATACCACACTCATCTTTCTGGGTCTGGGTTACCTCACTCACAATGTTTTTTTTTTCTAGTTCTGTTCATTTCTGTGAAAATTTGAAGATGTCATATTTTTTAACCACTGAATAGTACTCCATTGTGTAAATGTACCACATTTTCTTTATCCATTCTTCAGTTGAGGGGCATCTAGGTTGTTTTCAGGTTCTGGCTATTACAACTAACATTTCTATGAACATAGTTGAACAAATGTCCTTGTAGTTAGATTGAACATCTTTTAGATATATGCCCAAGAGTGGTATTTCTGGGTCTTGAGGTAGGTTGATTCTCATTTTCTGAGAAACAGCCATACTGATTTCCAGAGTGGTTGAGGACTGTTACATTATTCTGCATCCTCTTAAGCATAAGCTATCATTGGTGTTTTTGATCTTAGCCATACTGACTGGTGTAAGATAGGTGTGTGGATTAATACCCATTGGTCAACCTGCCTGTTTTTATGTCAACACTAAGTTTATTTTTGAAAGGTGTCTCCTCCTGTCATTTTGATTATTTTTTTTTTTTTGTCTAGCAGAGAAGAACTGAGGGAAAATTTAGAAAATGAGAGTCCAGTGGCCTGAATGTTTATTTTTTCTCTTTGACTGAACTCTACTGGTCCCTAGACTATGCTTATG
This sequence comes from Alexandromys fortis, assembly GCF_014885135.2. Taxonomy (NCBI): domain Eukaryota; kingdom Metazoa; phylum Chordata; class Mammalia; order Rodentia; family Cricetidae; genus Alexandromys; species Alexandromys fortis. The sequence continues at coordinate 3,884,663 of NW_026068015.1, forward strand.
TTGCTTTTAAAGGGTCCATAGTTCTTATGTGGGTTACCAGATCCTCTTGAACATGGAGTTTTCTTGACTTTATTCTGTAGGCAGTGGTCAACTGAAATGAAGTTTTTACCCCATCCGAGTTGCTGTGTTCCCACAATGCTGGTGACTGTGTGGTACCCAAGATGCTACTCAGATTTTATGGTAACTTTCAAAAGCACAGTTTTATCTTTCCTGTTGTGGCACTAATAATGACCATGGCAACAGTCACTGGAAACCCCTTCTACAAAATCCTTACCAATCCACCTCTGTAGATTTTCTGATTTGCCTGATGAGAGATACCAATATGGTGGTGGAATATTATGGGAAAAGACGAATTTTTGTTTCAGTCTTCTGAATATAGAGAATGTTGTTTGGTCCAATGGTAGAAGACCAAACCCACAATTGTCCAATTAAACCAGGCTGCATTTTGGGGTACACCTGGGACTGGACAGCAGGCTGTTTCACCATACACCTTTTTTATTTTATTTACTTATTCTTTTACATTTTTAAATTTTTATTTATTGCTGTGGGAGCTCCGGGTTGCATTCCTGCCACCCCAGCTCCTGGTCGCCTGAATAGCTTATACCCCGAAATAACAACACACAAACTGTATTCTTTTAAACACTGCCTGGCCCATTATATCTACCCTCTTCAAGGCTAATTCTCACATATTAATTTAGCCCACTTCTAATAATCTGTGTAGCACCACTAGGTGTGCTTACCGGGAAAGATTCAGCATGCCTGACCTGGCGGCTTGCTGCATCGCATCTGGCTCTGAGAGGAGCTGCATGATTCTGAGCTCACTTCCTCTTCCTCCCAGCATTCTGTTCTGTTTACTCCGCCTATCTAAATTCTGCCCTATCTTAGAAGATAGCCACTATTTGCCTCCTGAAATCCATTTTATAGGAGAGATGAGGTATATGCAGAGGCGAGATGTCTAACTGTTATACATTGTTAGAAAGACACAATGAAAGGACCGGAACAAGGGTAAAGAGACTTCAAGTGTTGATGAAGTCAAACCTAGGGTCTAGAGAAGTATCAGCTAGGGTGATTAAGCATTTTTATTCCCTATGTGATCAACCAGTGAATTTACCTGGTTTATGTCCTACCATCTTACCTGGACATCACAAATAGATTTTTCTTAAAAAAAAAAAATTTAAAGAAACAAACTATATAATCTTAGACAAAGAAATCCTATTTCTAGCTTAAAGGTTGTTTTGAAATTTTAGAGTATTATCATAAAAACTGAAAATATATTCAGTATGAAATGTGTCCTGTCTGGATTTAGCAAAAGCAGTCTTTTTTCTGTCTTTGTCTCTCTATTCCCTGCCTCTACCTACCCTCTTTCTCTTTTCCTTTCCTAATTTTCTTCTTTCTTTCCCTCTCTCTTTCCTGCACATAGATACACAGACACACACACACACACACACACACACACACACAGACAGACAGACTGACAGACAGAGATACATACACACCCTAGATAAACCAGGGAAACAGAAGCTTCAGCATCTTCAAGCAGACACCTGCCCTGTATTGAATCCTGTCTCTGTTTCTCTTGGCTGTGTCACACTGCCCATTTATTCTCCTTACCCATCTTGTCAGGAACTTGGGTGAAATAGTGTAATGAGTGTACGATATTCCAGTGCAGATAATATATGTAACTTGCTTGACATTATATATTTTTCATGCAGAAATGACTATCACAAATACTAGGTTTTATGTATTTACTAGACTCCCAAAAATGTTGTTTATGTAAAACACAATTATGTTATAAAAGCATTCAAGCCTTGTCACAGAGGGAGACTGACAAACAACTAAATTTGTCACTACTAATTTGCCCCTACTTTGATGAGATAGCTCAATTTTCCCTCATGAAGCCTCCATACACACAAAAACTTTAGTAACAAAACCTTCACCTTCACTTTGCTAACGATGGTTTCTATTGATAATTTGTCATGTGTAAGTTAAAGCAGTTCTCCTTAAACATTGCATTTAAATATTAAGAAATCACAAGTTAAGAAAAATTGTTTTGTATCTGACTTTGGATGAATGGCTCTTGTGTTCCTTCAGTTTTATTTCTACTCAACCATATTCAGCATTCTTTCTTATGTCTTTCTTCTCTCCCTATAACCAAGGTCTCTTCAGGATCTATCTAAGCAAACAGATATCCCGTATGGCACAGTCTTGGACTCTGCAGTCTATCAGCATGTCCGCATGAAGGGACTGAATCCTTTTGAGAGGGACAGCATGTATTCCCAGATGTGGAGAATGATCAACCGAAGCAATGGGTCGGAGAACAATGTTCTGGAGTCCCAAGCAGGCATTCAAAAGGTACCCTGCACTTCATAAATAGTTTTCACCAGGTTGTTGTCAACACAGTCATGACTGAATTGACATTTATTTCTTTCTCTTTTATTGAAATTATGACATTGAACTTTCAGTTAAATAAATTATATTTTATTGTTTTAAGGAAAATCTCAGGGCAGCTCAATGTTTTCCGAGAGAATATTCCAGGTCCCCTGTAATGTCTCATCAATAACTTCCCCTGAAAATCCAAAGCTAAAAACTGATGATGTTACTTTTTACAGAAAAGAATTGGGGACTTATTAACATGATGACTAAATATGTTTTCCCAAGTCCATTCCAAATACCATTCATGTTATCCAATTTTAAATGGCTGAATGTGTTTTCTATACAGCATTTGTTCTGAAGACTAAAGCTTTATCTTTATCTGTGATTATCTAAAGCTGTTTGGAAGAAAAATTTAATCTTGTTAACAAATGCAGTCCCTGCAAATGACTGTTTCTGTTCTCCAAAGTGAAAATCTTTATCTGCTTATTTTTCTATAACCAGCCATTTAGAGGTAGATATATTTAAAAGGCTTAGAGAGGCTTTTGCACATTTGTTTTAAAAAAAAAAAAACATTAAAAGCTATTCTTCATTCTGGATGTAGTTTATTTACAAACAAACACAAACAATTCAGATCTCAGAAGCCTCCATGAAAGAACTGTGTAGTATTTGGTTAAAATTATGATCAATAGCTAATGGTTGGTATTCATTGGGTGATCATGGAATGAACAAATGAACAACATGTCACAGCCATGAGAACAGAATGAATAGCAATAGCAGCAACAGTCACCTTCACTTTTTCTCTATGACCTTTCATAGCAGACTAGGTCTGATCCTGAGTCTGAGCTTCCTGCACAGAAGACAAATGCTACTCTAAAGGAGGGTTTTATTATTTTAGTTCCTCTGCTTCAGGTTCCAGTAGGGCTCTCACCCTTCGGGATCAACCTAAACCATCTTTGCCATTGCCACATTGGCATCATTGTCTTCTTTACAAATATTGACAATACTTGCGAGAAAAGTGAATATTCTTATCATGTTAGCAGTAGCGTCTAAGGAAGAAATGCATGATCTTGCTCTATCCAGTGAATCCTCTGATATCTTTGACCTCATCATATAAATCCAGTTTCTAAAGGCCAAAGTGCTGGTTGGAAATATGACTTTCTTGTCTTTCTCAAAAGGCTCCTCGAAAATTAGCATGGCATCATCAGAATAAGAACCTAGGAGTATAGAGTGAACCAGTCTCTAGCTAAACATGTGTATTGAGAGAAGGAAGAAAGGGTGGATGTTTTAGGTTTATCATGTAGGTACTTACAGAATGTAAGTAAATTAGAGCTTCTAATTAAATCTTTTCATTTGAAGGGTTTGAAGAAATAATTTTCCTTCATATTATCAACCACCCAAAGTGAACTTTGCAGGCCTGGAGGAGTACTTTTATGCCTAAGTGTGTGTTCAGTGTAGATAAAGCCCTCACACAACACCCCCACTGCAAAAAAAAAACAGAAATACTATTTTTGAGTATCAATATAAATAGAAATTCTTGTTTTGTACTTGTATTACGGTTCAGTAGGGAAAGCTGCCCAAAGATAGCTCATTTTCTCTCATCAAACATATATAATCTCAATAAAGTATTTTAAAACAAACGTACGTGTTCACCCATGCAGCAGTGTATCCTTTTTCAAATATTTGCTAAATACTAGCTGTGTGCCTGGCCCCTAGATAGGAAGTAGAGATTTGTTCAGCTTTAGAGAAAAGGTCACTGGGCTCATGAGCTGGAATCTGGTGAAGAAGAGAGGGATAGAAAACATGGTTCAAATGCTGATAGATGCCATGAGACTTTCAACAGGGTGTTAAGGAGAGAGTTGCAGAGATGATCTACAGCTCACGTTTTTTTTTTTCTCGGTATCTCACTTTGCTCACTCATTGACAAAAATACTCCCAGTGGAAGCACGAGCTGAGAAGCCCTCTCATCCTGGATTTAAGTGTAGTTCAATTTTTAAAATAAATTCTGAAATTAGAGCATATATGTTAGAATCCTGCTGGGACTTGAAAGTTTCATCGTGATGATAAGAATTCCTAGCTCATACAGGTTTTGTCAACACTAATTCAAGCCACGCATGTTGATTTCCCTCTATAAACCCGGCACTTGGGAGGCTGAAGCAAGAGAATTGTTAAGTTGTAGGTCAGCCTAGGGTACATAGCAAGTTCCCATCTCAAAAGCCTAAAAATATATAAGTAATAAAGATAAAATAACATTATATAGGTAAAGTTTTAATAAATGATATGAGCAGAAACAGAACCTATCTTTTAAGATAGCTTGAGAGATTAACAAGAGAATGGACTTATGAATTTATAACTACAAAACTGTATCATTTACTATTTCCTTCTTTAATTTATAATTGTAATGTGATAAAAAGAAAAAGAAAAGGAAAGTGCAGTCTGAGAAGTAGAAAGCAATTTCTATTTCCTCAGAGTTGACCGATCAGGACAGGCAATCAATTGAGGCAAATAAGTACACCCCTGAGATGTGTCTTCTGCCTTTGACGGAAGGGTAGCAAACCCTGACCCAATGAATAAGCAAGCCTGTGTAAAATGTGTTTGTAGATTTTGTTCACCAAATTGGAGGCAGTTGAAAATTGACTGGTCACAGGATAGACAGCAATAATAAAGTGCATTTGGGTTCAGTTTGTAAGGTTTGAGGCAAGTTTTAGTAAAAAGCAAAATCAGCAATGGAACAATAACCTTCTCATCTGCCGAAGCTCACTGAAGGCTCAGAAATCCAGGCCTATAAGACACGAAGCCTTACTATGGGTTCTGTGCCCAGAAACTTGATCTTATACAGCTCACATAGCTGCTTCCTGTTCTCGGTCACTGGTTTCTAGTTTGTGGATGCAGGAAATAGAAAAAAGAAAAAAGAAAGTTTTTCAGCTGTATCTTTAACATAAATCCATATCTGAAGTAACTGCTTCACAGAGAAATCCACTTCACTGGGAAGAACAGTCCTCACAATCTATAACGCTGAATAGCTCTCATTAATGTCTTGGGTTCTACTTGTTCTTAATTGAGCTACTAATTTCCCCTCCAGGAAGGCTTAACCTGATCCCCTCAGGTATTTTTGTTCAATTGTGCCAGAGACATCTGCGTAAATGCACAGTAAGTTGAGAGTTCGTATTCTTGCAAGACAGTCACATGTGCTGAGCCATCCTAATTAAACTGAAACCAATGCACTGCAATGTTCTGCCTGGGGATTTCAGCATAAGTATTGCAAAAGTATGATCTGGGAAATGTAACTGGATTTTTTTTCAGGAGGTTAGCGGTTATTCTTGAGTACCTTCGTGAATCAGGCAGTTGTCTCAGTGGTGATGAGAGGAATGAAGTCTTATCTGGAGTTAACCTCCTAGCAAGTGAGCAGACAGGAAAGAAAGTAAAACAAACAAACAAGCAAACATATTGTATGTTCAGGAGTGTGAAAAGACAAAGAAAGAAGCGAAACCATAGAGGAGGGTTTGAAGTGTGGACAGCCAGGTTGTCCTAACCTCTTAGATTTGACAACCAAGGCAGTTGGGATGGGAAGACAGAGAAACTGATGACAAGAAAGAGATAGATTGAGAAATAATGGTGTATTCCTGGACAAAATATCTTTACACAGAGAGTCCGTCAATCCAAGCTCCAAGGTGGGCAATACCTGGATTTTTGTAGACTACTCAGAAAATAAGACCTGGGGAAATAAGCCTACAGGATCTGGACCAAAGTTTCAACAAGAGCGGAGAGTTAGAAAGTCAAAAGGTAAAGTGGAGAAAACTACAATGTCTTACTCACTCCTTAAAGCATGATCCTCTGGGGCAACAGCAAGAACCCCACCTGAGAGCTGACAATAAGCATAGACTCTCAGCCCCACCCGAGGCCTGAAGGTGGACCTTAGACTTACAAAATGTGAGAATAATTCTTGTGCATCGTAGAGTTTACATCATACTAAGGCAGGATCATCTAGAACATTCTGATTTGGCTTTCCCATGTGAGGGATAAAAAACTCAAGAGGGTTTTGAACAGAAATGTAATCTGACTGAAGTCACATTTTGGCAAAGAAATCTTGGGGGAAAAACAACTAATGTGGCATGTGGAAGCGGGATGTAAGCAAGGAACCCACACTTGGGACTTAGCAATGTTCTAAAATAACACCACAGCAACGTTCACCCTATTGAAACACAATGCAGACTACAACACTGAGCAGTCTCTGAAACCTATCAAACTATTTTGGTGGGTGGAGAAGAAAGGTGAGATAGGTAATTCCCAAAAGCCCAAAGAGAAACTGCCTGATCTCTAATTGTATTATATGTGCTGGCAGGAAGAGAGTTCCTTTAGAACTATTTTTATTTATATGAATATACAATAGCTTAGGTCTTTGCCTTAGTGTAGCGATTTGGGGAAAAAGGAATAGGGGTGGTAATTCTGGAAGACAGAAGAAACTTTAGGTCAGTAGACTTCCTAGATCAGACGAAGAGTCCTCTGCAATGGTGGGCACAACTATTAATGTAATGCACCGGCATAATAAGGTTCTCTGTCTGTCCTGTTCAGCTGCCCCACTATAAACACAGAGTGGGCATGGTAAATTTCTCCAGATCTGGTCTTACATACACAAGTATCAGAAAAAACAATAGGGGCAATGGAGTTGATTATGCACAAACAAGTGATTATTATTATTGCTTTCATGGATTCTAATCTGCATATGAATGTGATAAGAAAGGAAAACTGAAGACACCAAAAGAATGGCAGGAACAATCAGTTATAGGTCAGAGTGGGACTTGGGAGACAATGGGTTCTGTGAGCTCGAATAAAAGAGTTAAAATAGTATGAGGTTGGTTCTGAGAGGACATATTTGAACGTGAGATTATAAAGAATGCTGCTGTTTTTAAAGATGACAGGGTGGGGAAGTGCTTGCCTGAAATAAAAGGAAAAGCACTCTTGGCAACGAGGAAGTCGGGAGACTGGGAAATCAGTTACTGGAAAAGGTTGTCTATCTTCAAAAATACACAGAGAGCTGGATATGGAAGAGTGCCAGGAAACCACATGATAAAACCAAGTAGAGCTGATGAGAAGCAGGTAGTACAGTCTGGTAACAGGAACTCGAAGACTACAGGATGTCAGTGACAGGCACCCAGGAGTGCTGCTGTGGTGAAAAGGTTATCTGCTCCTGATCCAGCCCGATGGTGTGAACATTCTAGCTAAGGAAAGTAGCACTAAATGAGACAAGAGTAAGAAGCATGGTGCCCCTAGGAGAAACAGGTTCTAGTGAGCAAAAGAAGGTAGAAGAAGTCTTCAAACAGGAAATATGGGGTATAGGTCAGGGAGCCATCCATTTTGGTTTGCCTAAGATGATCTCATTCTCCCAACACTTTCAGCGCCATTTACCTTTCTCCCGTAGAAATTTCCATATGACAGTTAATTGTACAGTCTGCCTAAACACAAGGACTGCACTGATGATGGAACTCCTGAAAGCACAGTAGAAGTATCTGGAGAGCTATCTAAAATTAGCGGATATGTATAACCATATCAATAATATATAAATAAGTTTCCGGGAACCTTGGGCTTGGCATGATGGTGAACATTTGATGAACAAAGCTGAACATAACTGTGACTCTAGACAAGGAGTGATGAGGTATTAAACCAAGAGTGCCATAGGTGTGTGCATGTTCCCAGAGCATATTGAGATGTGGATACCTCTGACCACAGAGACATCAGGGTAATGGCCTGGCCAACTTTGGTCTATAAGCAGCTAATGCTAGTGTATTGCTACCTCAGATTTGACAGGAGTGGCTAGGATGGTGGGTGGCTAATGCATATTAGACTTTAAGAGAATGCATACAGACCAAGTTGTACAAAGGGTGAAAAAGGCCATGAGTACAACACAAATATCAACCACGGTACCATTGTATTTATTCTTAATCCTGGTCATAGGTACCTCTAATCCACGATAGCCACATTCTCTTTTCCAGTTGGTCCACTTTGCCTCCCCTTACAGTGCTGTAATATCATTTGGAACTGAGTGGAAATGACAAAGTAGAGTAAACATAATCAATCTGAAGCTGAAAGATAGATCAAATGCATTTCAGTGAACAGCATAACTGACTGGGTGTATAACTTTAAAATCTGGCTTAGGCCTTTATTACAAAAATGAATCATCATGGGGACTTTGGGGGAGGGTTGAAGAGAGGAATAGAGAGGCAAGGAGGGGAGCAGAGAAAAATGTAGAGCTCAATAAAAATCAATAAAAAAATCAGAGTAAAAAATAAAAAAAATGAATCAAGGTGAACACTACTTGAGGAAATAAAACTAAACAGCTCTAGGCTATGAGAAGCCAAGCATTGGGCTGTCATAACGCTGGGCTTAAAGCTGGCACCATTTGCCCTCTTGTCAAAAGATTGCATTAAACAATATGATTCACTTCCTGTCTCTCCAAAAATCAGAGTTCTTAGGTAGGAGTTAGTTATCACAGAGAGAAAGAGACAAAGGGAAGGAGAGAGAGAGTCCGAGTCCATTTCTCATTCTGCGGATATATAGTCGATCCCTTGTGTTTGACGGGTGTTGCTAATCTCTATTTTTTAGAAACTTATTTTAATTATAACCCTTGTGGATATTTTGAATAAAATTCAGTGTTGAGATTTCTGTCTGGTGATTCTACATCTACTCAACAGGAGAAGAAAAACCTAGAGTTAGGAACGTCTTAAGTATTCGCTAGCAGTTTAACTGGGGTTTGGATGAGTCAGATTCTGGAGAAGACAAAACATGTCACAGCTACAAGTTCTTATCTTGATGCTCAGACAAAAAAAAAAATGTGGTGTGTGGAGTGGATCTTAATCAAAATAATGAGGTTTCCTATGGGTGTAAAGATGACACAACTTGTCAGAATATATGATCTTAAGGTTGTTTTTTTTTTTCATACTGAAAATTGGATTTTGCAGCTAGAACATAAGCCTTATCTAAAGTTCTTCTGATTAGTCACGTTCAGTTCCACAGCATCTAGTCACTCACTCACTTCTTGCAACAATGGTGTTTTCCTCCTGGGAGGCCCGTGGTTAGTGCTAGTTTAACACACACCTGTGAACTCAAGCAGAAAACTTGCCCAGGAAGCCTACACTTTTGAGTTCGTCATGCGTTCACCGTGCTCAGGGCTTCCTAGACAGTAAGAACTTTTAACAGTGTCACCCTTTGCTTGGTTCTTACTTAAAACTTCCGCAAACTGGAAAATGCCATGTGCCTCCAAAAGTTCTGTTGGAAAACTAGTATTCTAAAATCAATTCACTTTGCTCACCTACTTTACCCCTAGGTCGGCCTCCACTGACAGTGGGGCATGTAGCTTTCTCACTTTCTTGTCCATTTTATCAGACAATATATGCAAATAAGTGCACATATGCATCAGGAATTTTAGCTTGAGTCATACTTTTCCTTCTATTTATTTGTTTGTGTGATTGTGAAAAGTGCATGCCACCTGCCATCCTTCTTGAATGAAGATCAGAGGACACTTGCTGGAGTGTTTCTCTCCCTCACTGTGTCCTGGGGAGTGAACTCAAGTAGTCAGGCCTGGCACCGAGCACTTTTAACTGCAGAGCCATCTTGCTGGTCCCTGGTTCATATTTTGATTATTTTAAATAACCTTGACCTTTTTAAGTTACTACATCACAAACACGTTTCAGGTTAGAGTATATGACCTGTACACCATTGCATTACCTTTCCAACATCCCGTGAACTTGTTTTATATTTATTTATTTATTTAAGATTTCTGTCTCTTCCCCGCCACCGCCTCCTATTTCCCTCCCCCTCTCCCAATCAAGTCCCCCTCCCTCGTCAACCCAAAGAGCAATCAGGGTTCCCTGCCCTGTGGGAAGTCCAAGGACCACCCACCTCCATCCAGGACTAGTAAGGTGAGCATCCAAACTGCCTAGGCTCCCACAAAGCCAGTATGTGCAGTAGGATCAAAAACCCATTGCCACTGTTCTTGAGTTCTCAGTAGTCCTCATTGTCCGCTATGTTCAGCGAGCCTGGTTTTATCCCAGGCTTTTTCAGACCCAGGCCAGCTGGCTGTGAACTTGTTAAATGCATTGAAGTTTACTCTATCTGGAAAACAGTAATACTGAACATGCATTTTTGTCTGTTAGTTTTCTTCTAGACGCGCTCCTAAAATTGGCGCTGTAAGTTGGAGTGCACTCACGTTAGCATATTTACAGCTATGTAATACAGTCTCTACAGACATACCAGTCCCTCCTGCGAATAATTACCAGTACCCCATTCCTCTCACTTCCTGCCCAAAACTTAGAATTAAGGACATTACAGCTATTTTGTTTTTCATTTGCCCAAAATGATGAATGAATAGTATTTCACCTCGATCTTCCATTTTCTGATTGTTTTAGTGAAACTGAACATTTTAAAGGTATATTTTGTACATCTATTGATAGGCAAATTTTTATTTTGTCCATTTCTATTACAGTTTTATAAATGTAAGATGTCTTTTGTGTTACTGTAGATTGAACCAAAGGGCTCCCATTCTGTAGCAAACTCTCCCACTGAGCTGTGTTTCTAGCCCTCTCCTTTAATATTTAAAAAAAGGATTTAAAAAAAAAAAAGGTCTGGCTTGGAACCACTCTGTAACCCAGGCAAATCTTGAACTTGAAATCCTGTCCCAGCATCCTGGCTAACCAGGGTTCCACCTTGTGGCACCTGGGCCAGCTCTTTTTTTATATATGAATAATACAAAAATCTTTTGTCTTTGATAGTCTTCTTTTCATCCTGAATGTTTTCATCTCCCGCCCATCTCCACATCTGCACTTCTGCTGCCAGGGAGCAATGGCAGAAAACGAAGCTTGGTCACGTTCCACTATAAATCCACATGCCCCGGTGTGCACTTCAGCACACACTTCTTTTGGCAGCCAATATTTCTACAGAACGGCATTTACTTTGCAAAGAACAGAAAAAAATAAGTGGTTCTGTAAATATGTCTTTAAGCCATTCACTGTTTGCGCTTCTATCACTGAGACTGAAAAGAAACAAGGATGTAAATCATGATATATGGTGAGACGCCTCAACATTTTGAAATAATTCTCTATGAGTATTTTCTAATGAAGATGTCAGACTGTCTTGCTTGTTTGCTTGTTCCCCTGTAAAAAGTGCTTTTAACATGCACTTTGCATTTTTAATATCTGTTCTGTTGGTGGTATTCAGAACCCTGTATAGGCATCATTTGTGCCCTGAAGGCCCCAGAACCTAGATGTCCCTTCAAATCCATAGCAAATTCTTTCTTTCCTCCATCTCCTCCCCCTCCCTTCCTCTTCATCTAATTTATGAGTTCTTTATTGTACTGCAATTTTCTTCTCCACTGCTCGATTGAGTTCTCCAGATGAAGCACAAAGGCCATGATCACCACCCTATATTTCTATTCTTTCATCTCATTGTCATTTGGGGCACTAAAACTTCTGATTTCAAATCCTCCTCACTCATTAAATATCTGTATTATTTTCCTTATTTTGAATCAATCTATATTACAAAAATCCTTTATAGCTCTACAGTAGGACACTAGCTCAGCCTGAGAAATAAGTAAATAAAGAGTGAGTGCTTCAAGAATATTTGGGACAACAAATATGTTACAATATAAAATCATTCTTATTCTTAATAAAAATAAAATCCTCCATTATACATAGTTATAGATACCAAGGTCTCTAAATGCAAAGTATATTTTCAATAACTCAGCAACTAAGATAGATACCCTTGAAGTCAAAATGAGTTGGTTTACAATATAATTTGATCACTTTATATTAATATTTTAATAACATTTAGCATAAACTTTTAAACCATATTTCTTTTTATATTTAAGATGTATGTGCATGCATGTTGACATGTTGAGGTCTGAGTGTACGTATGTCTGTGTGTGTGTATATGTGTGTATGTGTGTGTGTGTGTGTGTGTGTGTGTGTATGCTGTGTGGCTATGATGGAGGTTAGAGGACAACTTGCCATATGCAGTTCTGTCTTTCTGCCATGTGGAACCTGGAGATTCAGCTCCATTCTTTATACTATCTTGTTAATCCTGTACATTTTATCGAAAGGTTTTATTTAATTTTTAAACTGGGCTAAAGTACAAATGACATAAAATGTAACATCTTCAGTATTTTAAGTGTGCAGTTAAAGGATAGTGAATAGATTCACGTTGTTATACAACATCTACACTTCATCTGAGCTCTGTCGTATAAAACTAAAACTGGTTTTTATTAAGTAACGCCCCCATTATTCCTGCCCCTACTCCACTATCCTTCGCCATTTTACTTTTCATCTCTACGAATTTGATCATTCTAAATATCACATATAGATGGTTCCATACAGTATCTGTCCTTCCGTGACTGGCTTATATAACTTAGCAAAGTATCCTGACAGTTCATTCATGACACTACATGTGTCAACATTCTCTTCCACTTTAAGGTTGAACTGTATTCACTTCATTGCATTGTCTTAGCTATTCCTAGGAAGACATAAACAATGTCTATTCACCCCAAAAAGAAGTACAATTCTACCCAAGTTCAATATAGCAAACCAACTAGTTTATTGGGCTTCCTAACAGAGCATACGTAGAGGGTTACTTACGTGACTTGCAAACAGCTGCATCACTGAAAGGTCCTAGCACATCAAGGCTGATGCCCATGTGGAGAGTTCACTTTCAGATGACTTTCCATGCCTGTACACACTAGCATCTCCCAAGAACACTGGGAGGCATATATAGAACAGCAGAGGGAACAATGAAGAAATCCCAGTTGAAGATACCGTAGCCCTTTTCTCCCTCCTGCCAGGGAGTATTATTACCATTACCATAGTCATCTCTTTCATTTTGTTCAAATAGTTGTTTAATTAGTTCAATGGCTACCTGAAAACGTTGAAAAAGTAAAAACTATCATTACTTCATGATGGTGATGGGAAAACATCATGCTGGAATCCAAGTATTACATATTGCTTGTCTTTTCACTGTCAGTGAACTCTTGGAGACATTTACCTCTTGGGTAGTGTGACTTCCATTATCACAAGTATATAACTATCTATTAGAATCCTCCCTTTTAATTCTTATGGATTTATATTAGAAGTAGAATTGCTGTATTATATGATCATTCAGTTCTCAAATCATATTTTTGAAGAGAACCATACTGTTTCTCTTAGTGTCATCTTTGGCACCAAAGCATCTATTTATACAAACACAGGACAAGATACTAATTTCTCTTAATGCTTGCCATTATCTGCCATCACCATGCATTAATCTATTATCTATCTTATTTTATCTATCTGTTTTATTAAAAGTGGATATTTTCATTGTTGAGAAGGTAGAAATATATAAAACTATAATCAATTTTAATATGCATTTTAGTAAGTTCTATACTGTCTAACAAGCTTGAATATTATTATATTTCAAATCTATATTAGTAGAAAATTAAGTTTAGCTGGCTTATCATATAAAGTCCTGAAACATAAGCTTTAGTCTCTCCCACAAAATAGTTTGCCCACTAGTGATTTTCTAAGCCAGAAAAAGCTGGCAATCGATTAAATCTATCAAGAGAAACAAATCAGAATGCGGAGTGAGGCTTGGACAATTTAACAAATGAAAATTAAAATTGGTAATATTGTATGATGGCAATCTTGTCAATTTAATTGGATTGAGGATTGTATAGAAGATTCAAATGGCATTCTTCAGAGTTTATCTGTCAGGGCATTTCCAAAGAGGGAGCAAGAGATGCCCTGAATATGGACATAGGCTGGGGGCCCCAACTCAGTAAATGGGGGACAAGAAGAGGATGGTTAGCACAGGAGCTTTCTGCCTCCTGACTGCCGTGATTTGAACATTTCTGCTCCCACACACTTCAACCTTGATACACTGCTCGCTCATCTTCAGCACAGAACTACAGAACCACACTTCCAGGGATGGACACTCCTGATACTGAGAGCCAGATGATCTGAGTCACCCATCCTGCCACGAGCATGATCTAGATAGCCCGCTAGCTTTTTGGGGGCATTAATGATAATGCCATGTTGTAAGATGGTGGGTGCCCTCCAGTGTGAGCTCCAGACCAGTTGCAGTGTGTGTGTGCATATATATATATATATATATATGTATATATAATGTATATATAATGTATATATATATAGTATGTATATTATATGTACAAGTGATACAATATAAAACAATACAGCATGATATAAGCATTCACATGCTTCAATTTTTCAGTACCAAGGCACAAATCCTGCCCTATCTTTGTTCTTTATTTTCAATTCATCAGCTAGTTGAGGTTAACTGAGCGATACATCAGATGGCAAATGTTTCTGCACTATGGTACTGGCATCTGTTTTGTCAGAAGAAAACATCACTTATCCACTCACTCTGCTTCTCCACCTGATGCCCTGCCAGCCCCTGCCAGGCTAATGTCTGACACTGAGCTCATTATCTTTCTTGCCAAGCTGATGCTTATCTGCCCATATTTCTTATTTCGGTTCAAAAGCACCAATGCCCTGCCCGCTTTACACTCTGGAAATTGAAGAGTAATTTTTATTGTCTGCGTTTTTCTTACAAAGTGAATTAATTGCCTTACCTCTCAAAGCTGCCTGTGTAGCCTCTCTTCTATTAATTCTCACCTTTCTCTTTTCACTCACAGTTTAGCAATTCATGTCCTTATTACTCTCTGTGACTGCAGGAACAACTAACGCTACCTTTCCCCTTCTGCGCATCAATCTTCCCTCACCATAGAACCAAGAGTGATCCATCTTACCGCAAAGGTGTTGAAATGTCCCACCGTAGCTCAGATTGTTGGCGCTGGCATTTAGAGGTCTCTATGGCCTGCCATTACTCACTCCTTTACTCTGAGTTTGCTCCTTCATTATTTTCACTCAAAGAATGCCAATAGCCTGTCCTGTGGGATCAATCTGATGCCTTCCTTTTCCTTTCACGTGCTTCTATTTGGCCAAAGCCCGATACTTTCTTTCTCCCCTTCCACATTCTTTTCCAGGCACTGCCCACCTCTTTTCAGCCATCGGTGCATTCCGCTACCTTCTTTTGCTCTTTATAGGTTGATTGTATTCAAGTTCTGTATCAGTAGTCACTGAAAAATATTGCCTGCTTTCTTTCCAGAATATTGAGTTTTCTATGAGCTCTTTAAACACATCCATCCTCATATCTGATCTTATCTTACTGTTATGTTTTTCTATGTTGCTCCAGATTGTTTTCTACTTGGGTTGGGATTTATATTCACATACTCCCTATTGATTAGTTTTTCCCTGTGCCTCTAATAACTCATAAATAATGTCAGTGTTCTGTGGCTTCAATGAATTAAATTTTAAAAGCTGTTTCGAGTATAATGCTTAGTGTCTGTTTCAACATGAGTGACTAAAATCATCTTTATTAGAAATCAGTCAAGGACTATTTATGGGTTCAGATCCCTCAATTCTAATGTATGAACTGTCCTAAGATGTACCTCCTAAAGATGTGATGTATTTATGCATGTCTTTCAAAATGATGCAACCCATAACTATCTTTAAAATGTCACAGCATCTATGATGTTTTATAAACAGGCAAAACTCATTGATTTCTGGCTAAACTTAGTCTCGTGTGTGTATGTTGCTCAAATATGTGACTTTGTTTAAGAAATATTGAAATGAGAATTCTTTGGCACTTTTGCCTTGTGTATACTAGGTAACTATTCTGAAACTACCAAGACACACCTTAGTTCAAATTATCTTTTATATATATAAACATTCTAATCATCCTAAATATATGACTATATAACTAAATATATAAAATATGTACAATATGAACAATTTACTTTTATATATGTAGTTATCAGGATGATTAATTTTACATTCTTGCTTCATGTTTTTTTCTAGAAACTGAGGAAAAGGCCTTAAGGTCAGACATAGGCGAAGACTACAGACAGGCAATGTTAGCACTTCCCTTAGGAGCGTACTTAGAAAACATCCAAAAGGGCACAGTACTTTTGCTCTTTGCCTTGAACACTGGCAACTTAAGTTTTTAAAACTTGAAATTTTACTATGGAATTTTGCACTGATTGTGACATTTAAAGGAAACTACAAGAAACTATCATCATCAACATAATCATCGTTATCACGTGTTTGTTTTTCTTGTTTTGAGACAGTGTCTCTTTATGTATCTATTCCTGGCAGTCTCAGACCTATGTAGACCACTCATACAAATCTACCTGCCTCTGCCCTCAGAATTCTGTGATTGAAGTTGTGGGTCACCATACCCATCAATATTAATTATCTTTATGACAGCATTTTGTGTCTTTTTAAACATTTTACACAATATATAAACCTGAAAAGAACTGTGAGAAAGGGCAGAAACAAAAAATAAGAAATAAATAGCAAATGAAATGAGGAATGATTAAATACCTGAACACAGACTTTAAAAAGCATCTTCACTTTATCAAAACACAAGCCTGATGAACAATGCTGCCCCCGGTGTAGCTTTCTGACTTATGCGTGGGTGCCATGGGTGCATACGGTACACAGATGTGCGTTGTTCCATAGACTGCAATTTATTCTGTTCCTTGAACTAGCTCGAGAATGCTGGGTCTACATGCTCTATATCCAATTCCTTTCCTGATTTAGTTACACACACTGTACCACCCTAAGGAGAATTTGCCAATTACTCTCAAGGGTTTCCAAACTATGCCTTCTTAAGTAAAACAACATATTCAATTTAGTACACATTGTTCTGGCTTTTGAGACAGGTGAACAGGAGTAAGCGCTGAACTCCCCTGCTGACTAGTCTGTCAGCTTAGTCATGATCCTGAGAAGTTGCCAGGGTCATGCCCTTGAATGGAGAACAAGATTTGTGACTAAGCTTAACAGAGGAAGTATAAACTAAAATGTGGAAAATTAAAAAGAATTTAAAAATCATTAAATTTGGGGGGAGGACAGTGAAAGGATTCTGTTTTTATGTTTCTAACCTTTGAAGTGGAAGCTTATTGCTGTGAATATGTAAATTTTATTTTTAAAGAAAATGGAAAAGTGTCGTGGAAAGAATAGATTACCACTAATTGCTTTCTCTAATTGCTTCCTGTTCCCAGAGCACAAAGACGATGACATGCTCTGGTTGACTTACAACTTGTGCCTTAAGCTTGAATACATTGTTTGCCCAGTGATACATAAATGGGTAGGTTGTCTTGATATTGGTCATACCAAAAATAGATTGCACTTAATATTTCATGTGTTTGATCCTGAATATAAAAAAATTTAGTCTACAGAAATACCTTTCATACTTGATTTAAAATTTCATATTTTCCTTGCTTGATTTTATTATTTTTCTTAGCAAATACCACTTTCTAGTGTGGCTTTGCTTATTTTGTTTGACTTGTTTCCTATACTAGATTGTAAGTTCTAAAGGGCACAAGTTTCACCTTTTCGCCTCATTGATATATCTCTGATGTCTAACATAATGCCTAAAACAGAAGATTCTAGAAATCTGTGGATCTACAATATGAATTGCTGATTTGGGAAATGACTGCTCATATGCATACCACACTTCCATAAAACTAGAAACAACATCCTAGAGTTTTTAGGATAGTGTTTACAGTCTTCCCCCAACCCTCTTCCCTGCTCATTTTCATTTATCTCTCAGTCACCTCCCCTAATGTAGATTCCAAGGAAACAGCATATTCTGACTTAAATGGTCATAGAATCTTCTTGCATATTCCAGAACCTTTCAAATCATTCCATTCTAGAACTTGCATGATTTTTTCAGATTATCTATGTTTTATCTGTGTCAAAGTTCATCTATTTTTATAGCCAGATAGAATTTTACTATATAATAGAGTGTGTAGTATCTATTTATTCTTTTGCCGACAGTCACCTACATGTTTCCAGAATTGGAGATACCGTAAATAAAACCAATGTGAACACTGATATGTAAAGAGATTTTTTTTTAGTTTGTTTTCTATGTTATAAGCAGACTCCATGATAAACAATCATAAATTTTATAGTAACTATTAACACAGCATTAGCTTTTTCAAATATGTAATTCATAATTATGATTTATTTTAGAACATTTTATCATCCCCAATGGAAACCCAATATTAATTAATTAAATCTGCCTACTCAGCCCAAACCATATCCCTAGCAACACCCATCTATTGCCTGTCATTGTAGACTTGAATATTCTTTACATTTCACAAAAGTTTTACCATACACTATGTGCATTTTATAATTGACATGTTTTATTTGGTATTATGTTTTACTAGCTCATCCATATTGGATATATTTATACAATTGTTTCTAGTTGTCAGATTGTATGTCATTATGTGAACTATATCATGGAAGAGAGGCACAGACTGTTCCATATCAGCTACCAAAAAAAAATATAATTCATCTCAGTTTAATAATATCAACATTAAATCTAGAGCAGCCGCTTCTCCCATACTTCCTTTAGTTCCTATGAGATAAAAGTTGGCAACAAGGCAAATCAAAATGTCATTAGCAAATTACATTTGATTAGAACGAAATGGAAAAATAAGTGTTTGAAGAATTAAAGCTGCCCATTAATAAAGTATCTTGTTCAAGTAACCTACATGGCTAAGGGCATCTGTTAACACATATGTGCATAATAACACCTTATAACACCTTATCCTTTTGTCCTGTACATACTCGCTTTCTCCCTTCATGTGAGAATATGTTTATTCTTTACTATGCTTATTTATTTTCTCTTATTCCTATCTTTATTATGCAGTTATTAAGCAAACTTTTATAAATTGTTAATTCCTAAACTTAAGGGGTTTTTTTGTCCTTAAATATATCTGCAAAGTGTAGCTATGAAAATAGTTAATTTGCATCATAAAAACTGGAGAGTTACCTACATTTTTGCTTAAATTCTTTGTTATGGATGTTACATATTGCAATATATGTATTTGTCATTCATATAAACATTGTCCTGGTCTCCAAAAACCTGAAACCAAAGATTCTTGGAGAAATGGCTGGTTTTCAGACAGGTGCAGAGAAAGTAGAAGATACATCATGTCCAAAGCTGAAGAAGCTCTAAAATAACAAAGGAATCTGGTGTTATGGGTTAGGAGAGCCAAGCTGTAATGTGTTGCAACAACAAAACCTCACAGGATGTAAGAAATGTGAAATGTGAGCATATATGATATCTAGGAGTCCATCTTGATACATAAGTACAACCAAAGAAATCATGGCAGCAGAGAAGCACATCTTCCTTAGAAGGCAGTCCTCAGTGGGATGTGTAGATCCTTACACTCTACCAGCCCTAGCTGCCCCTGCCCCCCCTGTGTGCTGGCAGTGAGGTCAGGTGGATGTCATTGCGTCCTGACAGGTTGTAGTAAGAAGTGCATTCCTCCTCCACATCAAACTTTCTCCTCCTCAGAATCTCTGTTTAGTATTAAATGAAAACATCTGACCAGACAAAATACCTGAGGATTATTTCTCAAAACTATGAAAGCCATGAAAAACAATCAAATAAAGTCTGTCGTACTCCAGAACAAGCTAATGACAAGCAACAACTGTGTGTGATGTTACATACTGGAGAAGATCTTAGAACAGAAGAATAAAGACATCCATGCACAAATTAGAAAGGTCTATATAAATCTGGAGTGTAATCAATAAGAAAATAACACTTGATACCCAGGCTTTCATAACTGTTCCCTAAGGACACAGCATGGTAACCATGGAAGAAATGGGAACAGGAAACTGTGTCTTCATCACAGCTTTTTAAAACTAGAATTACTTTAAAGTAAATATTTTATGCAAAATAACCAAAGATTAATTTCTGTATTCTACTACTTTTAACATTAACTGTTTTTTATTTTTTAATGATTTATTTATCTTTATTTTATGTTCATTGGTGTGAAGGTGTCAGATCTTGTAGAACTGCATTTTCAGACAGTTGTGAGCTGCCATGTGGGTGCTGGGAATTGAACCCGGGTCCTCTGGAAGAGCAGTCAGTGCTCTTAACCGCTGAGCCATCTCTCCAGCCCCTTAACTGTTATTTGTGACCATGGAAAACCAAAGTTTACTTTCTCCCCTTCCCCCCCCCGACCTCATCATCCAAATATATGCTTATTATACTTTATCAATATATATTTGCATACACTGGTCATTCCCTAAATGAACCATAAATAATTATCTTCCATTTATGTGTGTACTTCATTTTTCTTCTTTTTTGTTTGCTTAATTCTTATATAGTTGGTACTGTATACTCTCTCTCTCTACATATATATATATATATTTCCACCTCTACCTTTGCATGGTATTTTAAGTGCCTGTTCAGGATGCTCGACTGTGTCCAGTGTTCTATTTATTTCTGCCTACATGGTGAAGCATCTGCTTTACATCTTCCTTCACCACTCTTCTCCAAGCTTTCAGCCTGTCCCTAATTTCCTGTACCTTTTGTTGTTCCTTCACAACTTTGAGAGAACATAGGATCTAATAAATTACTTATGAGATGCCAGTTGGAGATAGAATTTTGTGACCTGTGTATTTGAGTGTGTCTTTATCTCCCACACTCTTCAATATTTTAAATGGACTTTTATGTGGTATCTAAGATGTCTATGGAGAAACATAAAATACATTTCAAACCTTTTTGTCTGGCCTCTGGTGCCTTAGAATCTCTTCCAGTTCTCTAGACTCTCTTTATGAACCCCTGGGCTCTGTAGCCTTTTAATTTCTTTGTTTCCTTCCTTTTGTTGTACCTAGTAGATCACCAACCTACAACTTTATGTTCTTCAGTTCACAATTTTTAATAATTATGTTTCCGTTTTATCTTTAAAATTCTGTATTTATTTTCTTTCTGGAATTCTTTAGAAAATTTGTAGGGACCTTTCCACACTGATATGTATTCATACGTTTCAAACTCTGCCAGGCAGCTGCCTGGCTCCAGCCATCTTCTGCAGTCTCTAAGAGATCAAGACAGTTACCCATCCCCAGTTCCTTTGAAAGTTGTTTTCACCAAACTGCAGCATTTTCAGTTCACTAAACAACACCCTCTAACATTTCGTTGGTGAACAAGCTGAAGCCCTGTGTTCACACTTACTAATGTTCTTGCCACTACACCTTCTAGACAGGGATTAACAAAGATATCAGGAGGGTTGTAGCACATGCTTACTAACATCCTTTGAAGTCCCTCAAACCAAATGAAAAGGAACATGACAGCTCTTTGGAGAAACAAGATGTGTGTTTATCTAACTCTGAAAATGTCACTGAAACATGTCACAAAAGCTGCCTTACTCGCTGAAATTGAAGTGTATTAGATTTTACACAGCCAAAGGATGACAGTGAAAACCTAGAGACAACCCCCAAAAGACATTTCGTACATGCAGCAGAAAATTTCTCAGTGCCAGAGTACTTTTTGTTCAAAGTACTTAAAAACATTCTTTGGAGCTCTAGAATTACAGAATTTAAAAGTATGGCTATAATGTTTTCTAAAAAAACACCACACAAGAATGCTCTCAAATTCTAATGATTCAAGACTAAAAAGCAAATGTCTTTTTGTCTCTGTTATGGAGACCATAAAAGTTAAGTTACTCTTATTTTTTAATATCTTTCTCTTAAAAAGCAGCCAGCTATGCCTTCCATTTTCAGAGGAAAAAGAAACAAAGATAGATTCTAACATGAAAATAAGAATTTTTCCTATCATGACTCACTTTAATATAAAATGAAAAAAACAATTATTTATTAAATATTTCAATAACAGTAGACTGGAGTTCTTTAGAGACTGTCACGGTCTTTTCCTCAGTCTTGCTCCAACAGCCATTGAACTATATCTCTTGTTTGTCTAGAATAAAGCTTTTTGGGGGTGCATTTTGGAAGCTGTTATAAAGGATAACAATTGGTCAAAATTCGAGCAGTGCCTTAAATTTAACGTGCTAAAAACTGTACATATTTTTCATGAACCAGTATCAAACAATCTGGAAATAAATCTTAGTGATTGAACACTGAATATAGCCAGAAGCTGTCACCACTTAGATTCTCTTTGCAAATGTGTATAGAAGGTCATGGAATCTACTCTATCATTTGAAGGACTATTTCATGTAATTTCTCTGCAAACATACCATACTCCTAAACTGAACCAACAGGGTAACTCCCATGGTCCTCCAGCCTGCACTTTTGGCTCAGATGTCACACCCAAGCTTTGTCAGTTCATGCCTTCTCTTCCATTGTCAGAAGGTAACCTATTATTTTTCTCCTTCCAGCTGTAGGGTGGTGTTGTAGGGAGGCTGCTTGTTGGTTCCCGGCTTCTCAGCCCCAAAATAATCACATTATTTAAATCACTGCTTGGCCCATTAGCTCTAGTTTCTTATTGGTTAACACTTATATCTTAATTTAACCCATCTCTAGTAATTCATATATTGCCATGAGGCTGTGGCTTACCAGGTAAAGTTCCAGTGTCTGCGTCTGGTGGGGCTACATGGCTTCTCCTTGACTCTGCCTCCTTTTCCCCAGCATTCAGTTTACTTTTCCCTGAATAGCTCTGCTCTATCCTATAACAGGCCCAGAAAAGCTTCATTACTAACCACTGGTACTCACAGCACACATAGGGGAATCTCACATCACCTTCCCTTTTCTGTTTAAATAAAAAGGAAGGTTTTAACTTTAAAACAGAAAAATTACATACAACAAAACAGATATCAAGCAAAAATTACAGTTATAAGATTTATATCCATTTTATCTGTTTACCATAACTAAGGAAAACTATATTATTACAATTTATACTTTACCTCCATTAAAGACTCCAGAGGGATATAATATTACCTAAGTAAATAGGAATTGTATTGTAAGCAACTTCCAAAACTCTAGAAATGACAGAGACATCTTGCTACCTTGATAGTCACCCAAAGTTCTTCTGTATCATTGGAGCATCCATCTTCAGCCTATAGGCCTATAGTATTCAGCCTATAGTATTCAGCAGACATTTCCATAAATCAGGAAAATTTCAAAGACAATTCCACCTATATTGGCAGTTTATCAGTCACTATCTTCTGTGTCCTGAAAAATGTCTAACAGACTCTTTGATAAAGTAGGAAACCCAAAGGACGGTCTCACCTTGAGTCAAATGTAGCAATCATTTTTTTTTGCAGGTAGGTCCTGCATGTCCAGTTTATCAAGAAGTCCAGACAAGAGCAGTTTCTTGCCCAAATGGCTAACAAACTCAATAAGGAGCCTCTTTGATGCCTATCATCCTCTTGAAGTAGATTGGTGCTGCCAGGAGCAGCTGTGTCTCACTGTCAAGAAAAGTCCTAAGTTCTTAAAACATTTTAAATGCCATATTCTGTAGTCTTTGAAAGGTTTAAAGAATGCCTATTCATCTGAAATACATATCTGTCCATCTAGAAAATCTAACATTACTACAAGTTTGACTCTTATAGATGATTGTCTATTAAGCTATATTTTAATTATACATTACATATTTAAATGAGCTGCAAAAATACAATATTTTAAGCAAGACCAGAAATACATATAACAGTATAATAAAATTGACCTTAAGTTTGTATCAATAAAGAAAATCACTATACCATATCCCACTTTAAATGTAAACAAACATTTATAAACAACAATAATTTAGGGAAGTTGGGCATAGTTCTCTCCAAACTGCTTCCTGCTGTTTGTTGGGTGAAGAATTTTTGGGAATATTCACAGCGACCTTTCAGGGGATCTTGGCCTATCAAACCACATTAGTCTGGAATTAATCCACAGGTTCTCATGTTCTATAGAAACAGAAGCAGAATCTCTTTTCCAAAGCAATATATCCTTGGACTCAAATTCTGAAGTCAAGATACCTTTATGTTGGTTTAACTTAGCATTCCATACAGTGAAACAGGCCCAAAACAGCTTATTTATTAACCAATGGTATTCACAGCATACAGAGGGGAATCCCACATCAGGGTGGGAGGTGGAGGAGATCACCAGAAATTGGGCTAACTTCTTCAATATTCACTCATGTGTTTCTGGCATCTAGAATAAGAATTTATGGGTAATGAACATCTTACTGAATAAAATATACCATCCTATATTTGAGTAACAGTTGAAAACTGTTACTCAACATAACTAAACACCTGCAAAGAAAATCTTTTTCTCACTTATCAGTAATTTTTCTCTTGGATTCTACTAGAAAACAGAACAAAGGGGGAATCAAGTTCCTGTACTGTTTAAAAAGCCTAACATGTTATCACTGTTTCTGATGGTGTTAATAAAATGTATAGTCTAAACTTCCAGCACCTCAGTGATGTGGTTTACAACTGCTAGGCAGCCATAGGTTTTCTGTTTCCTTTTTCTTAGTAAAAGCAAAATGAATTATGCATATTCTCAAATACTGTGTGATGTATAGTTGAAACACAGTTAAGCTCCTTTAGAGGCAACTTGTAACAATTTAAGATAAGGCCAACATTTAAGCAAGCATAAAACAAAGCATGGAATATTCTCTGAAGTCATGTTATAGCTTAGCATAGATTATTGCTTGGTTGTAATTATCAACCGTGTAGCTGAGGTACTGCACATGCTATATTACATACACTCTCAGGTTTAGTCTTAAATACTGTCTTCTGTGCAGAAATCAAGATTTAGAACTAAAAAGGTGTGCTAAAAAGGCAAGATTGACATTTAAACTCCCGACTACCTGTCTACAAAAAGCTACTCCAATGTCATTCCTTAAGAGGAAAGTGGTAGTTAAAACATTCTATATGGGGGATAGAGAGATGGATCAATGGTTTTGCTGCTCTTCTTTTGCAGAGAATTTGGGTTTGGTTCTCAGGGCCAAGACTATAGCTAATAACTACCTGTAACTTCAATTCTAGAAGATCTAATGTCCAACTTTAGCCTCTGCAGGCAACAGGCACACACTTGGTTTATATATATATATACAGGCTAGCAAACACATACACACAAAATAAGTATAATTAATCTATAAAAATCTCCTTTAGTTGCTTGAGATACTGACTAGTACCAAGTATAGAAGGCTGGTGACAAATGTGTAAATCTATCACGAATGACGGGTAGTAGAGAGGTTACCTTCCCTAGGTTTGTGTATGACTTCCCCCAAGTGAGGATACAGAGACCAAGGGACCTGGTGATGAGCCACATGACTCGCAGAATCCCACTATAGATAAAGGAGGAAACCCAGTCCACAAAAAGGATTAAAAGGGGACCTGTATATTATTGCTGCCATCCATGTAGTGTAATGAAAGGCTGACATAGAAAATGCATGTCATGGAAATCTTGACACGTAGTTGTTAAAAAGCACTCTGTACCACCTTTTTCACACCTGCGAAGTAAGATAAAATTATCTTTCAGTCTGGCTACCAGCAAACAGACAAGGATTACCAGAGTCCACAGAGACCTGTATTTTGTGTGATAATGATGAAATACAATTATGACTGACCTTCTCTACCAGCCTATCCTGACATAGGGTCTCCCTATGTGAACCAGTTTGGCCTCAGACTCAGAGATCCGCCTGCCTCTGCTGCTTCCGTGAGAGGGCTATAATGAAAGTCACATACCACCATGCCCAGCTAATCCAGTACACGTTGATCATTTTGGGCAACGTTGAAAGTCAGTTCAGTTTTTTAATCCACTTCCTTTCATCACATGGTCAAGTGTAGAATACGCAGAAGTCCGGGTATCATAAATGCAACAGTCTGTGAGAACTGCCTTGTGAGTGTGACATAGTGAAGGCACACCCCCTTCTCTATTTACTCTCTTTGATATCACAGGCTAAATATCATCCTCTTGCACTAAGAACACCAAGTTAAGGAAGTGAAGTTAGGAGCTGTCACATGATTTGTCCTGATCTGCAGAACCAGACAGTGGTAGACCTGGAGTTCAAGCTCAAATGTGATTCTGAGTTCCAAACAACTCCTCTGATCTATGTGAAAGCTTGTCCTTTAGGCAGCAGTATCAGGAAGAGAAAATTGTCAAATAATGTTCATTTTCAATTTAGTAAGATTAAATTTATTTTGATTTAAGAAGCTTTCCTCATTTTCCAAATTGATGGCAATTTCAAGAATTGAAAATGCAAGCGAAAGAATGAATTACGTAAAGAACATCTAATTGGTCCACAAGAAGCATGTATTAGAAAATATATTAGAACTGGAACACATAATTGGAAATAGTGTTGGAAAGGGAACCATACCACGTGCTGCTGATTCTGATTATAATGGTAAATTTCCACTTGATCTTCAATAAGTTACTCTGTAGTTTACAGACCACTACTTCTTATACATAAAATGGAGAAGGGTAGCAGTTCCTTGGTACCTACAGCACAGATAGATGTAAGAGAAGAAGTATATAGATAAACACTGAGCTCCTAAAGAACATACTTCTATAACAAGAGTAATGATATGAAAACAATCAAAACCGTAATGAGAATAGTGTATACCCTTGTATATCTGTTCTCAGCTAAACTGGATATCTTATCAGAACCACGTTTATAAAGAAACAAAATTATCTTACATACTAAATCACAGTTCTAAAACCATGGAATGCCCATTTAGTGCAACTGTGTCATCTCCTTACTAATATCCACATTTAGGACTAAAAATAAAATACTTGTATTAAAATATAGCCTTCATTTATTTATCTTTACTGTGCTCAACAGTGAACCATATCATTAAAGAAAATACCAGCTCTGAATGGTAACCTTGACTGTTTGATGCCAAGAAGTCAAACATATTTCTTCATAAAATTTTGGTACAAGTGAATTATAAATATGAAATTCTAAGTCCCTGGAAATTAATTTGAACTTTACATTTTTTATAATAAAAGATCAACCAAAAAAATCAATAAATTAAACAACTCAAGATTAAAAGCTTATTTTTTTCTCTTGATCAAATATATTTGATTACCTTGGAGAATAACTGAGGTATACTCTCACCAAAATCTGTAATATAAACTTATAATGTTTTTCTTAGAAAGAAAAGTAAGTGTAGAGAACTCTTCCCTGGGGAAAGAAAAGTTGTGATTGCCTATATGTGTTGCATAAAAGTGTGATTGTGCGCGCGTACACACACACATGTATGTATGTATGTATGTATAGCTTGATAAGGACCTGTGGAATCTGCTGTTTCTGACAACCTGAACTCCATCTCATGATAAACATGTTTAGGGAAAGAATCAACTCCAGAATGTTGTCCTCTGACCTCCACTCACACTCTGTAGCATTCACAGCATACACATACATGTACACAAGTATATATATATACCCTAAATAAACAAGTAAATAAATTTAGTGTTTAAAATTAAAGCTTAAAGATAAGAATATATTATTAAAAATTAGCCATAATCATAAAATCTTCCAGGTAAATAAACAAGAATATGTGAATATAAGACTCTGTAAGCTAATTCCATAGTTGTCGTTGACCTCATGGTCAAACAAACAATATTCCAAATATCTTCTGCAGTTAGTTATATGACTGATGCAAGTTTATTACAGGTTGAAATAATGAAGGAAACATTAAGCACAATTCAAATGGGTCAGACTTTTGAAACTCAATGAACAGTTCATTGGTTAGATTTATACAATTGGCTACTAATAAACATAGCTAACTATATACTTGCACAGGATGCCTTATCAAACTTGATGGTAAAGTTGTTGTTAGTAAGAGGCAATAAAAGGTTTGGACAAGATAAATTAGAATAATTATGAAAAATATAAGTGATTCAGCTTATTATTATACCTACAATGGTGTCGAGTGAAAAATATGGAGCAATTTCATTTTCCCGGGGGGAAACGTTATGTAGAAAAACGAGGAGATCAGAACAAGACTTAGCTGTGCTCCAGCTACATCTCTGCCTGCTCTCTACAACCCATAGGAATAAATTATTCAGTTTTTCTGAATCTTATGAATAAAATCAGAATGCAGAATGATACCTATCCTCAAGCATACAAGCAAAGATGGATACTTCCCTTTTATTATGAGTTTCTTTTATTCATTCATCTTTACTTCCCTGACTGTCTGGCTTGTTAAACAAAAAGAAAATATTTCTATGCATTTTATGAGGAAAAAAATGCAAACACACCTCTTTTACGGAAATAATCCGAACAGTCTCGTAGAGCAGAGGCAGACTAGAAAAGTAAACATCTGTAAAGCAGAATTGCCACAGTTTCCCCTGATATGAAGCCCAGGCTTGGGTATTTGTCAAAGACTGTATTTTCAAAAAGCTGCTCATAATCCTTTGACCACTAATATTTATGAAAAAGACTTCTTTGTATGGTATGAAAAATACATTCCCTGTGATATATTTCCACATAGATTTATTCTTTCTAGGTTATGCAGGCATTTGAAGAACAGTGAGAGCCTAAGTAAAGATATTTTACTGTCCTAATGTCCCAATCTTTGCAAACCTTGACTTCTCTGGAGCAGCCTCTGAAAGACATATTCCAGCATGTCAGATGTGCATCGTATCCCGGCTGTGATGTTACTGGTATAGAATAACAATATACGAGGCTGTTATTTTAATACATATTCTGTTCTTACTTTATGCCTTGTATGTCACTAAATATGTCAGATGCATATACTTTTTAGAGTACCATTTTATTCAGTTTTATATGTAATCATCAGCAAACAGATCCAGTGTGGCAGCATAGTGTTAAAAGGACGTGTTTCCCGAGCCAGGCCTCACTTGAATGCAGACTCTGCCATTCATTAGTTCTGTGACCTAGAAGAAAAACAATCTAGCCTTCAATTTCTTCAGCAGCAACTGCAACTTGAAAGTGTGTCTTAAATAGCCATCAAGCTAGGGAGATTAAAAACTTAGAACAATGCCTACTGTGTAGTCAATATCATGAGAGTGTTGGTAGATACACTAAATAATGCTATCCGGTATCAGGTGCCCTTGAGAGTAACTGGATAACTAGACAGAAACAACAGAACACTAAGATAAATGTTGCTGGTGCCACTTTTCCTGAGGAAGTATATATCTTTTTACCCCTGATAAGGCACTGATGGCAAAAGAAGGGATAGATTTTACCCAAATAGAGCCAGCCCAGTGAACAAATATATTTGTTTGGGTTACTTACAGAGCATGGGTTCTTCAAAGGCTGCATCACCAAACATCACTCAAACCTGGGTGAGAGTCCCTGAAAGATGTATTCTTGGGGGAATCTGTAGACAGCACATTGGAGATCCCCCCCCCCGCCAGCTTTTGGGTAGTGCTTATAGAACCTGGAGGAGAGCCCTTATAAGTCCTGTAGCTTTTTGAATGTCCTGAACCTTGGAAGATTCATTCATTTACTGAATCATATTGGCATCCTGCTTCCTTCGAGGAAATGGCTACATGACATATGCTATTTCAAAAGAAGAAGAAGAAGAAGAAGAAGAAAGAGAAGAAGAAGAAGAAGAAGAAGAAGAAGAAGAAGAAGAAGAAGAAGAAGAAGAAGAAGAAGAAGAAGAAGAAGAAGAAGAAGGAGGAAG
>NW_026068015.1:3914564-3939450 GCF_014885135.2 Alexandromys fortis
AGAAGAAGAAGAAGAAGAAGAAGAAGAAGAAGAAGAAGAAGAAGAAGAAGAAGAAGAAGCGAAGTGTGCCTAGCTCTGTGCGTTTATGCACATCTGTAAACTCTGTCTCTAGGTGACAGAAACAGAATTACTAGTTCAAAATCAGACTAGGATTCATGGCTACACTGTGGGAACCCAACTTAAAATAAATAAATAATTTGAAAACCCATTAAATTAAATAACAGAACAAAGGGGAAAGGAATGTGGAGCCAGAAGACTTGAGACAGAAAGAAGCCAGATACTTGGGTCCTATATGGGGCCCATGCTAAGGAATTGTGAGGACACACGTGAATGAAGTAAGGATATGATGGAGGGTGGAGGAGGGCCTGGTGTCAGCAAGGTAGGTAGGGAAGCTAAGCAAGGTTTGGCCGAGACTAGGAAGAGTCACAGAGACTCTATACTGCTGTTTACATAGAGCTAAGGCCCAAGCTGTCGACTTGAGCATCTCTTAATCATGTCACTACCCTTGTGAGCAGCATGACTTGCTCATTTTCAAATCATTTCCATCTTGTTGTGTTCTATTTTGTCTTAATTCACAACACACTGATGTCTTACACAGAGCATGATTTCAAACTGAAATTTAGAGATGTGATTCTTATGGGGACTCTTATTAATTTAAAGTAGCCTGTCTGTGTATACATGAGTGAGTTTTAGAGAGGCTTACATTTATCCACAGAATGTTTCATCCTTTCTTTCTTTTCCTTCTTCCTTTCTTCTTTCTTTCTTTCTTTCTTTCTTTCTTTCTTTCTTTCTTTCTTTCTTTCTTTCTTTCTTTCTTGATTTTGGAGACAAGGTTTCTCTGTATAACTTTGGGTGTCCTGAAACTCACTCTGTAGAACATGCTGACCTTGAACTAACAGATGTCTCTCTACCTCCTGAGTGCTGGGGTTACAGATGTGTGCCACTATTACCCAGTCATCTTGTTTTGTTTTGATTTTTTTCTTTTTATTGATAATATATGCACTGATAAACATGATCCTATCTTCATTCAGATGGTATAGTAGATGACAGACAGTTCATCCTGAACAGTACAGATAACTGTGTGTTAGCATGAGTCCGCTAAAATACTGATAAAGCAGACTTCAGCAACTTGCACCGACTTTCAATCTTAAATTGACATTCAAGTTTCAAAGACTTGTTTAAAGGCGTAAAATATTGTCAAGAACTTCCAACCCAGTGAATTTATTAAAGAGATATTGGAAGATCAGTAATTAATAATTATAACATACATTTCTATGAACTTAAAATAAGATTCCTGATCACCTCACTTATCATCCCTATGCTGGAGATTTCTTCCAATCTCATTTAGCAATGACAGTGGCAGTAGGACGCAGCCCAGAACCCACCTGAAGACCTTCCTTTCTGTGACAACAAACTGACCCCTGGTGCTTCTTTTTGGTTTTGTTCTGTTTCTTTGTCTTATGTATTTATTTATTTATTTATTTATTATTTGTCATTGTTGTTTGTTCTGTGTGACTGTCCTGGAACTTGCCCTATAAACCAGATTGGCATCTCTGCCTCCTGTGTGCCAGGAATAAAAGCATGCTCCACCATGCCTAGCTGACCCTGGTGTTTCTGTGTTTTCTTTAATATAAATCTGATTATAGAAGTCTTTGTTTTTCCCTAGAATTTATCATAACTTTTATTGGCTATTAACAGATTTTATGCAGATCTCTGAAATTGGAATCTTTGTTTTGTCTCAGATATTGATAAACATCTACCCGTTTCTCTTTTTCTATATAAGTAAATTTTGTTGTTCTTGTTGTTTGTTGTTTTTCAAGACAAGGCTTGTAGGATTTGCCACACTGGATCTCACTCTGTAGACCAGACTAGCCTTGAACTTGATCTACCTGCCTCTGCTTCCAGAGTGCTGTCATTAAAGGCATGTATCACCACCATCCAGCTTCTACACGTGTATTTTAAAAACTTGTTGTAGATCATTCTACACAGTTATATTTTTTGTCTTTCTATTATTCTGTTTCTTCAGTTATAAATCTTTTGTGTTTATGTTATGGGAATAAACACATTTTAGAACTTTTGTGCATGTATTACCATGGTCATACCTAGAGGTGCACAGATTTAAAGAAGTCTTTCTAGAAATCATAAGCATGAGTCAGAACATTTTGAATTATATTTATCATATTTTTAAGATGTTATTTCTTAAAGAAGTTTTAGATTTACAGAAAAATTGAAAAGTGCAAAGCTTCTATTTCCATGCTCAACCCATGAAGTCTCCCCTTTATTTGTATCTGCACCAAAGAAAAATGTTTCTTAAAACTGGTGAACCTACAATTGTACATCATCCCCCAAAGACCACACTTTACATTAGGATTTACTAATGCCCCATGTGGTGACTAGGGGAAATGTGGCAGGGAAATTGCCTTGAATTCTGGAAATGAACTACATAATGTTTTCAAAGTTCACCTGCACTATATAACAAGATCCTATCTTTAATATATACAGTCAAAAGAAAAAAAGAAAAGAGGAGGGAGAGAGGGGGGAGGGGAGGGAGGGTAAGGGGAGGGAGGGAGAAAGAAGAGGGGATGGAAGTAGTTGAGGGGAGGAAAGAAGAAGAGAAGTGAAGGAAGAAAACCATTAAAAGGATTCAGCCTTGGTCTTGTAAATGTTGAATTTGCTCAAAGCACAATTCAATTTATCCTCCATTATAGTATCATACATAATGATTCTACTCTGCTATAGACCTCTGTGCTCCAGCTGTTTACACCTTACTCTTTAAGCCCTACAATCCAGTGGTCCCTTTAATGCACCCATAAAAATTCTGTCTTTTCTCAAATGTTATATTGTTGAAATTAAATAACATGTTGTCTTTTCAAGTTGACATTATTTTTCCCATTTAGTTCTATATTAATTTCCTCAATGACTTGTCATTGCTTGATAGAACTTTTCTTTTTATCTTATTAAATGATGCTCTATTATCCTGTTTGCTAAAGTTTGTCCTTCTTCAGTACTCACCTACTAAAGAATGTCTTGCTTGTTTCCAAGTTTAGATAATTACAAATAAAGTTGCTATAAATATCTACAAGCAGATCTTGGGTGGGTGCAAATTCTTAAGTCCTTTGGATACATGTCAACAGGTACAATTTCTGCATCACATTGTAATCATATTCTTAATTTTGTGATAAACTCTGAACTTTTTTTTCAAACTGGATTACTGCTTTGCATTTTCACCAGAAATACATGGCCATTCTAACTGCACCCCCACCCCACCCTGTGCATCCTCAGCACTTGCTGCCCTCTCTGGGCTTTTGTCCATTCCCATGGCTATGAGGAGCCTTCTCGCTGATGTATAAGGAGCATTAATATTATAGTAACCAAATGTCATTTTGTAATTTGATTATTCGCCATCTGTATATATTCTTCACTAGTTTGTTTGTAAAAAGTCTCCAGTCCATTTTTTCATCAGATTGTTTTCATGTTGATAATTGTTAGACTCCTTTACATATTCAGTAGCTGTTTTAAAACATTGTCTTACACACCTCTCCCCCAACGGTCTATGGAATGTCTGTTTTCTTAACAGGGCAGAAGTGCCATCTCACTAGATTACATCCCCAGCCGCTTGTAGTTTTTCATTCTGTTTAGGTCATTAAGTCTTTCTGAGTTAAATTTCTGTAAAGTGCTTAATATCTGTTTCGAGATGGGAATATAAATGCTCAACTAATCTAGAAATCTTTCCTCTATTGTATTGCTTTGTGCCTTTGTCAAGATTCACCAAATATGTGAATCTGTATCTGGACTCTTTTGTCAGTTTCACGAATTTGTTTGTGTACTTTTTTACTAATATTGAACTCTTAAGGCTAATGTAACTTTTTATTCAGCCCGTGAAGTCAATGTCAGTCTCCAAATGTATTTTCTTTTCTCAGTTTTATCCTATATTTGGCTTTTATAGCAGTAAACAGTAGAAGAAATACTAATGTTCAAATGTGATTTGGACTTATCAAATAGAATTTGGAAGTACAATTCCATATTATTATTAAAGAGAAATTACTAGATTCGAGTAAATATGAATGCATTGTATAATCTGCACTTGAAACAAGCATCACCTCTAACTCCAGTGTGCCCTGGCAGCTGGTTGGGTCTTTGTAGATCAATGCACCGTTTAATTCTAAATCTCTGTATTCCCCCGTATAGTCCATACTAGAGACCCATTTGTTCCTTAGTCTTCTGCATGATGTTTATCTCATTGACACAGACAATTGGTCCTTTCCCTTAAGCATTTCTTTTTACTGGATACATTGTACCAGTCTATTTTCACATTTCAGTCCTCAGTAACGACAATCTATTTTAGGAAAGTCAACGTTCATCATAAAGACCAGGCAAGCATTTAGGTTTTCTGAATATATTATACAAAAAGGACCCATAACATAACTGGAACAGCAGCAATAGTAGCTTTGATTCTTAAAAATTATACATGAGATCGAAGAAAAATCTGGACGTTTATTATGAGTTAAATTAATTATAACATTAGTGTAGGGGATACTCTCACTTTCCAAAAAAAAAAAAGTCTGAAGGAACACAGCAATATTCTCCATGTCTCTCACAACCTTACCCTCCAGGGATTCAGACTGAAGCTAAGCTGGGCACTGAAGGAAACATGTGTGATAAAGAAGGTGTTTGGGTTTTTTATTCATCAAGTTTTACCAAATATATTGTAAACATTGCATAGTCATTAACACATATACCTAAGAGAAACTATATTTTAAAGTGACACTTAACTTTTTAAAAGGATATTAAATTAAATTAATTGATAGAAAAATTTTGAAGTCTGGTCCCTTCAGAAAATAAGTAACTCATCAAATGCTTAATGGTCAATAAATATGCAGAAACCTAATCTAGTCTCATTTGCTTCTGTGCTTTATAAAAATAGAAAACGCCAGTAAGTCAGATAACTAAACCTGGAGAAAGAGTTGCTTGGTTTTATTCTTTTAATCTGTAGATTTGAAGCCATTCCATAAAGTTGTCAAATCTAAATTACTCTGACTTTCTTTTTGGAAGATTGACAGTCTTCAAGTCTGATAAAGAAAAGTGACTGTAGTAAAGCCTGCCTACTGGATGCTGCTGTATTTGGACCCATTTTTTTCATTTTCTATGCCTGTATCTCAAAGGTCCTTAGCCACAGGTTGAGTGGTCCTCTTTACACGAGAAAGAACTTGGGACAGAAATAAAATTAACCGTGAACTGAGTGAACCTTCCATCTGTCAGCTTAGATATTTGTCAAAAGTAGTGTAACATTAGGCAAGGTGATTGACAGGAGCAGTGACTTGATTGACTTAATGTGTCAACATCACACAAAAGCTCCAGATCTGCCTTTTAATAAGTGAGTGGTACCCGCAGGCTAAAGAATAATGAATACCCTCTCTTTGAGCATCTTTTCTCTATTTAACCTGCCATTCTATACCTTGTTATGGGAAGCAGACACTATCTTTGTCTGGTGTGAAAATACAGCTCTTGGAATCAGTGTCACTTTACATAACAGAGATGTATGAAGTATCTTTTGCAGAATGTGGATGGGAGAGGAGATGCTTCAGAAACCAAGAGAGTACAATTTCAGAAAAAAAAATAAAATATAGCAAATCTCTTTCCTCAGTTTATATCTAAGTCAATTGGTAACTATTCATAAGTCAAATAACTAGTCTACTTCCTCTGCCTAAATGATAAAGCATGCAATTAAGTGTATTTTATCAACAGAAATATTATATAACTTTTTCCACAAGGTAAATGAGCTAAGGAGAAATATTGATGAATAGAAAACATATCTACTTAATTGCACTATGCATTGTTCTTCCTACTACACATCTAATCTAAGGTTCTGTTTATGAACTACAAAAACACACATCATTTATTTATGCATTTCTTATTAATTTACCTGTAAAGTATTTTACTTAGCTGGTCTTTAAAGTAAGAAAATTAAATGTGTGAAAATGAAAAAAATGTAGAACTTCTCATACGTTTTTCCTTTGTAAGAGATGTTGGCTCATCAGAGAACACTCACAAGTGAAACAAGAGTAACAAAAACCATGAGTGTCTCCAAGAAAGGAGTCTCCATGCTTCCTAAAGTGTCCATCACAGCTCACAAAGTGATAATACCCGTGCACATGAACAAGTAAAACTGTGCAGTGTTTCTGATGGTTGATATTGCATCAGCATGCCAGAGCATCACCCCTGAGGGAGAAGATGCAGGCAGTGTCTCCCCCTATACTTTCTTAATTTATTATCCTAACTTATTATGCATTAAAAACACTAGGTAAACCCTGTCTCGAAAAACCAAAAAAAAAAAAAAAACTCTAGGTAAACAATCTACAGTGACAGAAGTTTCTATTTTCAAGTAGTAAAATACTGTAAATCTTTTCTCCCTTTGAATATAAAAAACAATCCTACTTAGTTAAAAGACAACAAAATACAAGACACAAACCTGATTGTTGCAGCTGTCTTTAATGAGGTTAATAAGGAAACAGTGCTGGAAACATATCATCCTCTGAAGGTTAAAATGCATCCAGAAAAGCAGAGAAACTCATTTAAGCAAATAGTTGTTCCTCCTATGAACTCTATTGCCTTTACCTCTTTGTTCACTAGTATTTTTATGTTTAAATTCAAGTTTTCTTTGCACTTGGAGCCTTCAAAAAAAAGTCTCAGGAGAAAATTTACCCATGAACATTTGTAACATCAGGTTAAAGACCACTTCACACAGGTCCACTCTGTCCATGTTCTTGCCCCTGCCAGGATTGACAGCACAGCTCCCGGGCCCTGCAGAGAGTAGAAAATCTCAAATCTAAGGAGAAAACTTACCTGTGAACAGTCATGACATCCAAGTTAAAGACCACTTCACACAGGTACACTTTGTCCATGCACTTGCTCCTGCTAGGACAGATAGTGTAGCTCCAGGACCCTGCAGAGTAAAACAGCTTTTGTAGCTGAGTTCAACAAACAAGTATTCCTCTCTGGGCACACTGTGGCTTTGCTGAAGTCAGTCCATTTCAGGGCCTCTATTGTCTTCCAAAATTAATTGGGGAAGAAAAGAGAAGAAGGGCTTAGGAAGTTGTTGGAAAGAATTCCAGATGATTTTAAATTTCAGCAGGGTTAGAAGGCAGCCTGGGTAAGGAGATGTTCAAAGCTATGTGATCTATGTCTCAAAGCAAGAGGAGGAAATAACAGTTCAGGGAAAAAGAGAGTTAAATCTGTATTTCATATTGGTTTGTACTGGTCAGTTTTTGTCATGTTGGTGCAAACCTAGATTTATCTGGAAAAAGGAACCTCAACCAATAAAATGTCCCCACCGGACTGGAGGTTAATGATCAGTGTGAGAGAGCAGGGCCCACTGCAGACAGTGCCACCTGGGAAGATGGCCCTGGGTGCTATAAGAAAGCAGACTGAGCAAGCCATGGGGAGCAAGTCAGTCAGCAGCATTTCTCCATAGCCTCTGCATCAGCTCCTGCCTCCAGGTTCCTGCCCTGAATCCCCTCAGTGATGGAGGTGACCTTAGAGTTGTAAGATAAAATAAACCCTTTCATCTCCTAGTTACTCTTAATCATGGTGTCTATGGTAGTGATAGAAACCCTAAAATTTTAAACGTATGTTCTTTGTTTTTTTTTTTAATGGAATTGTATATACCTGCAACTTAAGCAATTAGTTCAGATCACAGAGTTCAATTAACAAATGTGCTGCTAAAATGACAACTTTTTAAAGATGGAGCTTCATGAATTCCAGGTGGCCTCAACCTTGTTATGTAGTTGAGGATGACCTTAAATTTATAATCCTGCTGCTTCTACCTTGAGAGTCCTAGGACCACAGGTGTGTACCACCATACCTGGCTTATTAAATTGGCACACTTTTATGATTTGTAAAGAGGTCTTTCTAACATGTAGTGGCTTTAATATACATTCAAGAGTCTTTTGTCATTCCAACAGGTTTTATTTTGACAGAACTGTGATGGCTATCTTTTTGTTCATGTAGCCAAACATATATATATATATATGATAAAAGATGGATCTGAACATTTCTCTGGGTATCTGATCCTAAACTTAATGGTTTATTACAAATTTTCTGGTTCACTGAGCTAGGCAGCCTACTCACAGTAAATTATATATATATATATATATATGTGTGTGTGTGTGTGTGTGTGTGTGTGTGTGTGTGTGTATTATACTCATCCATCAGAAGAGCTTTCCAAAAGATATAGTACAGTATTCTCCAGTACCTAGATCCCACCTCTGTCCTGATACCTGACAATCTTCCTGATCCAAGCATGTTACTTCTCAGTACGAGTGTGTCTAATAGTGACTTCAAAATAGACATAAATAATTTTGATTTATTCCAAAAATTTAAAAATAAATGAGCTTAAGATTCTGTTGAATGAATTTAAAAGTACATATAGGAGCCATGTTCTACCAAAAAAATTCTAAAACTACACTATTTTTGTGTCTTTGAGACAAACTAAGTGGGCAGTCTTGGAAGACCTGAAACTCTCGCTTTGTAGTCTAGATTGGCTTCAAACTCATAAAAAACCCACCTGCCTCTGCCTTACAAATGATGGGATTAAATGATGCCGTCACATCAAACACCTCTCTTTTAAAAAGTGTATGAGCCGAGTGTTTCATAAAATGTGTTTGGATCATATTCACCTACTCTCTTCCAATCTTCCAACACCTACCCTCCTTCCAAACCCACCCAAATATGTGTCCTTTTTTTCTTAACCAATCAGTGCCAATTCATGCTACATGAATATTCTTGGATGTGTATCATCTACTGCAGCTTGACAATTGTATATAAGGGGAAGGGATAGTGTTCCCTAAGAGTATACAGCCCTTGGTAAGTCAGAACTTTTCTCTTTAATTTCAACTTTCAAAGCAGGGCTAGTTTTTTCCCAGAACATTTTCTCTATGTTTTAGTATAGAATACAGGAAAAAAAAATATTAAGGCTACAACGAGTATGTAAGAACATCTAGGGCAATTGCCTAGGTTTTTAACTTGGGTTTGCAGCTTATTAACTGTGTGATCTATGCAAGTTAGTTAATAGCTGTGTCTTAATTTCCCCATATTAATTATAGAACTATAGTAATAATTTATAGAGGCGCTATGAGGCATACATATTTTATACTGTTAAATATGTATGTCTTTTAAACACGTAGTCATGTTCATTCCCACTTTACTTGTTAAAATGATTCTTCCCCCTTTTTCTCCTCCCATATCCTTAAGAGACCTCCTTTTACTTTAATGTCCATATTTTTCTCCCATAAATTCCACAGATGGGAAAAACCTTGACATACTTTACAGCGAGGCTAGTTTATTTTTCATAACATGATGAGTTTCAGTTGCATCAATCTTTCTGAAAATGGCATGATGTCGCCCTTCTTCATTTTGATTTTCAAATAAACCCAATTACAACTCCTTGTGTAACAGCATCTTGGTAATACATTCCTCTATTTGTTGACATCCAGACTGATTCTATAGCTTGGATCTAACATTAACCAGTACACTGACACAGGATGCATAGTCTCTCTACCATAAGAAGGCTATGCTACTTTTAAACATGTACCCAGAAACAATATTACTGGGTTGCTGTCAATTCTGTTGTTACAAATCTTCACATTGATTCTGATATCCACTGGACTAATTTACGTTCCCACCAACACTACATAATATGCTTTCTCTGCATCCTCACCAACATTTCTTGTTTGGTTTCTTGATGACAGCCATTCTGACTGAAAGAATTGGACCATGATTCTTTTTAACTTAAAAAGGGGGAAGTCTCCAAAGAAAAGATGACAGAGAGATAAGATAAGAGAGATACAAAGGTCACATGGAGAAGTGAAAAACACACTGGATACCCCTTCTTTTACTTGGCACTATGGTTACTCAGACCCTGAGGTAACTTCTTGCTCTGCTCTCTCCATCATCAGTGAAGAATGGAGCTGCAGTCCCTGGCCCAAGTCACTGAGTTGTTCAAAGCCCTGTTGGCAGTCCAAACTAACTCCATGACCAGTCAAAGTATATTGAATTTTAAATGTTTTATAGGCTATGACTTGCCTTCTGGAAATTAGCTTTTAATCTATTTCATTATACCATCTTATTGCCTTAAAAGACTAGAATTATGAATTAACTCACTCACTTATTAAATCAGTTATTGAAGGAGCTTGGTGAATTATGACAGATATGAGCACAGAAGTCAGAGAATTGTGGGACATGCCAGCATTGTCCTAGCCCTGTATTTCGGACACTCTAACCCATCCCTCAACTTCCCACCACAATTTTCCCAATCTTATCACAGAAATTATAGCAACCCTCTTAGCTGAGACAAAGGAATCTCTAATATGGTGTTCATTGTCTGTCATTTCTTATCGCGCAATAAGGACATTGAGTCCCACCTTACAACACTGTATTCCCTACAAGAAACACAAAATTAAAATTGTTTCCAAAGTGGTGGTAAAACTCCTCTAGGAGACTTGGGCTTTGTTTTTATTTAGCTTTGTTTATCTGGATAAGGACGTTATTGACTGTCACAAAGATTGGAGATACACTGTTGCTTTGTGCTTAGGGAGTCTAATGATTGTAAAATGTACGAGACAGCCTAAGGGGAAAAGCTGCCTTACCCAAATGCAAATAGCATCCTAATTGAAAAACAGTTTAATAGACAAGGCTGATAAATAAATCAGCAATTATACTACAAGAAAAATAAAGTAAATGTTATAACAGATACAGTGAGAACATTACTATATCATCACTGTTATCACAAGATGATTCCTTTATCTGTAAAGTTTACATTGTTCCATCTAGTCTTTTGCAGCCAACTTTGGGGAGAGTAGTGCTTATCAGTGCCCCACAAACTTGAATGTATGTACAAATCAAGAGGACAACCTATGAAGATGAGGATTAAGACTCAAGTTCACTTTCAATAACTGTTATATAGAGCACAGATAACACTGGTGGTGCTCAGTCCCATCTCTGCTCTACAACTGTGGTTGGCCATCTTTGAGCTTCTGCCCCCACCTCTGCCGTGCTTTAAATTTCCTCCTAGTACATGCAATCTCTTCAGGAGACTCCAAAGCTACCCCAACTGTGCTGCCAGAACCCTCCCAAACCGGAAATACAAATTAGTTCAGAACTGTTGGAGAAGGGAGGCCACTTGTTGGTTCCCAGCCACCCGGCTAACTTAGACCTGAAATAATCACACAGAAACTATATTATTTAAATCATTGCTTGGCCCATTAGCTCTAGCTTCTTATTGGCTGACTCTTGCATGTTAATTTAACCCATTTCTATTAATCTGTGTCACCATGTGGCTGTGGCTTACTGGCAAGATTCCAACCTGCATCTGTGTCTGGTGGCTCTATGGCTTCTCTCTGTCTCCGCCTTCTTTCTCTCAGCATTCAGTTTAGTTTCCCCCACCTAGCTCTCTTCCACTATATCTCTGCTTTAGACCCAAAGCAGTTCCTTTATTAGCCAATGGTATTCACAGCATACAGAGGGGAATCCCACATCACAGATCCCACAAAAGGCAACTTGAGTTCATGAGTGACTGGTCCAAGAGAAGGAAAGCCAGTCCCTTGCCAAAGAGATAAACTCACTAGAAGCACTCTCACTGATGCTGCTCAGTATCACATCCTCATTGCTTTCCTCTTCCCTGAACTGTCCCAGGGCATACTTCAGGCTCTCCTAGGAAAACTCCCTAATAATTCACTTTCACGCCAAACATTACAGCAATCCTTACTTCAAAGACCTCAACTGAAAATATCCTCAGCTCTACTCTTTGTCAGCTCACAAAGCTCTGTCAGCATCCAGCATCTATCACAGCTCAGCCCACCAGTCACCTCTCCCATGCTGCCTTGCCCCAAAGTTGTCACTGCATCCTCTCGGGTCAGGCAGCTGTATTTCCACCCATTCTTCACTTTCTCACTCTGG
Organism: Alexandromys fortis; assembly: GCF_014885135.2. Taxonomy (NCBI): domain Eukaryota; kingdom Metazoa; phylum Chordata; class Mammalia; order Rodentia; family Cricetidae; genus Alexandromys; species Alexandromys fortis. The sequence goes on from NW_026068015.1 coordinate 3,926,517, forward strand.
CCTAGAGACCTTTTAAATTTTCAAGATTATGCCAGCATCTGGCATAAAACCTTGCAACGACTACTATTTGTTCTTGCAGTAGCTTCCAAACAGCTTCCTAAAATACTGCCTAGAAGAGCAAGTTTCGGCTTCTTTGTCAGTGATCACTAATTGAATGCCCTAACCTTCTGGTTTCACCTTTGCTACCCTGCTTTTTTTTTTTTTTTTTTTTTGCTATCATTTATTTTTCTCCCCTAAGGTGGTGGACTCTGCTGTTCTCTCGGACCCCCACTCATTCATTTCACATCAAATGTTATTTCTTTTATTTATTTATTTATTTATTTATTTATTTATTTATTTATTTATTAAAGATTTCTGCTTCTTCCCCGACACCGCCTCCCATTTCCCTCCTCCTCCCCTGATCAAGTCCCCCTCCCTCATCAGCCCGAAGAGAAACCAGGGTTCCCTGCCCTGTGGAAAGTCCAAGGACCGCCCACCTCCATCCAGGTCTAGTAAGGTGGGCATCTAAACTTCCTAAGCTCCCACAAAGCCAGTACGTGCAGTAGGATCAAAACCCAGTGCCTTTATTCTTGAGTTCTCAGTAGTCCTCATTGTCCGATGCAAATGTTATTTCTTCAAAGAAACCCACTCTGACTAACTAGTGAACTAAATTCCATAGCTTCCAGTACTTTCCATCATACATTGTTGCATTTGTTTCTACTGTTACTGTTCAATGTTAATTCATTTCTTGTTTATCATTTATTATTTATTGACACTTTCAGTGTCACTGGAACATAAATTTTTCTAAAAGCAGAATATTTTAATTAATGCTTTGGGAATTTTATATATTTATAATATAATTTTAATTCTTATCCAAATTATGTCAACAGATTTTCTATACTTGGCTCATAACAAATATTCTTAGTATTCATTAGATAAATAAAATAGAAGTGGTTTATTCTTTTAAAAATGATAAAAATGAAGCTCAAAATATAAAGTGACTTGTTCAAAGTCATAGACTTATTGTAAAAATACATTTACTCCACAAAGATTTTGATATGCATTGTTTTGCTGCATTAAAACATTTGACTTGATTTAAATTTAATGGGTGTTTAGCTATCCTTTAATATGACCTTTTGCATCACTGAATAAAAGCTCATAAATGAAATGAGAAATATCTGTGAAAGCAGTCACTTTAACCACCTCTGTCAGTTTCTGTTATACCACTTGTCTATTCAGGGAAAAGGGAAACTGGAGAGATGGAGAGAAGGAAACAAGGAAGGGTAGGAGTTGAGGGACTTTTGCTCAAAGTACATTATACATTTTTATGAAAATGTCCTTATAAACCTTAGCCACTACACCTAAGGCTCAGAGAACATCTCAGAAGAGGGTGCAGAAAAATTGTAAGAGCCAGAGGAGCAGGACAGGATGTCTGCCTCAAGACTGTCTTTTATATATGACAAGTAAGCTGCACCCAGGAATTCTACCAATGTGGTTGCCTAAACAAGACCTCAAAAGTGATCATATCAATAGATATGATAACTTAGATGGGGAAATCTCACAAGGTTTCACCCCTACAAGAACTACAGGACATTGGTGGTGATTGCTAGGAGATAGAGAATTAATCTTCCTCAGGATTGCCTAGTCAGTTTCAAAAGTCAGTCCTGAACACATGAGCAACATTAAGTGATGTCAGCAGGTTATGTTTATAAACTTACATATAGGTATGTGTATAACAACTATAACTGAAGAATAAAAAGTCATGAATTTGAGAGAGATGAGAAAGGTTGGGGACTGAATGGAAGATATCGAGGGAGAGAATGATGTAATAATTCATGTATGAAATCCAAAAAAAAAAATCTGTACCATTGCAATAAATATATAGCAGTAAAAATAAATCCCCCAATGTGATAAGACTAAAATGTACACATGCATTATCTGATAAGTTTAAAGAAACTTCAAAGTAGGCACATGGGTGTTAAGTCATCTCTTCCTGAAAATATTCTCTAGAAGAGCCTGGAAGTGTACTAATTTTATTTATCAATATATATCGTATTCTTAGAACAGTGCTCAGTACCTTATTAATACTACCACACATATTGGCTGTGCATATGGTGTAAGTATTGCACCTCAGATGGAAAGGAATCCTCCCAGTCCAGAGCCAAGGAATACTACAAAGTCACCATAATCATAGCAGTTTCCCCAATGTACCAACGCTGCTCCACAGGGGAGGGTTTCCCAGCAACGTTGTTATAGTTTGCTCAGGTCCAGGGGAGTGTAACAACTAGACTGCTCTAGGGCAAGGGTTCCCAGGGAAAATGTTACAGTTCTGCTCTCCTCAAAGCTGTTACCTCTATGCTCCACTCCACTCTTGGGAAAGAAGGTCTAACCCAAACCTCAGTCAAAAGATAAATTGGAAGGGAGGAATCCAGTAGGGTGGCTCCCTCTAAGAGGTAGAAAGAGGCAGCTCCCAACTAAACAGATATAGGGCTTATATGAGGCTTCTTAGGGACAGAGTTTTTCCATTGTAAAGATTTTCAGGGTGGGAACTGGTCAGATTTCAATCCCTAAGATTGAACAAGCTCAGAGATTGTCTGGATTTTGTGCACAGGGATTGGTTGGTTTCCTGCTCAGTGATTGGTTGGTTTTTGGGTTTGTGCTGAATTTGTCAGAGGCAGAGTTTGTTTCTTTGACTCTGGTTTCATTGGCAGGATCTGGATGACACTTTTACCCTACATTATGGGTGTAGGAAGGGCGAGAGAGAGAGAGAGAGAGAGAGAGAGAGAGAGAGAGAGAGAGAGAGAGAGAGAGAGAGAGAGAGATCTCTGAGGCTGGCATCCCTGATGCATTCCAGGTTCACTTTCCTGTACTTGTATTGTTCTTGGTGACTTGGCTGGCTTTACACAGCTCCTCTGTTATCATAAGATCTCTCTTGCACAGCTCTCTGAAATTATATTGAGATTAAAATTTTAAGGTACTCTCACTTATTTCCCTTCTTGAAACAAGAGGAAGAAAACAATTGTTAATAGTGTTGTGTTGCCTGCCATAGTGTGATACATATGCACTCTTATTAGAAGAGACACAATATAGTTGGTCTAATGAAACGTCAATGTATCTTTCCTTTATCTTCATAAGAATGCTTTCAACATACAGGCAACAATGATACTGCTCCAGCAAGATGAGAATAACCTGAGGATGAGAAGAACCTCTTGGATTCTTTGTAGCAGGCAAGGGAGCAGGCAAAAGCACTTTGTCCTAAGTACTGCCATTTTGACTTCAGATTACATATTATCTGTAGGGTGAAACAAGCTCTAGGAGAGATGGTAGCTTCCCAGTATCTGACCGACCTCCTCCTTAGACAACAGAAATCGTCTGTTATACGCCTTAGTTTTCTAAAGTAGTATGGCTGTTCTTAACAACAGAAAGAACAAATGAATCTGATTGGCCGGACTAAAAAGCTTACATTCTGTGTCAGTTGACAACGATGGAATACATAGGAAAAGCCCCTAATCTTTGACTCCTGAAAGATGAAAAATATAACTATACCTTGGCAACAAGTTTTTGTGTGATTTCTGCTTTAAAAACTTCTCTTCAACCCCTGCTGTGGGCTGCTAGGAAAAGCAAGGCTCCTGAGTCCTTGTCCTGCTGCCCTGATTGGTCAGTGACCCCACTTCTGTGGTGATTTATTAGCCTTTGGAACCCATAGCTGTTGTTACTCTCTTTCTTGGTGGCCCACAAGGACAAGATGTAATACTTTCTGCTTGCTCCTGCTTAGCGAACAAGGTAGTCTGTTAGGATTGCTCCACCAAACTTCTGGTCTCATCAGTAGCTCATCCAGGCCTCCTTTCATGTTCTTCCTGAAGAATGGAGTGCCAGTTTTGAAGTTTGCATTCATATCCTAGCCTAGAAGCATTACTCTTTGGTGGTAGATGGTCCATCACTGTGACAAACACCTGCCAGAAATGATTCTACAGGACAGAAGACTGATTCGTGATTTTTCAGAGATTTGGTCCACACTAGGATGGATACTTTGTTTCTGGGCTGTGGTGAAGCCAAGCAAAGTGGCAGAGGGAGTGGTGAGGAAATGGAAAGACAGAAGACAGTCCAAAACAAGGGGTGCATTTTCAGAGCTAGTAAGCTGTGCTCTCGAACCGGACAACACATCTTGCTTTCCACTGCTCTACAATAATGCCTTCATATTTTCAACTAATTAACCAAGTACCTAATCTATGAATAATGTTGGAGCCCTCGTGGTCCAATCACCTCTCAGGAACAGCACCGGCTGAGTCCAAGCCTTCAGCACGGGAACCTTTAGGGGGATACCCGTTTTTCTCCTAATACCTATGAGAAAAAGCATATTCCTTTGCAAACTTCATGTAACCCTGCATGGCTACATATTTGATTTCTGCATTAGAAAACACATGGCAGAAAAAAATTCAGGATTTGGAGTAAAACACATGAATTTGAACCCAAAACTTTACAATGTGCTAATCTAATAACTTTAGATTGCTTAGCATTAGTTTATTTTCAGGATGGGAAACTTGTTTGCACTATTTGAAAAAGTTAGAGAAATCCTGGAGAGTCCATTAGCAGCAAAAGACAAGCAGGGAGGAGAGGGAGTGGGATGGGGATGTTAGCGTGGTGGTTTCTGAAAGGTGGGAAATGAGAAGATGGATTCGGAAACATTTCCCGCTTCCATGTTTGAATGCAACAAAGGGTTCCACACCTGCCTTACGTTCCCATGTCCTATGTGGTGCTTCTCTTTCCTCTGAGACCCAATAAAACTGCACTTCCTCTAGTTCTGCCCATGTCACCCTGATCTCTGGACCATATCCCCTTCTGGGACAGAGAGGGGGCGAAGAATCGCATGCAAACACATACCTTTATGTCCCTGTTAAGGTGCATTTTGTTCAATCTCCTGTATGATCTGGAGCAAGTCAGTTTGTGTTTCTGAGCTTGAATTTCCTTCTTATTAAAAAATGGTTGAGAGTGGCATTAAAAATAAATCACAGAACAAAGGAATGATGTCACAAACTTTATAAAGCTTTACCAACGGTCTCAATTATTTGTGACTATTTGATAAATAATAAAAAAAATGTTACTGAGCCAAAATCATAACATTTTTACTCCTTGAAGTCTGGAGTGTGATCAACTAGATAACTAGTGCCTGAGGCCAGGCACTTGACTGTGGTTCCTTAGCAGCAATAGCCAACATTTCCATAGACAGCTTTATCTATTTCCTGTGTTTCTTCACAGGGCATCTAAATCTTTTTACCTGGCATCCAAAGCCTCTATCTTCGGCTTACAGAAGGCTTGTTGCTATTACTCTGCTCTCAGCCAAAGCCAGCTACAGAGCTAATCCCACAGTAACTGCACCAGGCGGTATCTACTGGTGGCCACCAAACAAGCCAGGAATGATGTTTCACTTTTGTTATTCTGTTATGCCATTTTGTGGTCTAGAGAACATTACTGATCATCTTTCTAATTTTTTGAGTCAGAAGTCTTATTTAGTAGTTTGAAATTTATGTTAATTTATTAGGCTTGAGTTGTTAATGATGTTTATTAAAACATCATTTTACTTTGTAAAATTTACTTTGTAAATTTTACTTGCCTGTAAATCCTCCTGATGCAAAGTGAAAGAGACTATTAGGGCATGGCTTACATGTGAAAATGATTATGTTGATGTTGGGACCCGAAGGCACTCTCTGAGTTACAGTTAGGTTGTCCTTGCCACTATGCTATGCTTCTGACTTTCATAGAATTTCTTTTGCACAAGGGGCAAAGCTGGCAGCCTCAGAGCAATTGATTTTCTATTCACAGCCCCTCTTTTCCACCCAATGAATTTTACTGCCATATGGGCCGCAACAGTTGTACCCTGTAATTCACTCCACTACCCTCTCCTTCTCACTGAAAAACAAAGTCTGCCTATAAAAGAAAATAGCTTCTCTTGGGGAAAACTTGGACAGGTTACTAAACCAAAAACAACATGACTCCAGTGAAGGTCAGGACAAATACAGAATTGAAAGACGTCTATTTATTTTGCAGGTGCTGCCTTAGTGAGCTTTGATATTTTAAAATATAACTTTGTAGCCGGGCATGGAGGCACCTGCCTCTAATCCCAGAATTTGGGAGGCAGAGGCAGTTCAATCTCTTTGAGCTGGAGGCCAGACTGAACTACATAGTGAGTTCCAGGAGATTCAGAGCTACACATTGAGACCCTGTTTTGCTTGTTTGTTTGTTTGTTTGTTTTCTAAAGCCAAATAAATCAATAAATAAAATAAAACTTCATGGCTTTGCTTTATTGCACTAGGAACTAAATGTCCATAAGTGTGTCAGGGATAGAGCATGCTGCCTCTGTGCAGAGCCGGTTGCCCCTGTGCTGTTTGAGAAGACATCTACCCTCCTTCCTTTTCAACACGCTGTGCTGCTAGCTTAGGATACTGGTGCCTTTCTTGCTGCATTTCCGCTCGATCTTAGCCCTTCCTTTAAAACATGCTTCTAGCAGAAAAAGTACAAATTATGTACTTTGGTGTTTGAAGACTATTCAGGTGATTTCTGTATCGAGTGAGGCCCAAGGAACAGATAGAAAAGGATAAAGAAAGGTTCAGGAAACATGAAAAAAAAATCCCAGAAATGGAGGCATAAAAGAGGGGGAGAGGAAAATGAAGGAGGGAGGAAGGGAGGGAGGGAGGGAGGGAGGGAGGGAGAAAAAGGGAGCACAGTGCCTGACCTCAGAGAACCTGGAGCCAGAAGGACCCAGGACTCCCTCCCCCTCTTCTGGAGGCCTGGAACAATGAAGAGATGAAGAGGCACTGGCTGTACAGTGTGAACGTGCTGTTTTGTTAGCTTTCTGGGAAAGATGACAGCATTAGGAAGCACATTTGCATTTAATATCTACTTAGCTCAGCCGCAAATTGTATTGTGTTTTGACTTAAAGAAAAAATGATTGATAATAACACAAAAATGAGCACAGTCATTTAGAAGAGTGTGTTTACACCAGAGAAATTACAGAAGCAGATTAAGATTCACAGGACCTGGGTGCTGTAAGCAGTCATTTTGGGGGGCTGTCTGCAAGCCTTTGACACAAGCTTCTCTCGTGAGCTTCTCTCATGACAGAGTAGTCAGCCGTTTCACCTAATGATGTTTTATCTGCTCTTAGTGGTTTCATCTCAGCTCCCATAGCAACGCCACAACCATCCAGGACAGAGCTGTGCAGCTTCGCTATTGCTCTTAGCTGCTCAGAGCACTTCTGTAGTCATCATATGGATTTTTTTATTAATACCTTTCCGGAGGGGGGAAAAACAGTATTTTGAGAGATGCTTATGAAATTATTTTCATGGAACAAATACAGTATTCCTGGGGCCTAAAGTTTATGTGATCAGAGAGAGGAAACAATACTTGAGAAAACAAATATAAAACTGCAAATTCAAATTGGATACAAAAGTGAATATTAAGTAAGAATGAAAAAAGACAATAGCACATTATAAGGTGAAGACTTTATAAATACCGTGTTGTAATATCTATAAAAATAACCTTTTATTGTTTTACCTAGCTGTCACAGACACACATTTTTTTGAGTTTTTGCCTTAAAATGCTTCTTCTTATTGATTCCTATTTCATGTAGGATGTTTGTAAGATCGTTTTTGGAGAGAAGTTAGAAATATAATTCAATCTTTTCATTATTCAGGTATCAAAATCAATGTTGTTCTTATCGACAGCCCGAAATAGCTACTTTTAGTTTCAAATCCCTCTGTTGGCAAAGCATGTAAGTTGTTAGAAATGCTGTCAAATGTGGGAAATCCTCTAGCAAGTTTGTTGCATATGTGAGCTGCCAGACTTAGTACTTATTGGTGCAACTTTCATTCTCTACAAGCCAAGTCTTTTTCTCCTCTCTTCTTGAAGCAGTAACAGCTCTGCGCACTAGAAGCAGCCTCCTTACACAGCGTCCACTCCAACCTACCAGACTGATGCAATGATCAGACCAGTTGGGGTTCAGAGTATTCTGGGCCTTTGACTTAACCATGTGGGAAAATGGCTTCATATCACCAAGTTTTCCCGATAATTCTTTTTCAAGTACACTCTTCAGCTGCTCTTATTAGAGGCCAAATTGCCGAATGCTACTCCCCTGCTGTTACACCAAAGGGAAGCATGGCAGAGGGAGTTACCCTTCTGGTAGGTCGGCTGTAGTTGAGATGATTCAAGCAACCTTGCCAGATGCTCACTTCACCCTGCTACATCAGTGCAAAGGAGTCTCAGTAACTTGATGACTTTGCATTTCTCCTTGTCCTCCTATATCTCATTTGTTTGCATTTCTTTTAGCCTTGTCAGATCATCATCAGCCCAAAGACTAACTGCTCATGAGAAATACAAGAATGGGTAGCCAAAAAGATGCACGCGCATCTTCAAGTCCCCCTCAAGTCCTTTCAATTACTCAGATCTTTGTTCTTGGACATCAAGGCTCTCCTGAAATTGTTTTAGAGTGTTCAGCCAAGCTTATATAGCTGATGTTTGATCCGTATTTCTTTGCTTTATTTTTTTCTGAAAGCAGATTAAAGAATTGGAAAGCACACTCAATATAAAAGTTAATGAATGCCAGTGACTTCCCTGATTGTTTATGAAAACATTCAGTCCCAGGTGTGTGGTTGACAGATTTCTCAGTGAGCACTGCCAATATACATACCACACAGTCTTCAGAACATTTAGTGCAAAATAGTATGTCCTTAACACAGTTGTGGATACACAGAGGGCAACAAAAACTTCTCAGCAACTGTGGAAATGGACTAGAATTACTTTATTTTCTTCCTCAGTTTACAATAGTGTAATCGAAGAGAGCAAAGACATGATGTGATGATGCATCCATTCATAACGCAAAACCCCATCCCTCTGAGCGCTTGATGAAAGAGCCTTTGTGGTTTTCAGGTTTGTTTTCCAGCCATATCTATGAGTAACTATGCCCAGAGGAAAGCTAGCAAGAAGATAGGAAGCAGTTTACTGTTTTGTTTTATTATCAAGACCCTTAGTAGCTGTTTTGTTGTTCCAGGCAGGGATATCTGCGGCAGTGATTTTTTCTTTTTATTGTTTTTCGTTTTGTTTTTGTTTCTGTGTGTCATGATGCTGTACTTTAAATGATCATTGCTGGCTTCTCCTGACATACCTTCAAATCACTCCACAAAGCATGCAATAGTTAATTCTCAGATAACTGGTATTAAGGACAATGAAATTTGAGGTCCTTGTCCCCAGATCCTGGCACAAAGCTTTTAAGACCTTAGAATCCCCTGAGTGAAGAGGGTAAGAGCAGCAGCTTTTATAATTCATAATATGTCCTGCTGAAAAGGGCTTACAATGGCTAATTATCAGAGAGGCACAGTAAAAGCAGAAGAAAGCAGAGTAGTTGCATTCAGAATACAGCTGACATCAAGATTAAACCAAAGCCTCCATGTTCAAGCTTCCTGCCTGTCCTTATTCAAAGTTTATCTGGAGTAAAGCTGGGAATGCAGAGTATCTTAAATTGAAAAAAAAAAAATCATGAGCTACACAACAAGAGGATTTCTTTCTTTTTGTACATTTATTTATTTATATTTTATGCATATGGGTGTTTTGACTGCATGTGTGCCTATGTATCATATGTGTGCAAGGCCCATGGAGGCGGGCACTGGATCTTGTTGGGAGGGAGTAATAGATGATTATTAGCTGTCGTGTAGAAACTGAACTCAAGAACAAGCACTTTGTAAGAGCAAATGCTCTTGATGGCTGAGCTATTTTTCTCTTAACTCTGCTTTTGTTTGTGGTATTGTTTGTTTCAAGTGGAAAGGACCAGCTTCAGGACAGTGAGTTCGCCAGTGCCTAGTGTCAGTAGGATGTCTTCTCTGTGTGGATCTCCCATTGATGAGTCACATGATACGATGGTTCATGAATTAGGTGGAGCATTTTATGAAGGCCTTTGGAATTGCTGCTGTAAAGTTCTATATTCTCTTCTGTTCTTGATCAATGAAGAAAAAAAATGTTGATTTGAACAATGAAGAATCTGTGGCTGATATTTTTAAGTGTCTTATAAAAATTAGCTGCATATTTTGAGCTGTATGCATTGTTTCCCACTAATACTTTCACAAATTACCACAAATAATGGCTAAAGACCACAAACATTTATTATTTTAAATTCTGTAGGTCAGTAGTTCAAAATGGCTCTCAGTAAAACTGTGATTTTAGTCCGGGCTCCTTTTCTTTCCCTAGGGCCAGCTTCTCTGAATCAAAATCAGTCATACAAACTCCCAACCTGCCTCACTCCCTTTCTTGAAAGAGGACTGCATTGATTGGCTTTGTCAACTTGAAGCAAAGCTAGAGTCATTTTGAAAGGGGGAACTTCAGTTGAGAAAGTGCCCTTGCTGGTTGGCTTTTGGGCAGGCCTGTGGTACATTTTCTTGATTGATGGTTGGTGCAGGAGGGTCCAGTTCACTGAGGGTGGTGCTAACCCTGAACTGCTTGTCCTGGGTGCTATAACAAAGTAGGTTAAGCAAGCCATGAGGAGCAAGCCATTAAGTACCACACCTCCATGGCCTCTTCTTCAGTTCCTTCTTTTAGTACCTGCCCTGACTTTCCTCAGTGAGGAATTGATACCAGAAGTGAAAGATGAAATAAACCCTTTCCTCCCCAAATGGCTTTTGGTCATGGTGTTTTCTAAGAGCAGCAGAAACCTTTGTTAAGAGAAAATTATGATGACTGTGTTAGGTTCAACTAGAAAACACCAGGCAATCATCCCATCTCTGCACAGTTAAGTTCCTTTTTTTCAGATAAAATAGCTTATTTAAAGATTCCTGAGATGAGGTCTCTGATATCTCTTTGACTGGCAAAGTGAGAGCATTATTTTGATTATGGACTTAATTAAAAATTACTGTTTTAACTCGCTCATCATTTAACTTGCTTTAGTTTTCAGTTGGATTGTGTTTGTCAGTGGTACAGTTACAGTAGCTATCTTTTCAGTCATGAACTTACATAAGTAATTATAATACCTGGATCTTAAAGAATGTACTTGCCTCTCTTATACTACACTTCTGCAATACAATACCTTAGTTGTCATGAATTTGAGTTTTTCTAGGAACAAAAATAAGGATAAAATTTTCAATAAAAATGTGAGATAATATTAAGATTGTGAGAACAAAGAGCTATCTAGACCTTTCAAGAAAGAGGATAATTCTACTACCAAAGGACTCTTGATATAGCACTGTGTATATATATATATATATATATATATATATACACACACACACACACACACACACACACACACACAATCCTAGGGTTTCTATAACATACCATAATCTTGGTGGCTTAAACTAATAGGACTTTGTTCCACGGATCTGGACATTGGAGGTTCAAAGTCAAGGTTTGGCAAGGTCATGCTCTCTGGAGGCTCTACAGAGGAACTATTCTGTGGTTCTCCCAGCTTTGGGAGGCTCACATCTTCCTTAGCAGGAAGTAGCACAGCCTGTCTCCACACCTGTGTTCACATCATCCTCATATGCCCTTTTCTGTCTCTATGCTGACATGAAATTTGAAAGCCAAAGTAATCTTCCTATCTGCTCTTAATTAAATTACATCTTCAAATATTCTATTTCCAAATATAGTTCTTTCTCAGGCTCTAAGTGAACATGAATATCAGTGAAATTCAGATGGAAAGTACATAAAAGAGTTATTTTTTATAATTAACTTCCTCATTGCTGTGGACTTTTTGCTGTTAAATACAAGTGACTCAATTCTTAGGATTCTTCTCAATGCTGAGTCACAATAAAAGGGAGAAAGGCAGTAATTATTCTCCTGGCAGCATTTACTACATGCTAGTCACAGTAGTCCAGCATCTACCCTCCATAGTAACCAATATGGTTTATGACTCTGAATGCACAGTCATTAACACAGGAAAGTAAGGCTCAGTAGCCAGCCTACTGTGAGAGCATTGTCTAACACAGGAGAGAAAGGCTCAGTAACCAGCCTACTGTGAGACCATTGTCTAGCACAGAGAGAAAGGCTCAGTAACCAGCCTACTGTGAGACCATTGTCTAGCACAGAGAGAAAGGCTCAGTAACCAGCCTACTGTGAGAGCATTGTCAACACAGGAGAGAAAGGCTCAGTAACCAGCCTACTGTGAGAGCATTGTCTAACACAGGAAAGAGTCAGTAAGCAGCCTCTGGTGAGACGATTGTCTGTGATGGAAGCCAAATCAGACATGTCACATTCCTCTCCAGTTTCTTAGGGTACTCAGCACACAGTCCATTCTTCCCGTAGACACACAGTCTTTTTCCATTCTCACTTTTCAATTCACTTTCAGTCATGTGAACTAGCAAACAATAACATATATGTGGCCTTCAGAATTCTGCAAAACAAACTACTATAACAACAACAACTAGAACTTCAAAACTTTGAAGAATATTGAGAAAAAAGAAAAAACACAAATCTACAAGAAAAGTGTCTCTGGGTAAGGATATTAAATTTGGTAGCCATAGGGAAAGATGAAGGATGCTGACACATTTCTGGAGACAAGAAAAAATGGCCCTCGATAAAATTAGAAAGGGTCTTGGGACTCTATATCACAAGCCAAACAAAACACTTTCCCAAAAACATACCTTTAAAAAAAAAAACACCTGTTTCCTAAAATATACCTAGAAATTTGTAACTACACTAAGTGAGTGTACCTTACAGTAGTAAGCATCCCTTAGAATATAATATTTTAATTAGAAGGACTAGATGTCTACATGCTTATGTGTTAACTTTAAAAAAATTTATTTAATTTTTTAAATTATAATTTTTAGTTTATAACATTAAAATTATTACATCATTTCCTCATTCTCTTTTCGTCCTCCAAGCCCTCCCATGTAGCCCTTTTTCAAATGCTCTTTCAAATTCAGGGTCTCTTCTTTTCATCAATTAGTTACACATACACACACACACACACACACGTGTGTGC
>NW_026068015.1:3940406-3961480 GCF_014885135.2 Alexandromys fortis
GGCGGTGGGGAAGAGACAGAAATCTTTAATAAATAAATAAATAAATTAAAAAAAAGGTAAAAAAAAAAAGAAATTCTAAATCATACGAAACAACTGAAGTACTAGTCTCTAAAACTGATGGATACTAGGGATATTGGAGAATCAAAAAATACATACACTAGTAATTCTACTTTATGAGCCGAAGCATATACATGCAAAATCTACCCTTGGTTTCTAAACAAATGTATAAGAAATTGTCTTGCTTAAATTGTTCATGTGTGCCTAGATAGTTTATAAACCTTCTACTTTGATTTTTGAACTCATTCCCTTTGTGGTTTAGTGCACCCCCTATGAATCTACAGAGTTGGTGAAATCAGAACCAGGGCTCCAGCAGAGGACCTGTTAACTAAAAAGTTGACCTACAAAATTACAAAAGCAAGTTACTGCTATAATTGATGGCCATAGTCACCTTAATGTAGTGGCATTCCAATTTTATTTCAATAAATAAAGCTTGCATGAAGATCTGAGAGCAAAACAGCCCAACTTGTCAGCCTTACAGACCAGGTAATGGTAACACACACCATTAATCCAAGTACCCACAATGAGACACTCCTTTAATTTCAGTAATCACACTAGTTGCCATAGAAACTGAGTGGTGCATGTTTTTAATCCCAGTGGTGCATACCTTTAACCCAAGAACTAAAGAGGATTATAAAATGGGAGAAGACAACTCTCAGGCACAGTATCATTCTGAGATTCCTGGAGGCAGGTTCATCATTTCAAACTGAAGTCAAGATAAGAGCCAGTCGCTGGCTGCTTTGCTTTTCAGGTCTGCATCATTTGGCACCCAACATGCAATCATGCAATTTGCTCATTTGCCTGAGGCTTTTTAGCCATAGGCTTAGGCCAGAGCCAGACTCAAACCAAGCCACCTGGGTTCTAAAGAAAAACTAGCACTGATAGCTCCATTCACTCTGGTTTAGCTTCCATGTAAAGATGGAAAATACATGGAGAATCTGGATACTGTATGTTTTTGTGTTGCTTTTTAATTGTCTGACTGCTGAGGAATAAGCAACAGCTGCTAACAGACATTTGATTATAAATGCCGCTAGATTAATCCAACCTATATGTTTTGAAAAGGCTTTGAATTTAAGTAAAAATTTAAATAAAAGGATATGTTACTTTGGAGAAGAGGCTTTGCTTTTGTTTTCATAGGAAACGGCAGAAAATCTACTGTTGATTCACTTTTCGTTAAGAAAAATAAGATTTGATCAAGGAACAACACCCTGAAAAACCTTCAGTGAGAACAGATGGCCCAGATGATTTCATGCTTCTTAGAACCTCTGTTGCAGTTTACTCTGAGTTCTAAATCCAGAACAGCCTCAAGACTGCCGGCTGAGTTGATCCAGGTTCACAGAATAATCCAGTCAGGATTTGTACATAATCCTAAATTTTCTTGAGGTTCCCATAAGATTATTAGCAGGAAGTAACATAGAAAACTGTGCCCACATTCCCAAAAAAATGGATTATGGATGTTTGTCTTTGTTTAGAGTTTTGGTTACAAGTTGTTATGGTTAACAGTCAGGAAAAAAACTAAACAAAGGAGATTAGATTCAGGATCTTGTTTTGAAAAGGAAAAAGGGGAAGTGCTGTGGGATAATGTTCTTGTATACTCTTAAGATTTAACTTGTATTGGTTTAATAAAATGCTAATTGACCAACAGCCAATCAGGAAGTATAGGCAGGGTGCCCGGACTAGGAGAGTTCTGGGAAGAAAAAAGGCTCAATCTGCAGTAACCAGACTGAGAGGAAGCAAGATGAGAATGCCTTACTGAGTAAGGTACCAAGCCACATAGCTTAACATAGATAAGAATTATGGGTTAATTTAAGTTAGTTAATAATAAGCCTGAGTTAATAGACCAATCAGTTTATACTTAATATAAAACTCTGTATATTTCTTTGGAATTGAACGTTTGTAAGACTGAGCAAAACAAAAACTTCTAACTACATCTTCATTTTTACATATGAGGACTAATCTTGTGCTTAAATTTAACCTGACATATCAGTCAACAACATGAGCTGTTTTTCATTCAGCCAGCTCAAGATTCTTACTTCAGGATTTTACTGGTCACCTATGTTATCAATTTCCTGTTCAAAAAGTCCTTTCCTATGTCAATGAGTTTAAGGCCATTGCCCCTTTCCCTTCTATTAGCTTCAGGGTATCTGGCATTATGTTGAGGTCTCTGATCCATTTGTAATTGCTTCTTGTGCATGGGCGATAAACAAGGTTCTATTTGCATTTGTCTACATCCAGTAGTTAATTTGATCAGCATCATCTGCATCGACCTCCCTCCCATTGGCCAACCATTATGTGGTATGTGGTGACATCATGCTGTGATAGTTTTTTAGTTTCTTTCCCTTGCCTTTATTGTTAATTATTCTGAAAGATATGCCTTCATTTTACAGGCAAGAAAACAGAAGTTGCATGTAGTTAAATGAATTCTTTATGCTCATTTTACATATATGTAGCAAAACTGAGATTCTGTGTGTGTTGCTGTTGTTGTAATTGTTGGATTTTGTGGAGCTGAGAACTGAACATGACATGTCACAATTGCCAAACAAGTGCTTTGCTGCTGAGCTATATTCCCAGTCCCAGAACTGGGTTTAGAAATGAGGACTCTTTCCGAAGCTTATTCCCCTCTTTTTAGTCATCTTTTTTCTCTATGTTCTTAGTCTAGTTCGGTATTAAACTAACTATTCAGGAGCAAATGACACCTAGTAAATCTATGATTTCCAGCAATATTCCAAAGGGATATGTTTAATATAAAATCCTTCTTAGTCAGCTCCTTATAATAATATATCTCTTTTTTATTAAAGCTTTCTTAGAGATTTAAGGCTACAATGTTAAGACCTTTTCCAGATTTAAGAAAAAAACTGTGCTACATTGTTTTGTTTTGTGCTATTCAGTGGTACTTAGGGTTTTGTTTACAAATGTCTGATTTCAGAAATCAGCTATATATTACTAGACAAAAATGGTCTGTCTCATTCTCAGATCTTAGTCTCAAATAAATTAGATTTAATATATCTTATGGACATTTATAAGGTTCATCTACATGCAACATCATTGATTTAATATTGATCTGGCTTATGGCTGGTGCGTTTAATTTAAAAGTGCTATGTCAGACTTAGTATTTAATGTGTTTGCCTTGATAGTATTTTGGCTCAATGTTCAACTGTCTGGTTTGATAAGAAATATATTGCTTTGTGGCATAAAAAATGTAAAAGAATATTATCAGTAAACAGTAAGTAGATATATTATCGTGCAAAAATAATTACACTTTTAGCACAGAAATCTGAAGTGGAAATATAATCCAAAGAGATGTGTTTGCTTTGTTTAGGTAAGCAGAGTTTTCTCAACTACATTTAATTAAATAAACAGCAATGAATAGGCATGTAAGGTTTCTTAAAGTAAACACTTTTTAGCAAATTAAACATCTACTTTCTTGGGGCTTTCTTTGTGTAAGAACTACTTTGTGTGCTCTGGCAAGCTTCTACTTAATAAGTAAACAACATACTCCTGTTTGTGATTTTTATATATTTGCATTCTGAAAATCTCTAGCTTCAAAATGTCACAATGAACACTTGAAGATCTAATTAACAGGGAGACTGAACGCAAGGCCTTCTGTAGTGTCTCCAAGCATGCATTTGGAGTCAATGCAATTTTGAACCTCTGTGCACTATCACTTTGCCTGACTTGCCAAGAGAATGAATTTTAATGTTCACTGGTGATTACTCTTTCCTGCCAGGAAACCCACTGTATTTCCCTCTCATCCTCCTCCATTGTTCATCATCCTTATCAGAGCAGTCACTCCAGTGAATCTTGCTATCATGCAGCCCAGAACTCCCGAGACATTCCCCACTGACTGCCATCCTCTTTTGCCTCTCAAATTTGCTAGCCCAGGTTCTTTCGGCTCTCTCCATTTATTTTGCATTCTAAAATTTCTCTCTGCCTCAGTGAAAATCCTTGCTAGGTACTTTTTTAAAAGGCAGCCTTTAGATCTTTGGTTCCTGGTACATTTTATATTCACAGTTGTGTTTCATGCTTAAATTTCCATCCATTGGATATAGTATTTTCACTATTTCAACTACAGAGTCTCCTTTCTTGCATAGAAAGCTTTCTGTTCACTGTCCCTAGCTCAGTGAGATTCCTGCCAAATCCTTAATAATGCCCACAGGAAAGACTAGAACAAATTGAGTTGACTTAACAGACAGTGAGCCATTGCTTGCTCTGTATAGCCTCTCAAACACCCTGCAGGACAACTGTCTGAAGAAGAGGCTCTCATCAGGTATGGAATGAAGCTCATCTAGACCAACACCATCCAAAAAGAGGGCTGTTAGGTTTCACATTTCCAGCCCACACAGCCTGACTCCAGTCTCATGATGTCAATAGACCCCGTGTACCATTGCCTGATGGTAACTGCTTCCTTTCCCATGAAGGTTATTCTGCATCTGCATGGAGTGACTTAGACGACTCCAGCTCTAAGCCTCCCCCTGTTGCTCACTATCCCTTTCTGTTTTTCCACTCCTCCACTCACCACTTCTTCCTTTCTTCCAATCTCTCGACTTCTTTTAATATTTATTTTACTTGGCTAAGCATAGATGAATTTTTTTTAGACCACAGACTCAGGAGGTTTATAATTAGTATCTTGCAAAAAAAAGGCAATAAATAATAATTTTGCCTCTTAAGTTTGTGTTTTGGTCTTTCTGTTTTTTAACCAAACCCCTCCTGATTAATCTTCTTTGTTCTCAAAGTTCTAACCATATACTAAGCAATTTTCCCTTAAGAGATCAATTACAATTACTGTTTGTGTTTGCATTTTAATGTGCTTTATATTTATTCATTTCTGTTCATACCAAAATACATTCACCTTGAAGGCAGGATAATAATATCACTAACTAGGTACAACCTAAATCTGTCTTTTCCTCTGCCCTCATCTTTTTTCTCATAACTTTTTATATTAGTTTCTATCTTATTCAAACAAAATTATCTCTGTCTTTCTATGTGTGTATGAGAAATACAGTGAGTACAACATAAAATACATTTTCACAATGATTATACATTATATATTTATTATATCTGTTCTTTTCAAGACATATACAACCCATTCTAACTTGTTACTAAATAATTCCAACCCTTTATAATGCTTTTCTATTTTAACTTCTCAATAATAACATACACGGTCTAAGCTAAAAATATATGTATAATAAATAAAAATAACTATTGCTACAATATTTTACTCCCACCTCAGCTCCTGCATTTTCAAGGCCAGAGAATAGTGCCATCTTTGTTCATTTCTGACACACAACCCTCTGATGTGTTGGAAGACAACTCAGACCCAGCCAGTGTGCTCGGATGGAACTGCGTATGACCCTGTAACAGTTTGTTGCTTCAACATCTTATCTACTACTAGAACATTCAGCATAGCTTATTTGGAGATGAGAAAATTTTGAGTCGCTATTAGTAATAGGCACTTTTGAGCTTAAGGAGAGTTAAAAGTGTTTCACTTAAAATGTAGAATTAGACCAGCCACTTCAGGTGTACTTCAGGTAAATAGATTACAAGTAAATTGCAGGCATTTATTGATGTAAAAGGGCTTTTAGGTGATTGCATAGTCTCATGGAAACAGTTTTATCATCATTGAAACCCCATGTAGTTTCATCCTAAGTAAATTCACTTCCAAATGTATTGTGTAATTTTGAGATAAAATTAGCCTTACACACTATCTTCCATCTGCTTCCATCAATTTACTGAAAAACAACATGATTATCCTCATACCAAAGCAAAAAGCATCTTTGGGTTCCATTGCTAGCCAAAGAAGGCAGCAAATGGATATGACCGATGGAGTTGTGCAAGAAGACCTTACTCAAAATGCCTTCTCCTCTGAGCTGCTAGCCAAGTCCAGCTCAAGACAGCATCCCTTAAGACCAGAGTTGAGGTCTGTCAGCG
Source organism: Alexandromys fortis (assembly GCF_014885135.2). Taxonomy (NCBI): domain Eukaryota; kingdom Metazoa; phylum Chordata; class Mammalia; order Rodentia; family Cricetidae; genus Alexandromys; species Alexandromys fortis. Next base: position 3,946,392 of record NW_026068015.1, read on the forward strand.
TGTGGTACCACAGGATGAAATCCGGGATGAAAAAGCAACTGAAAACTAAGAAAATATCCAAAAATGGAGAAATTACAATGATAAGAAATCAGATGATGCTTTCAAGTTGTCTTCAAATGCTTAGACGTCCCTAAGCTGTGTGTGTGCCTTACGAAGCAGGCAATGCTGGAAAGTCAAGTTAATCATAAATTACTGCTGCCCAAAGGAGATTTGAATTTGAATCATGCCAAATTAGATGGGTGGAAAATGTAAGATTTCGATAAAATACCAGAAGAATTTGTGGAATTAAAAACCTTCTTTACAAATTCAACATCTTTAATCAAGGATAAATGTGGCACATTACAGTGTATAAAACTAAAACCTATTCTACTTTTCAAAGAAACTATTAAAGTTTAAAAGGCAAGCCACACAATGGGAGAAAATATTTGCTGTGCATATAAATAAATGCACATGCATTACAAAGAATTCCCTCTCAATATATAAAGAACTACTAAGATTAATTAAAAATTAAATAATGAAAAATAAAAGTTTTAAAGAACTACCTCATAAACAAAGATATATGAACAAATGAAAGAAAATATATGCAATTAAAATTTTAATACTACTAATCATTAAGTAAATACAAGTTAAATCACTATAATTTATATTCCACACTTAAAATTGCTATAATTAATGAGAAAAAATCCTATTCTAATATCCTATTTATTACTAATTAATTATCAAAATGGAAGACCTACAGCTTATAAGATTTAGGTGCAATTTGTTCTTGTTTTTCAAAATTCTTGAGATGCATCATAATGTTTTATTTGTGCTCTTTTTTGATATTTTAAATGAAGACATTTAGGATTATAAACTTCCCTCTTAAAACTGCTTTTGATATGTCCCAGAAGTTTTGTTGTGTATTCATTTTCATTGAGTTCTAGAATTTCTTTTTCTTTCTGAATTTCTTTTTTGACCCATTCATCATTCAGTAAGGGGTTGTTAAACCTCCTTGAGTTTATGAATTGACTAGAGATTATTGTCAATTTTAAGTTTTATTGCATAATAATCAGATAGAATGCATGGATTATTTCAAGTTTTTTTTTAATCTTTTGAGAAAGGGTTTCTCTGTGTAATAGCCCTAGTTGTTCTGGAACTCACTTCGTAGATTAAGCTGGCATCGGATTCACAGAGATCTGCCTGCCTCTGCTTCCTGAGTGCTGGAATTAAAGACATGGGCCACCACTGTCTGGTGACTATTTCAATTTTTATGAATTTGTTAAGTTTATTTTTAATCTCAAGATATGATTGATTTTAGGGAAAGATTGATTTTAGGGAATCTCCATTGGTTGTTGAGTAGAATATATTTCCTTTGAAGTTTCAGTGAAATATTCTACAGATATTTCTTAGGTTCATTTAATGTAAGATATCACTTTTCTGAGGTTTCTCTATCTTTTGTCCAGATGACCTGTCTTTGGAGAAAATGAGATATTGAAATCATCTACTATTATTGGATTGATGTTTAGCTGAGTTTTTAATGTCAGTAGCATGCCTTTTATGAATTTGGGCACATAAGATTTTGAAGCACATGTGTTAGTATATTAATAATTTCTTGACTAACGATTTCCTTGATGAAAATGAAGTGACCTTCATTGTCTCTTCTGATTAGTTATAGTTTGAAACGTATCTTGTTGGATATTAGGGTGGCAATGTCTGCTTGCTTTCTGGTCCTATTTGTTTGTTTCCATTCTTTCGTTTTAAGGTGGTGTTCATTCTTAAAGCTAAAAAATTTTCTTCTGTGGAAGAGAAAGATGAATTTTGTTCCTTAATATGTTCAGCTAGCTTATGCTTTCTTATTGGAGAATTAAAACCACTAATATTTAAACAGGTAGTTTGACTGCAGTGACACTGTTGATTTTTTGTATTATGGTCTTTCCTATGCTTTGTATTTTCATTAATTATATCTAAATTTTTTTCAGAGTTTCTTGACTGTACTTGTTGGAGAAGGACTGCTTGTTGGTTCCCAGCCACCCAACTAGCTTAGCCCCAAAATAATCACACAGAAACAATATTATTTAAATCACTGCTTGGCCCATTAGCTCTAGATTCTTATTGACTAACTCTTTCATATTAATTTAACCCATTTCTATTAATCTGTATATCGCCATGAGGCTGTGACTTACCGGGTAAAATTCCCAGCATCTGTCTCTGGCAGCTCCATGGCTTCTCTCTGACCCTACCTCCATTCTCCCACCTAGTTTTCCCCACCTAGCTCTGTTCTTTTGCCCTAACATAGGCGAAGATAATTTCTTTATTCATTAACCAATAAAAGCATCATGTAGACAGAAGGACCTCGCACACCATTTTCGCTTTTCTGCTTAAACAAAAAGGAAGGCTTTAATTTTAACATAGGAAAATTACATATAACAAAACAGGTATCAAGCAAGAATTACAGTTACAATATTTATATCTACTTTCTATCTATTCATCAACTCCATCAAAGACTCCAGAAGGTTATAATAGTGCATAAATAAACAGGAAACCTCTCTTAAAGGAGCTGTGGCATTCTGCTAGTAAACAGCAAGAAGCTGTGTTAAACTGTATTTTTCTGTCTAGAATTAAGCTGTCTCGGGTTTTTAACTGGATTTTAGTTTGCCATGTTGGCACCAATCTGTTGCATGGAGGCACCAGATGAAGATGGATCCTTAAAAGAAATCCCACACTAGCTCAGAACCAAGAATAAGAGAGGGTTATATGGGTGCACCCCTCGCAGTCCTGAGTTCCTTGCTCGTGCTCTCTCTCCTTCTGCTTCTGATTTGGACCTTGAGATTTCAGTCCAGTGCTCCATTGTGGGTCTCTGTCTCTGTCTCCTTTCATCGCCTGATGAAGGTTAATATTCAGGAGGAAGCCTATATGATTTTCTTTGGGTTCTCCTTCTTATTTAGCTTCTCTAAGAACCCGAATTATAGGCTCAATGTCCTTTATTTATGGCTAGAAACCAAATATGAGTGAGTACATCCCATATTCCTCTTTTTGGGTCGGGCTTACCTCACTCAGGATGGTGTTTTCTATTTCTATCCATTTGCCTCCAAACTTCAAGAAGTCCCCAAGCAAGGAACTTAGGACTGCGAGGGGTGCACCCATACACTGAGACAAGGGGGATGTTCTATCGGGAACTCACCAAGGCCAGCTGGCCTGGGTCTGAAAAAGCCCAGGTTAAAACCGGTCTCGCTGAACATAGTGGACAATGAGGACTACTGAGACCTCAAGAACAATGGCGATGGGTTTTTGATCCTACTGTACCTATTGGTTTCGTGGGAGCCTAGGCAGTTTCGTGGATGCTCACCTTACTAGACCTGGATGGAGGTGGGTGGTCCTTGGACTTCCCACAGGGCAGAGAACCCTGATTGCTCTTTGGGCTGATGAGGGAGGGGGACTTGATTGGGGGAGAGGGAGGGAAATGGGAGGCGGCGGTGGGGAAGAGACAGAAATCTTTAATAAATAAATAAATAAATTAAAAAAAAAAGACAAAAAAAAGAGAGGGTTATATATTTAGGGGTAGACTCACAAATCAATATCCTCTGCTGGAACGAAGAACAGCAACCAAATCCCGCCACCAGAAAAGAGGCCAGAAGCATGCTTTACATTGGCACAAATAGTATAAGAGGCCAGGCCCAAGTAAGCGAGTAAGTTAAGGGCTACTGGCTGTACGATCTCCTACAGAATGCACTTACTCTTATCCTCAGTTTTAAGTATTGTTTCAAGTATTTTCTTTAAGGATGTATTAATGGAGGTGAATTTTTTAGGCCATTCGTATCATAGGAAGTTTTTCTTTCTCCCTCCATTGTGGGAGATAGTTTGGCTGAGTACAGCAGTCCAGGTTGGCATTCATTGGGCTTTTAGAACTTAGAGCGCATTGTTCTCAGCTCTTTTGCTTTCTATATTTCCATTCTGAAATCAGCAGTTGTTTTACTAAAGAGTTTTAACTTGCATTTTCCTAACTGCAAAGAATGACAAGAATTTTTTTAAAATATCTACCAGCCACTTGTATCTGTTCTTTGAGAAGACTCAGTTCAGTTATTTATTCGCTTCTTTTTTTAATTTAATCTCATTATTTTTATTTTTTTTATTTTTAGCTTACAGATCATTTGAGTATATATTATGGCTTTCATTTCGTGTTTTTATGGGATTTCTGAGTGTACAAACAAGTGGGTTTCTGTTTTTTTGTTTTGCTTTGTTTTGTGTGTGTGTGTGTGTGTGTGTTCTATTGGACTCTTTTCCTTTTATTTATTTGTTTTGTCTAATTCAACTTATTTTGATGGGTTTTCTATAATATGTGATTTGTCTTTTTCTCTTGTAGCTTTCAAGATTTATTTCCTTTTTCTGTGTACATAATGTTTTGATAATGATTTTCCATGGTGAGTTTATTTTTTGGTCTTGTCTATATGGTGCTCTCAATGGGTTTTGTATCTATGTAGTGTAGAAGGACTCCACTTGTTCATTTCTGGCTACCCAGCCCCAATATAATTACATAGAAACTGTATTAATTAAATCACTTGTTGGCCCATTAGCTTTAGATTCTTATTGGCTAACTCTTACATATTAATTTAACACATTCTTTTAATCTGTGTATCACCATGAGGTTGTGGTTTACCAGCAAAGTTTTAGCACGTCTGTCTCCAGCGGCTCCATGGTGTCTCCCTGACTCTGCCCTTCTTCCAGCATTCAGTCCAGCTTTCCCTGCCTACCTAAGTTCTGCCTTGCTATATGTCCAGTTTCTTTATTCATTAATGGTAATCACAGCACACAGAGGGGAATCCCACATCAGTGTAGTTCTGCATTTCCTTAGTTTATGGGCGTTTTCTTCTATAATCTTGATGATTTCCTCTATGCCACTGACCTGGGATTTTTCTCTTTCATCTATGGCTAAATTTGAAGATTTGATCTTTTCCTGGTGTCTCACATTTCTTAAATGTTCCTTTGCTTTGCTTTTAATTTTTTTTAATATTTTTTGTTTTAGTTTTTTAATTCCTCTAGTTTATCTTTGAGTCCTAATATTCAGTCTTTTACTTGATCCAGCCTCTTCAATTTCATCCTCATTTCATCTTCAGTTCTCTTTAATATTTCTATCTCTTTAATTGACTCTGACTTCAAGTTCTCAATTGTGTCCCACACTTTTATGATTTATTTTTATTTTCTTGGACATTACTCAGGCATTTATTGTTATTCTCTTGAATTTCAATTAAGTATTCGTTTGTGTCTTATTTAAACCCCTTACATTATTTCATAAACTTCATAATTGGTCTATTCAAACTGTGTCCTGAGGATCATCTAGGTAATTCTTGCTAGAGATCATTTCTATAGGTCTAGCTAGAGGGTATGATGAAATACAAGATGTCTTGGCCATTCGTATTGGTTTTGTTTTATGATGTGACAGCATGTGGACTTCTTCCTTTGACTACATTCTGATATAAGTTTCTGGCCTGCCACGGTGCTGAAGCTGCATGACTTGAATTATGTCAGGTAAATCTGGTACATAAACTGTTTACTTGGATTAAGCAAGCATGCAAACATGACTCCTGAACTGTGGATCAGAGAAGGCAATGGGCTAAGGGAAGAACAGAAGATGAAATGAGTGACTCCCCAGGAAACATGGCTGGAAAACAAAGCAAATTTATGGCCTTTAAGTTTAGAACTAGGCATATATATGCTGAGATGTCAGCAGGTAGCGGGAGGAGCAGGGAAAGGATGAGGTAACTTATGCTACAAATGGGACTGAGAACAAACATATTTGAGGGCCTCAGGTCAGGAGCATAGGACCAGCAAAGGTGAACTATAGTAGTCTATTGATGGATTACTTTTCTGATGAGTTCAAGTATCTCCTGACTGGTTTTGGTTTAAAGTTTGTATTATAAGATATTAGAATAGTCATACCTACTTGGTTCATTGTTTATTTCTTTGATGCACCTCTTACTATCTTTTAACTCTAAGGTATTGTCTTTTGTGGTTAAGTGAGTTTCTTTGGAGGCAGGAAAAAGATGGGTCTTGGTTGGATTTTTGTTTTGCTTTGTTTCATTTTTCAAGACAGTGTTTCTCTGTGTGAGAACCCTAGCTGTCCTGGAACTAACTCTTGTAGGCCAGGCTGGCCTTGAACTCACAGAGATTGACCTGCCTTTGCTTCCTGGCTGTGATTAAAGGCATGTGCCACCACTGCCCTGCCCTGAATCTTGTTTTATAATCCAGTCTGCTAGCCTGTGAAAAGGGAGACCACTAATATTCAGAATTATGATTGACTGATGTATATTAATTCCTTTTGTTGGTTTTGTGACATTTTCTTAGATATCTTTTGTTTATTTGTCATGATGTGTTTTTATTTTCCTTCTATGGTCTTTTGAATGTATTTCTTCAAATACTTCAAAATTCTAAATATACAACAAAAAGATATTGGGGTGTTTTAATTAGTAAATGAATCCCTAAAATTTATGATTTATTGACTAACATAAATTATGAATCAACAAATTTTACCCCAAAATTCTCTGTGTCATCATGTACTTGCATGCATATATAGAGTTTGTACTTGTGTAAGTGTAAGTACCTATCCTAGGCATTTAGCCCATAATATTTTAGCTTTCTATTTAGCTTTCTCCCATGTTCCTCTTCCAAATCACAAGACTCATTTCTCTACACTAAAAAGCAATCAATAGGATACATGGTAGCATTCAATATTTTTCTCTAAGTATTTCTAATAATAAAGTAGCTTATAGCATATACTCATTTGATTATATAATTTTGAGTTACTGTTGCTTTTAAAAATAAAATTATATTTTAAATAATTTTTCTGCCTTGCTTTTTCTCATTCTGTAAATAAATAATAGAGATCGTTCTGAGGCTGGCAAGGCATGAACAAATTCTTTTAAAGGCCCCATCATGTTTCATGGTGCATCATCATCTCTTGAGCAAAGATCATTACCACTGTATCCAATTTAGTGCCACAGTAAACAGTGACACACTGAGTACCCTCTGTATTAATCTGACTTTTCCCTCTTCAGGAAAACTACCCTGGAAATAGAATCACTAGACCAAAAAGTCATTGGTATATATTTTTTTAATTTGAATGGATGTAACTTTTATGGGGGAAAATAAGTGTAACTATTTTCCACCAACAATATGAGAGAATGCACTTTTCCATGCCTCCCACCAGCAACAGACACTAAATGTCAGACCAATAGATCTGAAACAGTGGCCTACTGTCATTTTATTTGGTACTGACAGCCACTGTTGTGTATGAGTGTTTTCCAGTGCTCGTAGGGCATCTGGATCTATTCCATTCTGGATTGCCTCTTTGGATGCTTTAGCTATCTTACTTTCACATCTGCTGGTCTTTTCTACTTAGCAATATTTACCTTTTGTCCACTGAATTCTAATTTTGTTCTAAAATTTATCAGTCATTTATTAAGTAAAATGCATTATCAGAGAAATCTGTTTTAAATGATTCTATATAAATGATATAACTTTCTGTGTGTAATTTCTGGATTTCACAGTTTGTATTAAAGTCATTTCATACATATACTAGATAAGCTCTTCTATTTTTCTATTAACAAGGATTTTGTATTTATTTGAATTGCTTAATCTTATTATAAAGTACTGTTCCAAGTTTTTTTTTTTTTAAATGAGTTCATGGGCCAGGAATGTAGCTTAAATCCAGTAATTAAATCCAGGATTGCCTAACATACATAGACTCTGGGTCAGGAGCATAGCTCAGTAACAGTGTGTTTGCCTAAAATGTATGAGGCTCTGGGCTCAATCCCCAACACTAAAAAGAAGTAAGAAATGAAAGAAAGAGATTTTATTTCTTAATTCCTGCCAATTTGTCAATAACCATTATTAACACATTGACAAACTTTTCAGGGAAGCAGTTCAGAACACAGCTCCTTCAGACAAAAGCCCATCCCAACAATGTATAATAATTCTGTGTGTTATGACTTCAACATAAATTATGAACATTCACATTTTAAATGATACATTATTTTGTATTATTTATCTTTGTTTAAAATGTTACTATTTAGACAAAACAAGAATGAGATTACTGAACATTGCTAATTTATGTTAATTACAAGAGCAAATAATGAGTGATTAAAAACAGATTTACACTTTTTCTATAAATAATAATTTATGTTTGCATAAATGATGTACATCAATAACATTCATTCTATTATTATATATCATTGTATAATAAAAAATATAACAATATTTTAGTATTTTTCTGTCTCCTGATAAAAGTCTTTTTTAGCTCTGTATTTGATGTTGACATTTGTGGGGATTTTTGTTTATTTGTTTCTAGACAGGGTCTCACTAAGTAGCTCTGGCTTCCTGGAATTCACTATGCAGTCCAGACCAGACCTGAACTCGCAGAGATCTGCCTGCGTCTGCCTCCCAAATGCTGGGGTTAAAGGCGTGCGCAATCACCATCCAGCTTTATAGGCATTCTTTAGACTCATAAATGTAAACTTTGGGAAAAGGGAATAAAGAAGTGAGTGTTAAACACACTCAATGGCAAATAGCTGCCGTGTTCTTCCTACCCCACCCGCTGCAGTGTGACTTCACAGCACTGTTTCAGCAGCATTTCTCTTGCTTGCTCTCCGCTTCTGTGACTTACTTCTCTTTTTTAAAATTACACACAGTTTTTTTTCATAATTCATATGGAGATTGGTTGCAGAAAGGAATAGACTTCAAAGGACAACATTCCATACACAGTGAACCTTGATATTTTTGTGTGTTATTCTAAATACCCAGTCATAATATTAAAAAGGAATAATGCCTAGCAGCCTAAATAATTCACTAGCTTAAGATTTCATGAGGTGAACTGTGTTTTTAAGATTATACACACCACAATTTATGTAATTTTATAATTGCATGCTTATATTTAAAAGTCCGAATGCAAGATACTATATTTCACAAATGATGTGATGATTGTTTTGTGTTAACTAAAGTTCCAACGTGAATAAGATTGTTTTGGTTTGCTTAGAACAGTAGAATTTGCTTTTCCACTAGGTGACTGGGCTACCTAATCTCCAGTTACTGGTCACCCAAGCAGTGTCAGATATGGGTTCCATCTCATGAACTGGGCCTTAAAAGAAATGAGAGATTGATTGGTTACTCCCACAAACTTTGTGCCACCATTGCTATAGGATTCCTTGCAGGCAGGACAGCATTGTAGATCAAAACCTTCTTATCTTTCTGTGGTCAAACATGAAATCTCCTGTGACTCATAGCTCTTCCAAGGCCTGTGTTCAAGAGTCTAGCATCACTGTTGTGTGATGACATTCGACTAAACACGGTCTTCATGAAAATGCTTCAGTTTTCAGAAAGTGTGTGGTTCACCTGTGGGAAGAGCAGGGTTTAATTCTAAAGACATTTGCTCTCATTAATAATTTCACAGGCTCTCTGCCAAAGACGAGTCATAGTCTTAACATCCTTAAAATCAGTATGTGACATAAACAAGTACAAGACGTCTGTCTCTATAACATTTTGAACCATGTCACTGACAATGTAGGTCCAAATTCTCTTTCTCAGAAAAAAAAATGGTTATAAAGCAGGAAAATTATTTGAATTTGGGGAAGTCAATGGTAGGTTCCAAAACCATCACAGTGTTTGTAAAGAGACTAAGATAGTCTTAACTTTCCAAAACACTATTATTTAATTTTTAAGGCTTACTTTTCACTAAAAATTTGTCCTACTCTACATATAACATTGAGCAACTTACGTGTATCAGGTTCCCTGTGGTTTCTACAAATATAATTAAATAAGTATGGAAAAGAATATTTTTGCTTTGATGTAATTCTTTTATGCACTGTCATTTTTATTGTTTTTCCATCATAGAAAAGGACATTCTTTTGTCCTTCACTTAAGAATGTGAATTGTAAACATTTTGGCAACAACCATTCCTTAATTTAGTACATTTATTTATTTAGTACATGTTTGTGTAGATTAAGAAGAAAACATTCTTTAAAAGTTGGTGCTGATTATTTTAAACTTTTTCATATCTTGTTTATAGAAGTATGTGCCTATGATGACTAACTCAGAGGACAAATTGAAATTGCAACATAAAGCAGACAAAAATATGGTAGATCTATAGTTTAAGCAGCAGTAAGTAAAACTATACCTATATCAGAATAAATGTGGTGTGTGTGTGTGTGTGTGTGTGTGTGTGTGTGTGTGTGTGAATCCTAAACACTTGAATGTAAACTTGACCATGATTTACTGGGCTGCCTAAGCCCAAAAGTGATGAATATTTTTAAATTATCAATTTCCCTGTAGTAGAAGAGGCCAACACTTAGGTCCACACGTAATAAATATTCAAGCCATCTCATCTTGAGAACTTATATGGGCAGTGAATTACAAGGATCACTAGAGATCGATTCTGGGTTCATCATAACTCTCTGTGCCGGTAACTCACACCCACTTCATCACTTCTTCCACCCCTGACCATTAGATAAAACTATAATGAAGTTTGCCGTACAAGATTAGAATTTATTTTGCAGACTTATTCTCAGATCTTTTAATTTTAAAGATTTTCGTTTTCAGGCTTAGTTGAATTGTTAAATGTTTTCTTTTTCTTTTTCTTTTTTTTTTCATTTCAATCTTGAACATCGGAAAAGCTTAGATGATAATGGTCACAGAATCAGCAAGCCTTAGGCGCTTGCAACCACAGAAAGCAAACAGACATCCATTCCCATGGTTTTAACAAACACCAACTTTATCTTTTAAATCCCAGTCCTTTTATCTTACTAGTGTGATTACAGAACTTCAAAGAAGCTGCATTATTCCTTATGGTTTTTGTCACATCTTGTGCCACAATCTATTTATTTAAATAAATGTTATTTTTAAAATTTGATGCTCTATGCCTTAAAGGCGGAGATTACTTTATCTCACCTGTATTTGCTTTCCAGTAGACAAAGTCTCCATGAAATTACATCTTTGATATTATGAAAGGAGCATAGCAGGTGGCCTTGAGATTGAGTTCCAAATCGGCTGATCACTGGTACAGTTTAGAGCAAGCTGGATCACTACATCCGTGACTTAGGTGCCATAGAACTAACTGTCTCAAAGTGATGGAAATACAATGAAATTCACAAGAAAGGGCATTTTATAAATATAAAAGCATCTCTTGCATGTTATCTATTCTTGTAAAAAAACATACTGGGTGTTGTCAATAAGGAAAAATCTTATCTTATTGTTTTGATTTAAATGTCATTTTCCTAAAATTGTTTACAGTGATTTTTCTTAATAAAAGAAATGATTACAAATCCTATTTTCGTGACTTTAGGTTTTAAAGTGAGCCCATAAAAATTTACTAAATTAAAGCTTCATGTAAAAATGAATGGGAATATCTCAATCCATAACAACATTGGTAGGATGGTAAATGATAAGTGTATTTGCTCGTTGTGTGGCCTTCCATGATTAGCATAAAGTGTACTACCTAATAAACAACCAAGTACTTTCTTCATCATCTCACGATGGGAGCATTGGAATCAGAGCAGAGCGTCAAGGGTAGTCCACAGGGGGAATGAAATATGCCATTATCCCCTGCACAGTGAGGAGCACAAGTTTGATGGTACACCTTTTCATTTTTCTCTTTACTGGGCCAGAAATGCAAATATTTGGAAAAATAACGTTGAAAGTTTACATTTCCTCACCTGACAGAAAGAAACGTGCAAAAACAACGATTAGCTTAGTGAAGTGTGCATGAACAAGAAGTGGTCTCCATAGAGTACTTGTGTTTAATCAGGTACATAGATACAGAACGTAAATATTTGAATCTTTGTACAACTATTTCAGGTATCGGAATATTTGAGCAAACTATCCCGATTCCTCCTTATGAAAATGAATTTCCTTTCTGTTTAAATCACTTTAAACATCTGCATGTGACAACACAGTACGACAGCAATGTGTGATTTATCTCAGTAACAGAGCTGTAAACAGATTAAGGAGAGGGGCTCAAGACTTACATCACCCTCAGAAATTCAACTTCAGGGTCTTAAAAGATGCATGAAAACTCTCAGCACGCATCTCAGGGGAAAGCCTGTGAAGTGAACCTGAGACAATTCTGTGGCTATACTGTAGGAATCTAACAAGAACTCTCTGGGGGCTACCCCATTCTAAGTGTTCCTCAGGAACTTATATGAGGCCTTCTACCCTGAGCATCAGTAGATTCAGTGTCCACCAATCACAACACTTCCTGCTTTTAAATGTTTTTTTTCTATTTATTGAAAATAACTTTTGCATCCAGATTGTTTTTCTGATACTGGTTTCCCCTCCCTCACCTCCTCTGAGATTCTTCCCACATCTTTATTCAAGAATTTCATACAATCTATTTATCATATTCTTAACCGCATGACTCCTCCTATATTCTCCCTACCCAGCCAGCTTTGAATTTTCTTCATTCTTCCCCATCAAAACCAGTTTGTTTCCCAATTACTCTTGGAGGTCGGCTTTCCCTGAACTGTCATTGCCTACTAGGGGTCACATCGCTGAAAGAAGATGGCTTTCCTCCTTACAGAAGGGTTGTAATAGGAGCGGCAGGGCTGAGACCCCGGCACCCGGCCACCCACGTGGCTAGCTTATGCCCAGAAATAATTACATGGAAACTGTATTCTTTTAAACACTGCCTTGCCCATTAGTTCCAGCCTCTTATTGGCTATCTCTTACATATTGATCTAACCCATTTCTAATATTCTGTAATATTAGAAATATTACACAAGGTGGCTTACCAGGGAAGATCTTAACCTGCGTCTTTGTTGGGTGGGAGAATCATGGCGACTCACTAACTCAGCTTTCTTTCTCCCAGCATTCTGTTCTGTTTACTCCACCCACCTAAGGGTTGGCCTATCAAATGGGCCTAGGCAGTTTCTTTATTAATTAACCAATGAAAGCAACAGATTAGAAATAAATCACTCCCACATCACAGAAGCTGTCAAATACCTGAAGCTCCTCAGCAAGTGGTGGGATTTTGTGTCCACCACCTGCCTCCATGCTAGGACTTTGTCTGGGTTGAGCTTTTACAAGTCTTGTGCATCTTGTCACAATTGCTATGAATTTATATGTTTAGTCCCTCTGCTGTGTCCAGGGAGACTGTTTTCTTGAAGGCATCCTTCTCTCTGGCACTTAAGTTGCTTTCACCCTTCTTCCACCAAGTTTCCTCAGCCTTGGGAAAATGACTGTATCCACTCAGGGCTAAGCATGGTATAGTTTCTTTTTTTCTCTGCACATTAACCAATTGGGGTCAGAGAGTTTCTGTATCAATTGTCATCTACTTCTGGAAAAAAAAAACTTCTCTGATAAGGGGAAAGAGATGCTTTGTTTTATGGATACAGCAATAAGATATTAAAAGTCTTTTTAAAATTATGCTCATTTAACAAAATAATAGTATTACATTCTCCCTATGGCCAAAGACCACAGGTTCTTGGTGCCATTAACAGTTCTGGGAATAGGTTCTACCTCATGGAGCAGACATTAGATACAATCAGAAAGAAGTTGGTTACTCCCAAAACATTCATATCACTATGGGCAAATGAAAATATCCTGTCAGGCCAGTCATTATCATGGTTTGTATGGTTCACAGCTGGGTGAGATTGATGGTTACTTTTCTCTAAAAATAATACAATGACATATTAATTTCTCTAATCTGAGATTCATACATGGAAGACAGTGGCAGTAGATATCATTTTGTGGTCTTCTTTACAATGATCACCTTTGTGATATCACAGTGTGGTCAAGGAAACATGAAGAAAGAGCACACAGATTCACTTTTTCCCTTTGCTTGATCTAGAATGAAGTGTGAAGCTTCATTATAGATCATAAATAAATCAATGCCATTCAGTTGATGTACAATATAAAATGACCTCAAGAAGAAAGGGTAGCTGAAAATCTCAGATCGATTGGACATTTCCTAGACCAGCTTCTCAATTATTTTCTCTCTTGAAAGATGGCTGTAGCCTTTGCTAAAGGGTATTTAAATAGTTAAAATTTGATAATTGAAAACCATCTAAAGGACAATGGTTGCATGCTTTAGGGAATGAAAAATGCCAAGAACATTTTAAAAATTGTTTCATGGGTGTTGCAATAGGCTATCATTGCACCATCTTAACACCTCTCTAAAAATTCACTTAAAAAGTTTCCTAACATTAAAATGCTAGACATAACATATGCAATGGCAATGATAATATTGCCATACATTGAGGTGCAATGTACAGCTCACAAAGTAGTACCAATAGCACTAAAATCCTCTCCTTTTAGCAAAGTGGGATGTGCTCAGGCATGGAGGACCAGTCTAAAGAAACTGGAAGAGGTCCTAAAACACGTAGTGACTATTGACACAGAAGAGAACAGGTCAAAATGGGTTCCTAGAGAAAGTTTCAATGTCACTGGTATATCTCAAAAACTATAGACTTAGACAGAGGAATCTGGAAATAGAACAGACATTTGATGTCTGGTATAAAGGATCAGAAAAAGAAAAAAAATGGAGTAATTCTGCAGACATGAGATTCAATGCAGGAGAAAATTAGCCAGCTATTTCCAGTTTCTCCTATATCAGCACTTTGGATTCTATCCCTGTTAACTTTCCTTATACTTTATCTGTAGAAAAGTGTTCCTTACACCAATATTTCAGCAACAGCAACAGAAATATTTAAAGAATGCTATGCATATTGTCAGGGTTGCTGAAATACATACTCCCATGTTTTGAGCCTCCAATATTCAATGAAGTAAATTTGTTATTTGATCTTGTATCTTTATTTCTAATACTAGAATCCTCTGGTGATTGTGATGGTTGTAGTCTGGGGAACTACCCTGAGAATTTTAGTTTATTCCTTATTTCATGAGAAACATTTTATTGAAAAAGCAAAAAATGTAAAGCCATAGCAGGTGACAAATGGACCCTAAACTGTCCCTTTTAAATCTAGAATTGTACCAGATGTGGTGGCACATGATTTTAATCCCCAGCACTCAGGAAGTGGAGGCAGTTGGATTTCTGTTTGAGGCCAAGCTGGTCTACATAGTAAAGTCTTTCAGACCCAGAACTACACAGTTAGACCCTGTCTTTAAAAAAAAAA
>NW_026068015.1:3961645-3966295 GCF_014885135.2 Alexandromys fortis
CTTTAAACTGCTTTAAATAGGACCAAATAGCAAGCTATTAAATTAATACTAAGTAGTTTTGTTTACTGTATCTATTTTTCTCAAATAATTTATCTTTCACTGGAATGTTATAGGACAACAAGTGATATGTAACTTACGGTCTATGTGTTAAGATACTTTCAAATACTTGTTCAGTTAATTTCTGAAGGCAATTTTATGTCATAAAATAATATAATTTTGTCTCTATCTCATAACAAATTATTTTTGAATGAATGAAGTCATGTTTTGGTTCCCTTTTATTGCACAAGCTAAAACACCACCATAATGTCAAGCTGAAGTAATTGCAGGCATCATTCTCTTGACCCTTTGACAATATCATTAGAGTTACCAGTGGTTTGCTCCTTGTAGGCCTCTATATTTCTTTATATTATTTTTTCTGAGACAATGTCTCCCTATGTAGTTCTGGCTGTCCTAGAACTCACTATACAGACCAGGCTGGCCTCAAACTCACAGAAATCCACCCAAGTTTTGGAACTAAAGACATTCACAAATGTGCCTGCTTGACGACTCTATATTTCATGAAGAAAAATCACTTCCTAGTTTAAAATAGATGAATGAGCTGTGCAGTTTACTGCTTTAATCCAAGCACTCTGGAGGCAGAGGCAGTGGGATCTCTGAGTCTGAGGCCAACCTGATCTACAAAGTGAGTTCCAGATCAGGCAGGGTTACACAAAGAAACCATGTCATGAGAAACAAAAAAAAAAATGATAAAAATAACTGTTTTACTGGGTCCAGGGGTAGGTTGATCCCGAATTTCCTGAGAAACCGCCACACTGCTTTCCAAAGTGGTTTCACAAGTTTGCATTCCCACCAGCAATGGATGAGTGTGCCCCTTTCTCCACAACCTCTCCAGCAAAGGCTATCATTGGTGTTTTTTATTTTAGCCATTCTGACAGGAGTAAGATGGTATCTTAAAGTTGTCTTGATTTGCATTTCCCTGATCGCTAAGGAAGTTGGACTTCCCACAGGGCAGGGAACCCTGATAACTCTTTGGGCTGACGAGGGAGGGGGAGTCTTGATTGGGGGAAGGGGAGGGAAATGGGAGGCGGTGGCGGGGAAGAGACAGAAATTTTTAATAAATAAATAAACGGAAAAAAACTGTTTTACATATTGACAGATGTCTTTAGAAAAATTTTTAAGAAAGAAATTGAGGGTTTCATTGTGTAGCCCTGGTTGGCCTGGGACTTGGTCACATAGCACAGGCTGCCTTACACTATGAGAATATGCTTGCTTCTGTCTTCTGTGTTCTAGGATTAAAGGCATGTACCACTATACCACTGACAAAGAATCAGGTGACACAATACTTTTAAGATTTTTTTTACTAATTTAAATTATGTGTGTGTATGTTTGTATGCTTGTGGGTATGTGCATGTAACTATAGACCCTTCAGAAAACAGGCATCGGAGTTGGTGCTGCATGACTGTGAGCCACCTGATGTGGGTTCTAGGAACAGAACCTGGGTCCTCTGGATGAGCAGCCAGTGCTCTTAACCATTAAACCATCTCTTTGATCCTAATTCAACTTTTTATGGAGCCTGTCTGCTTAGCAAGATATAGTTTCTGGTATTTGGTTAACACTGGACCAGGATCTCTTTTCTTTTTATTTTCCTATGGCAGGAACTCTCAGTCAAAGCCAGAACTCACTAATATGGCTAGTCTCTCTAGCCAGCTTGCTCTGAGTATCCCTGTCTCTGTCCCTGTCTCATTCCAAGGCTGGCAGTATAGGCGAGCTGCCATGCAGTACAGGCAAGCTGCCTTGCCTATCCAGCATTTATCTGCGATCAAGGGATCTGATTCTTTGATCCTTTTGCTTATAGTAAGCATTTTGGTCATTGAACCATCTTCAATGTCCACTTTCATGTTAATAGTGCTAAATTCTTTTTTTAATATAAATAAAATAACTTTGGGGTTATTTATTCTATGAATTCATTCAATTTTATCTTTATATTTAACATTTTCCAGATAAATTTTATTAAGATATTTATCACAATGGCTTATTTCATTCCTTTTTAAATTTTTTAAATTTTATTTTATCTGAATATATATCCATATACCACATACATGCCTGGTGCCCAGGAATGCCAGAAGTAGGTGTCAGATCCCCTAGGATTGGAGTACAAAAGGTTGTAAGCTAACATGTGGGTGCTGGGAATTAAACCCAGGTCCTCTAGAGAAGTGGCTCTCAACCTGTGTGTTACCACCCCTTTGGGGACTTGAGCGACATTTTCATAGGAATTACCTAAGACTACCAGAAAACACAAATATTTACATTATGAGTCATAGTAGTAACAAAATTACAGCTATAAAGCAGCAACACAAATAATTTTATGGTTTAGGGTCACCACAATATAAGTCTTAAAGACTCACAGTACTAGGAAGCTTGATAAACCATGGTCTTGAAGAGCAGGCCCTCTCTCCAGACCCTTCACAATTGCTTTCATGATAAATTTGTGCATTAGTTACTATTAGTTATTAGTTATTATCACTGTGGCCTAACATCTGAGAAAACAACTTAAGAGTAGAAGGACCATAGCTTCAAAGGTTTCAGACCATAGTTTCCTGGCATTGTTATTTCTGCCCTGCATATGGTAGAGCAGAGAGTATCATGATGGAATGACATGCAGGAAGGAGGTAAGCACTTCACCTTAGGTGTGACCAGAAGCAGGGACAAAGAGGAAGGGCCCAGGCCAAGAAATACCTTCCAAGGCAAGCAGCCTGCTGCCAAGAATTATACAGACTCCCATTGAGTCTATGCAATTCTGTCAATGATCTGAAGAAGTCTATGCCCTCGTGAGCCATCCACCTCTGAACCATACCACCAGTTGTAACCTTAGCCTTCTACATGTTGGGGAGACATGTCAAGTCCAAACCATAATAGAGGACTCTCATGTGAGGTATTGTTGGCTGAAAAAGTCACTTAACTCAATTGTAGATGACCCACTATGAATTTAATGTTCCCAAGTATTAATAAAGAATGTTGTAGAATTGTTTTCTTGTTGTAATTGCTATCAAAGGAGAAAGACTTCTTTGGGAGAAAAGATGTCACAATAATGCATAAGATAGGATTTTTTAACACATGTTAACAAAACATTCAAGAGGGATTTATTTTAGCTCCACTTGTAAGAGCTCCATTCTCTGTATTTGGAAAGAGATGAGTTCAGAAGGACAAAGAAGATACCATGAAGTGGGTAGAGTGGTACTAATAATTTCTCCCTAATGTGAGTTATGAGATTTTATGTAAAACATGGTCATTAATGTGAAATGTCCATCTGTATATGTGTTACTTTTATTGGCTAATAAATAAGACTGTTTTAGCCAATGGATTAGAAGAGTAAAGCCAGGCGGGAAATTTAAACATAGATATAAAGAGATTGTAGGCAGAATCAGAGAGACACCATGTAGCTGCTGAAGGAAAAAGACACCAGAACGTTACCGGTAGGCCACAGCCTCATGGTGATACACAGATTAAGAGAAATGGGCTAATTAAAGATGTAAGAATTATGAGGAATGTGCCTAAGCTATTGGCCAAACAATGTTATAATTAATGCAGTTTCTGTATGATTCTTGGGGTCTGGGCAGAGGGGAAACAAATGAGCAGTCTCCACTTACTCGTCATGAGGAAGCCTTGCTGAGTGTAAAGACATGTGTCTAGTTTAGAGGACTGGTAACCTAACAGAGTCAGCACCTCTTAATAATTCTAAAAGTACAGATTGTAAGGGTTCCTCAAATGAAATTCTAAGCTCAGAGACATGCCTTTAACCTCCTTACGACCACATAACATCTACAACTCAAGGACCCTTTTATTGTAAGCCACGTTCTCTAGAAACATGGCTAGTGTTCTTGCTTCATCACATGTCCATAAGAGCTACAGACTAACAGAAACACAAATATGTGTTTACTCAAACATATCTATCCTATAATTTCACATATACTTTTGTAATATTTATTATTTTACGCAATTTTTAACCTTAAGTCCCTATTTTGTCCCATTCCCTTTATCTTCACAGGTAAAGTATGGAAACTATGCTTTTGTATGGGATGCAGCTGTATTGGAATACGTGGCTATCAATGACCCAGACTGCTCCTTCTACACTGTGGGGAATACCGTTGCTGACCGGGGGTATGGCATCGCACTGCAGCACGGAAGCCCCTACCGAGATGTGTTTTCACAAAGGTAAGGCTATTAAATGGTCTAAATAGAAAAGGGGAATGTAGATTATAAAAAGGTACTTAGCTACACTGTCTGGTGCATCATATTTTTCTTCCTATTACAAAAAGCATTATATGAAAACAGTTCCTAGAAGTGATGTCATACAAGTAATTTCCTGTATAAAACATGTCCATTTCTTCATAAATAAGAGGAAAGTATTATTGTATATAATTTCTTTCACACTCTAAAATTTTATGTGTCAAATAGAGTAGATGTGCTCAAAATTATGATGGAAGCTAAGCAATTTAGTCTACACTTAAGGAAGTGAACAACATGGAGTTGTAGAAATTAACTTGTTTCTGAGAATATTAATGCACAAAATGTACTTCGGGATAAATTAGAATACTAATTTTCAGATATGTTTATGTGTGTATGTACATATATATATATATATATATATAT
>NW_026068015.1:3969121-4044320 GCF_014885135.2 Alexandromys fortis
AAGAGCAATCAGGGTTCCCTGCCCTGTGGGAAGTACAAAGACCACCCACCTCCATCCAGGTCTAGTAAGGTGAGCATCCAAACTGCCTAGGCTCCCACAAAGCCAGTACGTGCAGTAGGATCAAAAACCCATTGCCATTGTTCTTGAGGTCTCAGTAGTCCTCATTGTCCACTATGTTCAGTGAGACCTGTTTTAACCCAGGCCTTTTCAGACCCAGGCCAGCTGGCCTTGGTGAGTTCCCGATAGAGCATCCCCATTGTCTCAGTGTGTGGGTGCACCCCTCACGGTCCTGAGTTCCTTGCTCATGCTCTCTCTCCTTCTGCTCATGATTTGGACCTTGAGATTTCAGTCCGGTGCTTCAATATGGGTCTCTGTCTCCTTTAATCGCCTGATGAAGGTTAATATCCAGGAGGATGACTATATGTTTTTCTTTGGGTTCACCTTCTTATTTAGCTTCTCTAGGATCACG
The DNA here is from genome assembly GCF_014885135.2 of Alexandromys fortis. Lineage (NCBI taxonomy): Eukaryota > Metazoa > Chordata > Mammalia > Rodentia > Cricetidae > Alexandromys > Alexandromys fortis. The sequence continues at coordinate 3,969,591 of NW_026068015.1, forward strand.
AATTATAGACTCAATGTCCTTTATTTATGGCTAGAAACCATGAGTGACTACATCCCATGTTCCTCTTTTTGGATCTGGCTTACTTCACTCAGGATAGTGTTTTCTATTTCCATCCATTTGCATGCAAAATTCAAGAAGTCATTCTTTTTTACTGCTGAGTAGTACTCTAATATGTATATATTCCATACTTTCTTCATCCATTCTTTCATTGAAGGGCATCTAGGTTGTTTCCAGGTTCTGGCTATTACAAACAATGCTGCTATGAACATAGTTGAGCATATACTTTTGTTGTAGGATAGGGCATCTCTTGGGTATATTCCCAAGAGTGGTATTGCTGAGTTCTTTTTTCTATTTGTCAGGTTTTTCAGGTGCTTGTGTATGTTATGGAGATGTCACGCAGTCATAGACAATGTTGCACAGCTGCTTGTCACAGATTTGCATGTAAGTGCAGGACTATTACGATACAAATACTGATGCTGAGTAGATACCTAGGCCGAAGTGAACTCAGAAAACAGGGACTGTACTCATTTTGTAATCATGTGTGAGTAGATGACTTCAAAACCAGCAAGTGCTACAACATATGCTTTTCACCACAGAATTTTATACAACTTTTGTTTCTTTAATCTAAAATAAACAAACAAACAAAAAACTAGGTAAGCAGCCATCCGAAGTTTAAAATCATTCTATAACTTCTAGTTCAGGCAGAGAATGCACTGCAAGCGTTGTCCATCATACTAATACGTAAGCTTGTCTTTTGACATATACAAGGACTTTTAGTTTCTGCTGCCAGCTTACCTTTGTGCATACCAAAGAGACAAAACTCTTGTAGTGAATTTTATGGAAGTGTGTGTGTGTGTGTGTGTGTGTGTGTGTGTGAGAGAGAGAGAGAGAGAGAGAGAGAGAGAGAGAGAGAGAGAGAGAGGGAGCACTTACTGGTTCTTAGCTATTTGTTTATGTTTTAAATAGTTATTATTAAATAATTTTGAAAAATAAAATCATAATCAGTCAAATATTTTCTTAACAAGTTTAAGAAGAATGTAATTTTGAGATTGATCTGTTTGAACTATTAAATTAACTGCAGAGTTGAACTCAGAATTTTAACTGTTTAAAAGCCTAAAATGATATCCCTCCATATATATGGGAGTGCACATGTGTGTGCATGTTTGCATGTGTGTGTATACATACATATATATATTTAGGAATTTCACATATATACTAACCTCTCATCTCAAAATTTAGATGCTATCAAGAAAACTTAACTTCTGAGTCTAATGTCCTTGTTTATGAAGAAGAGACATGGCTTACCAATTGCTTTTGTCTCTTAAACCCTGAATGTGGATGAATGTGTTATCTCTGGCTTACACGGAAACAATGTTGTCTTCTAAGATAGTGGTTAACATTCATGAAAAACTTAATGAGTGAAAGGAACTTTGCACAATAAGATCCCTGTCTGTATTAAGTATCAATCCCAACATAAGCTTCTAAACACCGTTATTAACCTCACTTTACATTTGAGAAAACTTATTTAAAGATTTACGGCTTTCCAAAGTCACGAAGCTGAGTGGCAGGGATACTCTTTGAATGAATGCTAATGCTCTGAGCTCTGACAGCCTATCCCAAGTAGCTGTGCTGGACGGGAGTCACAAATCTGGAAAGTTAGACTTACCGTGATCAGAAGTATGCTTTTATTACTAGCAAATTTAACAGATGTGGCAGTGTGTGTGGTTTATGTTTGCTATGCATACATATACATGTGTGGATACAGAAATATGTGTGGATACATGTGCTTATGTATGGAGGTGTGGTGTGTGCTCTATTACTCTCATATAATAGTTCTGTTTCTATTCTTTTGAAAAACCTCTGTACTGTTTCCTGTAGTGACTATTTCAATTTCTATTTCTACCAACAGTGGAAGCATTGTCTTTACCCATGCCTTCATAACACCTTCTAACCTCTGTTCCATTTTTTTGACCAATAGCTCAGGCTTATTACTAACTAACTCTTACATTACATTAGTACATACTAATCCCAGTTCCCCCTCCCTCCCCTCTTGCACCTCATTTTCCCCTCACTCCATACCTCATCTGTTCCTCAGAGAGGGTAAGGCTTCCTATGGGGAGTCAACAAATTCTGTCACATAACCACGTGACATCCCCCATGTCTAGGCTGAGCAAGGTTTCTCTTCATAGGAAATGGGTTCCAAAAAACAGGTTATTCATTAGTAATTTCTCCTGAACCCACTATTAGGGGTCCCACAAACTGCCTAAGTTGCCAAATGTCACCTGCTTTTATGGGGGCTGAATCAGTCTCATGCAGGTTTCCTGGTTGTCTCTCTGGAGTCAGTAAGCTCCCACAAGTTTGGGTCAGCTTTTTCTATTGGTTTCCCCATCCTGGTCTTGACCTCTTTGCTCATGTCATGGCTCCTCTTTCTCTTCAACATGACTTAGGGAGCTCTGTCCAGTGGTTAGTTCCACACCTAACCACTCTAAGAGAGACACACATGGATCCACTTAGGAAGGGAAAACAGACATGATCCCCCAAAACCTTCATCTAATAACTTATAGAAACAGATGCAGAGATGTAGGTACAAAGTGGTTAGGTGTGGAACTAACCTTTGCCCCATTTTTATACTAAATGTACCTTATATTTCCGTGATGACTAGTGATGTTGGTTTTTTCTTTACTTGTTATCCCTTGTCACTTTTTAAAGATATTTGTTTTGACTTATTGTATATTTTAATTCTTTTAGTGTTGAATTTTGGGTGTGCTTTATGTATTCAAAATATTGACCCCCTTGTCAAACATGCAGGCTTATGTTCCAAACATCATTTACAACCATCCTCCAAGCTATGAACAGAATGCTTTTGTTGTAAGTTGACTGGCTATTTTAATCTAGCTTTCTATTTACTTCTGGTAATTTCTATGTCTTTGCCAGGCCATTCTGTTTTGACTGTTAGAACTTCATAATGGATGTGTGCTATTTGATCAATCTGCAAAAGTTATGAAGTTGAAAAGTAATTGCCTAGACTGGAGGGAATCCACCTACATCTGTGATATAAGTTCCCTGTGATATAAGATCCAATCAGGGGTTTTATTTGAAAATACATTCCAAGTGGAAGGAAACAAATCACACAGAAGATATTTTTAAATAGTATTTGAATAAAAAAACTAAGTAAGGTAATGTGTAGCAGGGAGGTCTCTTGTTTTGTTTCCCATCACCCAGCTAGCTTAGACCCAAAATAATCACACAGAAACTGTATTAATTAAATCACTGCTTGGCCCATTAGCTCTAGTTTTTATTGGCTAATCTCGTACGTATTAATTTGACCCATTTCTATTAATCTGTGCATCACCATGTGACAGTGGTTTACTGGGTAAAATTCCCAGCATTTGTCTCCAGCAGCTCCATGGCCTCTTTTTAACTCTGCCTTTCTTTCTCCCAGCATTCAGTCCAGTCCTCTCAGCCTACCTAAGTTCTGTCCTATCAACAGGCCAAGGCAGTTTCTTTATTCATTAATAGTAATCACAGAGGGGACTCCCACATCAGTAATTGCCTGGGAAAAGGAAAGGGACTGACTAGTGTGAAGGAAATGCAAGTAGGAGAGAAAGGAAGAGAGGTAGCAAATGCAGTACTGACCATCAACTAGACAGGAAGACCAAGGAAAAGAGGAAGAAAACTGAGTGTGAACTCTTCAGCCTTGCTGATTGCCAGATAAGGAAGACATAAGGAACATGAGCAGCTTTGAATTTCTGTTTTGGTCTAGACATGATGAGATTGAGCACTAGAGGGCAATCTAGACATCTGACAAGTGATGGCATCCAGTGGGAGGAAGACATTAGAACAGTGGATACTGACTCTCATCAAGATGAAGAAATCAGGCAGACATTGGAATGTAGTAAAAGCAACAGTGGGTGGGCCTGCTTTTCATCCCTCCTGGCTGCTCAGCTAGTTTACACCCAAAATAATTACACAGAAACTGTATTCATTTAAACACTGCCTGGTCCATTATATCTAGCCTCTTTTTGGCTAAATAACATCTTGACTAACCCATTTCTAACAATCTGTGTAGCACCACGAGGTGGTAGCTTACTGGAAAAGATCCTAACCTATGTCTGTCTCAGTTCGGAGAATCATGGCATCTGCTTGACTCTGCTTTCTTTCTCCCAGCATTCTGTTCTGTCTACTCCATCCACATAAGGGCTGGCCTATCAAAAGGCCAAGGCAGTTTCTTTATTTGACCAATAAAAGTAACACATAGGCAGAAGACCATCCTACATCATTGGAAAGGGTGCAAAAGCAGAAGGGAACTGGTGGCAAAGCTGCTTCCAGTCTCTTGCTTGGTTTTCTGTCTGCCTCCCTTTCAGAGTCACCAGTCCTTGAGAACATCTTAGTCTGTCTCCTGGAACACTGTCACCCTCACCATCTTTACTCCATACTGTGCATTTTGGGAGCCTTATTCATGGCTCACCCACTAGGAAATTTCCTTGCCAAACCCAGCTCTAGCCAAACCTCCATTTATTTGAGTAGTTTGTCTTCTTGGCAACATAGAGTTTACCTTTTGATGGTCATTCATTTCTTTGGTTCTTTCTTCACTTTGCAAAAGTTCCAGATTTTTAGTTCACAAATAATTGCAAGTTTATCATTTCTTTTGTCTTCTTTAATAGATAATTATTTATGCCTACTACTTATTTAATATGTTTTTGTTAATCAACCTTTGAAGGAAAAAAAGGTAGTACTAGCTTTACCCTGATTCTTGAGATAGGAAACTTGCTCAAGATATTAAATATTATTATTTGTGTTTATTGATCTAGCCAATAAATATTTAACTATTGACCAAGAAGTGTTGAATACAGGCTTTCTTTTTTTCTTTCTTTCTTTCTTTTTTTCATTTTTGGGTCATTCTGTAGTCCATGCTAACCTAGAATTTTATGTAGTCTAAGGAGGTGTCCCTCCTACTAGGATAACAGGTATGGGTTGCAGTTTCTGGTTGTTATTCTTTTCTGGAGACAAAATAACAAGTGATATTGACTAAGATGCATTTTCCTAGAGTTCATATTACAGTAGAAAGCCAGAGAAGAGCAGCATACAATAAGTAATGGGACAATATCATATTGGAAATGTACTATGAAAAAAATAGTATGAGATTAGAGAATATTTATTCTCTATTCTCTGGTCAGAACCTGAAATACAAAATTTGAGCGAAGAATGTTTAATGCATAAGAAATGGGTGTAAAAGTCATTTCACGGGAGCAAATTGAAGAGTTCAAGGACTGCAGGGAGTGGCAGACAGGAGAGGGATGGGCAGAAAGAGGAAAGCACAGAACAAGCCAAGTATGCAAGTGCTGCCAGAGAACCAGGGCAAAGAGTTCTGAGCTTTGTCCTCTAAGAAAAGTGAACTGCAGATGTTAGAGAAGAAAGAGACCTGCTGAAACGTAGATGCTATGAAAGGAGGAACATACAGGAAGGAGTGAGGAAAGTGCACACCAGGAGGCCAGCAGAAACCAGTGCAGTGGTCCAGGGATCCTGCATCATGGGTAAAAGCAATGGGGTTTGCTCTGGCACAGCGATGACCCCAGTGGAGCTGGAAAAGAGCTGACCTGTCAGAGGTCAGCCAAGAGGGGCAAAAGAGTGACTCAAGGGAAGTCAGGAAACAAACAACATAGAGACCTCAGCTTTGAGATTGGTAAACTTAAGATATTTATTAGGAAGACTAGTTAAGGTTATAATTTTGTTATAATAGTGTGAGACTTCAGAGATAACATGGAAATTATACGCAGAAAGATCCGGGTGAAGGGCTTTGGCCTGAGGAGTCTACAGATGGTTCTAGTAGTCATGAGAGCAGAATGCTCAAATGAAATGTGTGGGGTGAATGGGAAGAGAATGAGCAGAAAATGTACAGCCCTGTGTCATCTCTAAATTCTAGCAATGAAAATCACAGTTAGTCACCAGCTTTTGTCTATAAAAAGGACCTCCAGATGCAATATTCCTATGAAATGATTATTTCACAAAATACAAACATGGTGGCTGACACACATTTGTGACCTCTGCACTTCAGAGGCTGACAAAGGAGGACTGTGAGTTTAACACCCATCGGGTTACACAATGAAACCGTGTCTTCAACCAGATAATTGAAATCTGGAGTTTTAATGGATCAGCAGAACGTTGCTAAGTAGAATGTTCTGCTCCACTTCTCTAAACATCCCTCCTTGCGGAGGCAGGACCAGCCTGCCCTGTGATCAAAGGATGCTAACAGAAGCATCCTTTCTCATTCAGAAAAGGGAGTTCGTCTGAGGACATATTTACCCCAGCTGAGCAATCTATGCTGGAATCCACAATAGTGTCTTAGATGATCTGGTGTATATCAACTGTGCTACCCTATATAACAAATCTGAAGGAAAACTGGCAGATGAGAATGCAGGACCACAGGGGAAAAGAATCACAACCCATGCCTGATCAGCTGTCACTCACAACACACTTGTGCCAGCCTCTCATTCCAAGTTCTCACACTGACTAAGCACCCCCACTTTGTCCTCAGAACACCCCTGGGTAGGTGCTGTTGGCATCCCATTTTATAGTCAAGGAATCTGACAAAGTAACAGCTCTGATGATAGTTAAATGAGAGTTAATAGGTAGCTGAAATGGGATTTGAACCAAGAGTAATCTGACCCCAGAAGTCATGTCCTACACCAGTTTTGTCTGGAGTGGGAAAGAAGGAGGAGCAAAGCCTGCTGTGTTCACCTGGGAGACTGTCAATAGGAAACATGAAGGAGACAGGGTGAAGACAGGAGAAAGTTAGGAAATGGCTTTGCTTGCATTGAATTTGTAGTGACACGATGTCTGTCTGGAAACCAATAAAGTATGAGCTAGGAGGCTGGGTGGGATGAATATAGGAGAGACAGATATAGGGTATCACTGTACAGAGTAAGAGAGCCATCGGGAGACACTATGTAGAAAGAACCAAGCCCTGGATCTGACATTAAGCAAGAAAGAGGAGAAGGCTGAAAGATTGCCTGTAGAATGGGTAAAGACAGCAAGCTGTGAAATCTTACATCCCTGAGCTGTGTGAGTATTTTATAGCTATTTTGTTTAAATGAAGCTTATGGCCAGCTCTGCTGTGTTGAGGCCCTCACCCTGAGAGACAGAATTTGTCAACCTTTAAGCAAGTGTCAGAGCACCTGGGGGACCTGACAAAACAATCATTTATGCCCTCCAGGCCTGGCATTTCTGATTCTAGAGGGTGCATAAATTTCATTTCTAACCAAGTTCCAGTTCCTGCTGTTATCATAGGCATACTGAGAACCATTATTTTAATACATGGTTGTTGACTTTCTTGTTCTTTTCTATTATTCCTTCTAATTTATCTCTTTTATTGCTTCGTCTTTTCTATGCTGTGAGATATTCCAGTAATTTGGGAAATACTTTTATTTGTAAATTCAACCATGTGCTGGTGACTCCAACCTTCTGTTAACTCATCTAAATATGTGATACCATTATTGTGTGTAGTCAATTAGAAAGCCTAGTGTGTGGTGCCTGCAGGAATCCTAGCATTTAGGAGGCTGAGACCAAAGAATTAGGATACAAAGTCAGCCTGGGCTATAACAAAACCCTGCCTCAAAAGTAAATAAAGAAACAAAATACAAAGCAAAAGCATAGCTAAGGAAACAGGAGAAAACTGGGGATTATTCATATGGACTCAATAAACAAATTACACACGAGTCTGAAGCTATGATTCCTGTTTAAGATCTAATTCGATTACCATTACTGAATTTCTTCTACTTCATCAATGAGGACAACAACTTCCCCAAATGAAAGTCACTTTTCATGTGGCAATATTGATCATCTGGCTTTGTCTTTCAAATTTTCCCTGGTTGCTGTTGTTGCCCCCTGGGGTTGCCCCCAGGAATCCCATTGAAAAGCTAGAGAATCTGTAACTCAGGCTAGACATCTGAACAGTTGATTTTCTTCAAACACTTGACTGTTGACTTTAATTGATGCTAGGCTCAGCCCTCAGCCTACCAAATGCTTGTCTGTAGCCCTTGTCACAGTAACTTGTCCTTTCTATTATTATTAACATAATCCCTTGGAAGCAAAAATGCTACATGATATCATTTATAAACAGGTGGTGGGGGATTGGTCTCACAAGGGGCAGCAGTCCCACGAGGGACAGCAAGGGGAATGGCAGGTCACCCAAGGCCTCAATGGGTCCCCTTGGTGAGTGGGAGACAGATGCATCATGCAGAGAGAGAGTTTGAGTATAGAGTTTATTTAGTAGGTTATCGAGGGGGAAAGGAAGGAGAGAAGGGAGAAAGGGGAAAAGAGGAAAAAGAGAGAAGGGAGGGGGGAGAAGGCAGAGAGGCATAAGATACCTCTCCAGAAGAAGGGCAGGGGAGAGGGTCTGCTTGCCTCAGTGGAAGGGAGGGTTGGAAGTGGATGGGGCTTATGTCTTAAAGGGACTGGGTATCCAGCTGGCAGGCCAGGTCAGCAGATTATAACAACCCCATCCTTTTCTAATAAGAAAACGGCAGGAAGTTATGAATAGCAGGCTGAGGGAATTGGGGCGGCAGATTCTCAAGACTGCTTCCTGCTTATTTGTGAGTGTCATCTTGGGGGAATACCTGAGAAAGCTGGGTGCTGGCCACATCCTGGGGTAACTGGTCACTTTACTCCTGTCCAGGGTTTGTGCTATGGAACTGTCCAGTGTCTCCTGGACCTGGCAAAGTGTTGGCAGAACAGAGGACAAAGTTAAGTTTAAGAAAATAATATTTTAGAACCAGGGAATTGAGAGGGGTATATCTGATCTGTTTAAGGTAGGTCCTTCAATTTGGTTCCCTAGAAATCACAAGAATTTTTGAGTTTGTGAGAACATAAATTTTAGATGTATACATTGTATAAACAGCAGCATATTTATGTCAAAATGACTGTGACAGATGTTTTTGTACAATGGAAAATATTTTAAGATTATGAAAGGCAGTGTGAGAGAGAAATTTGATAACTTGATTTGCCCTCACATCTTTATAGCTTGTAGGCACACACCTTAATAACTCCCATTTGTATATCTTAAAACACCCTTTATTTAGAACATGTTAAGAAGTTATTCTGAAATATGTTCAGTGAGTTTGTCTTATTAAACTGGTAAAACCTCTCAGCTGTCAAACTGCATCAGAGATCTCTGAGAAGGATAAAATTTTACTTGGTTGTTGATAAAAAAAATGACAGAGAACTTACTTGGTTGGCTACCTAGAGCCACTCCTCAGAGTCTTCTATGATCATTGAGGGCAGGGGCATCAGGATTGTATTTGCCTTCTGTTGTTAGAAGGAGAGCCTGCCAGACTCCAGAAGATCCTGTGTGTTAGAAAATCTGTAGGAAGACAAGCCTACCTTGACCTGAGCAGCTAGGTTGTTAATTCCAATGATTCTATACACTGTCTGGAGATCTTCAGTTTAGATGAAAGGCAGTTTTGCCACAGTTGATGAAGCAAATTGCAGATGGACATTGTTCTGTGTCCACCGGTCTTCTGTCTTCTTTGGAGGAAATAAAGTGCTGCTGCTAGGAGCCAACCTGTCTCTCTATTATGAAAAGTTTTTAATAATTAAACCTTTAAATACCATATTCCCCAGGTCTCTGAGCAGTTGAGGGCTATTTATCAGGTACAGATAAATTATAACTACAGCATAGAATCTGCCTGGAGAGCTGTGTTTAGGCTTGAGTGTACTGACTATTAACAGGTAAGATTTATACTTGTGAAAGACAAAGAAGAAAAAACTGTTGGCAACAGAAGCTTAACAGGAGAACTGACAATAGTGGAGAGCAGCTTAATATATTTTAAAACAGAGTTAGCTTATATATGCAGTATTCCTGTAAAAGACTCAAAAGCACACACCAATCCAAAACATAAGACCCAGTGCTCTCCCAGTCTGGAATGAGATCCACTGAACAGACAATTATAACATTTAACAGTAAATATACGTACATTAACACCCAGCTGAACCCTAGTTTTATACAGATATACACACAGAGTTAGAGCTAACTTATGTTTATACTTAGTTAACTCAAGTCACATGTATGCACACACACACACACATTAAATGGGAGTTGGGCAAAGTGGGTGCTTTTAGTGAGCATGCCACTGCACAAAACACATATGTAACAGAGTCAGTTAGAGGAATTTAGAGACAAAAATGTAAGTCGACCGCAAGACTAGGCAAGGAATAACTTGGTCATCTGAACTGCCCTTAGTCAAGATGGTGATGAAGTCACCTGACTTGCCCTTAGTCAAAATGATGGTAAGGTCACCTGACATCAGTCAAAATGGTAGCAGTTATGTGTTGTATGGAGAAACCATGTTTATAGAGCCACAGCAGGAATTTTAAACTGGTGTGGGAGAATTGTCTGTATTCTATCAATCATGTTTTAAATAAACGCTGATTGGCCATTAGCCAGCCAAGAAGTATAGGTGGGAAAACCAGACAAAAGTAGAGGTGGGGCAATGAGAACACGGAAGAAGCAAGATGTGACCTGCCCTGCTGAAAAAGGTACTGAGCCATGTGGCTAACATATATGAGAATGATGGGTTAATATAGGCTACAAGAGCTAATAAGAAGCCTAAGCTAATGGACCAATCAGTTTATAATCTTATGGAGACCTCTGTGTGATTTTCTTTGGGACCTGCTGGCTGTGGGAACAGGGCAGGACAGAAACCCCAACAAGCCTGGCCCGTCATGCTACATTAAACAGATATAAATATCAAGAGAGACATAGAGACCGTGTAAAACATACATTTAAAACAGAAAACATCTGGGTGGCCACACCATTCACACATTCTTTCATATATGAAGTAGAGAGGAAAATTACTCAATACCATGAGCCACCATGTAGCCAAGCCACCATGCCACCAGCCACAGTGGGGAGCAAGGGCTAGAACTGGAAACAACTGCCTTCAGATCAAACTAATCTTGCCCATTTCTGTGGGACCAGCGGTAGCAGTGGCAGAGATAGAATAGAAGGGATAGGGACAAGAGAAGGTAAACAAGTGAGAAAAAGAGGATTTAGCGGCAGATGGGGATGGGGCTGCCCAGTGAAAGGAAAAGCATACAGAACTGGCAGTCCTATATGCTGGTAGTCATTAGAAAGCTCCCACCTTAGTTGTTATTTAAGGGGTATGCAGGTCATTTGTTAGTGTAAAAGCAGGTAAGGCTAGGAATCTGTAAATAAGGCAGAGGGTTTAGGGTCTGTAAAAGACATATCAGGGCAGAGCTTGGACAGATAGCTTTTGAGGGTTTGTTTCTCATGGTTAAAAATGTGAGAAAGGTGAAAACCCAAAGGCAACTAATAGGACATCTCCCGAATATTGTGTGGGGTGAAGGACCACTCCAAATTACCTGAAAGGACAAAAAGTTCAAAAGTGGTAATAGGACCACTTCTGAGTGTACCTGGGGGGGGAAACCAAAAAAAATTTGAACAATGGCAATAGGAACACTTCTGAGTGGTCAAAAAAAAAAAAAAAGTCTGAACAGCAAGACCATTTTCGAATCGTCTGAACAGCAGCAGTACCAAATCTCAGTTTTTAGTCAAAGGGAGCAACCAGAAATGAATGTGACTGAAAACTGACTTGAAGAAGGGAACCATACCATTTGCAGTGATGGAGCAGGCACAGGATGTTTGAAAGTGGCCATGTCCAGGGTCCCCAAGTGTCCTCAGCTGGCCTGCCCATGAGAGGGAGGGAATGTGGAGAGACCCTGGCTGAGTCATTCACCAATGTAATCATTTATAAACAGGTGGTAGAGTACCAGTCTCACGAGGAACAGCAGCTCATCACCCAAGATCTCAGGGGTCCCCTTGGTGGATGGAGGCTGTGGTGGGTGAGAGACAGACAGATACATCATGCAGAGAGAGAGTTTGGGTATAGGGTTTATTTAGTAGATTATGGATGGGGAAAGGAAGAAAGGGAGGGAGAAGAGGGGAGAAGGAAGAAAGGCAGAAGCTGCCTCTCTAGAAGAAGGGCAGAGAGAGAGAGGGTCCACTTGCCTCAGAAGAAGGGAGGTTGAGAGTGGGCGGGGCTTGTCTTTTAAAGGGACAGGGTGTAAAGGTTGTTCTGCCTCTTTAAGAGACAAGCCACACCCATTCCCTTACTATTTGCAGCCTTTTAGTCTCTTTTCTCCATCTCCCTCTCGGAGAGGCAGCTTCTGTCTCTTTCCTCCTCTCTTCTCTTCTCTTCTCTTCTCTTCTCTTCTCTTCTCTTCTCTTCTCTTCTCTTCTCCTCTTCTTCTCTCTCTCTCTCTCTCTCTCTCCCCCTCTGTTCTCCCCTTCTCCCTTCCCTTTCATAAACACTAAATAAATATCCAACCTCACGCTACATGGTGTGCCTATCTGTCTGTCTCTTACCCACTGTCCACATGTCTCGCCACAGGGGGTACCCCAGGAACCAGCCACCTTCGGAGACCGGCCTCATGGTCTCATGCATTGTCCCTGCCTAGGCCTGGCTTTTCTTGGGACTGCTGCCCCCTGCCTGCCGGGGATCCACAGCAATGATCCATAATACAGGGTACCCAGGTGACAGGCCAGGTCAGCAGGTTATAACACTATGGATTATAGTCACTTAAATCTCGCCTGGCTTTCACAAAGGGTGAAGAAAACCTCACATTGATAGTTTTTATTGTTTGAAGAAGAAAATTAAGTCTCCTACAAGATTAGTGTTCCCCATCTGCATCATATCAAAAATCCGGTGAAATCCTGTGAACTTAAACTACTGATACTTTGTCATGTGTTTTAAGGTCATCTTTATCAGACTACCTCAAAGAAACAAAGCCCAAAAAGAAAAGACTAGTATGAGACAGTTGACCCTGGGAGAGATCAAATGACACATAATTGTAGATTTCCCTAGTATTGTTCTTTAATATTTATTTCTACCCACAGATTTGTAGCCATCAGACTCTACTCAGGCATCAACATTGTGTGTTTTGAACGTAAGTAGGTAAGAAGTATTGAATCAGGCATGATGAAAATAAGGACAAAAAGATGTACAAAGGATGTACAAGATATGGACTCCCTTCTCTCCTGCAGTCTTCATTAACCTTTCTATTGTTGGGATAAAATATCATGGCCAAAAATAAAGGGTTTATTTCACCTTATACCATCACTTACTGAAGTCAGAGCAGGAACTCAAACAAGGTGGTGTCTGGACATAGGCGCTAATGCAGAAGACATGAAGGAGTGCAGTTTACTGGCTTGTTGCTCATGGATTGCTGTACCTGCTTTCTTTATAGCACCCAGGGTCTCTAATACAGAAGTGGCTCTTCCCACAAGGAGATGTCCCTCTTAACCGCCACCAATCATCAACCAGGAAAATGCACCGCAGCCTTGCCAAAAGGCTCACTTAAAGGCCAACAAAGCAGGAGACATTTTCTCAATTGAAATTCCCTCTTCCCAAATGACCTGGCTTGTGTCAAGTCACCATAAAACTAGCCATCATACCTGCTAAGTGTAAGCTGAGGTACTGAGAGACTCTTAGGGCTGATTTGTGCCTCAAAGCCTTGGTTTCACACCATATACTGCCTCTGGCTAACTCTTGCCCTGCTACCTGCCTCAGCTTACATAGCCTGTCTACATGGCAAAAATCTGTTTGCATATTACTAACTTCTAAAGCCCTTCCACATGCGAATATCAGCCCTATCGGAACAGTCCCCAACCCGTCATGAAGTGAGGGGAAATCAGGACAAATAAGTTTGATATTAACTCAATGAATTCAATTTAAAGAGCTTCTATTTGTTCTGAGATTATATGTTTTTATATTAGGAGAAAGCAGTGCCTTTTCATTTAGGATAGAAGCATAGTTGTGTTTTTAATCCTGACAAAATTAAAAGTCAGCAACCTCTGTCAATGCTTCCACTTTCCTCCCCATAAATCAAAGATTTTAAGAACTACACGTCACTTATGTTTTCTATGGAGGGGCATAAGTGGGGAGGGGGGAGAATGATGTTTAAGCAACTCATGCAGGAGCCTTCCTTTGGCTTCATTTTCAGGCAGTTCAGTGTTTGAAATAACAAGTGGCACATACTCTAGTTCCTAAGCCAATGCTGCAGACTCTGCCTCTCAAATTCCTTACATTAAAAAATAAAAAAAAAAAAAACGCCCTTTGGGATGGATTATGCAGAATTCTATGTCCTACTTTTAAATCTAAGAACTTTTTTGACCTTCAGTGCATGTATAAAATTGAAAAAAATAAATGAGAAAAGTGGCTTGTTCAAAGAAAAGCTTAAAAAAAAAACTTCAAGCAAAGCTTTTCTGTGTTATCATTGATTAAAATAAAAGGAGAACAAACCGAAAGCTTAAACGGAGTCATCCCTTGAAACCTTTTATACACACGCTACAGAATTCTTCCCATTATGAAACAAAGGTTTGTAGAGCTCGCAAGCTGAATACAAAATGATCAGATTCAGTTTTATTCAGATGTGAAGGTGACCATTTTAGGTCTAAAATAGCCACTGTGACCATCGTCTGTAAAATCGTTCACTGAAAACTGGCTACTTTAGGGTACAGATTCTACATAATCTCCCAAAAGATGGTGAAGAAATCCCTTCTGGTAAAATTGAAATAACGAGCCATTGCATCCCATCATCAGTGTTCTCACATCCTCTGCCAACAGTGAATTCCACCTCAGCCCTGACAGCAGACGGCCAACTGACATAGCCCCACAGGCTAGAATGCTCCCTTTCTTTGCCACCAGAGATGCCCTTGTGTACACACCAGTTTTTCAAGCAGCACAGGAGGTTTTCTTCTGAGAACAGAGAACTTGAGTCTCAGGGCTGCCAGATTGCGGGGGGGGGGGGGCCTAAAAGGATGTCATCACTCCATGTAGCTCACACTGTACAGGAAAGATGGGTCCCATGATGAGCACCAGCAAAGGGCACCTTTGGGCTCCAATCTCTCCTTGCTTCTGTCCTTACAGTTTAAAATCTATGCAGCTCTGTGAGCAGTTTGCTGTGAGACTTGATGCCACCTTGACGTCGCCCTCTGTGTGAGTATGTGGTACTTCCCATTTGAGGACTAGTGTAGAATATAACCTTAAGGACACATAAAAATTTTTGAAGACAGCCTGAAGAGAAAACACAGACTTGTTTCCAGCAAAGGGAACACTACCTGGGGAGCTCTGTTTAAAGACCTCTACCCAGCCTCAGATCAACAGGGATTTGAGGATTTAAAAAAGAAATTAACTGCAGAGTAAACCCATAACAATGCAAAGTTGAGTTTATTAAATTAGAAAGGGCCTATAAGAAGAAAAAAAAAGAGTAAAGCCTGTCTTACACGGCAAGTGTGGGCTTCTGAGAGGAGTGACAGGTTTCTTTGCAATGAGTATGTGTGGTACCTTGGTGGCTCTGTGCTGACCACATGCTAAGTGGTGACCACATTCACGGTGGACAGTGCATTTACAATATAATACAGCACGTTAGTCATTTACTCTCTACTGAGCAGATAAATACATGACTTTCTTCTCACCTGGTGCGAGGTAGGAACACAGGGAAATGTCTGTTTAAAGAAGGGTTGGCAAGGTTCCCTAGGAAAGTTGGCACTGAGAAGAGAATTCAACCACAGAAGCTGGAGAACACTATATGTCAAAATGCAGAACCCTCAGCCCCAGCACCTTAGAATGTGACTATATATTACAGAAGAAATTGAAGTTAAAGCAAGTCAATGCACTGTGCCCTATGCAATATGACTGGTATTCCTTAAGAACAGAAGCCCAGAGCACAGACTTGCAGAGGGCCAAAAGAGTTGAAGCCCAGAACCTCACAAGCAGCCTAAACAAGAGCTCAGCCTCAAGAATCAAGAGGGGGGCTGGAGATAAGGCTCAGGGATTAAGAGCACTGACTGCTCTTCCAGAGGTCCTGAATTTAATTTCCAATAACCACCTGGTGGCTCACAACCATTTATAATGGGATCTGATGCCCTCTTCAGGCATAAAGTTGTACACCGTACACATAAAATAAATATATAAAAGCTTTTAAAACTGAGAGGACAAAAGCAGGTCTTTTTCAAGCTATCTGTGTATAGGCTGTAGGGAACCTGGCAATAAACAGAGTTGGCGATGTAAATACTCAGTAGAAGGGACAGGAGAAAAAAACTTGACAAACCATCAAGATGATGGGGATATACAGCAAATTGGCTCTAGAGACGATGGAAGGACTAAGGGGACCTCTCAACCCCATTCACTGAGGCGGGACACTCCTGGCCATACCCAGACTGATCTGGAGCATGATCAGAAGTCAGCAAAGGTTCTCGGAGACATCAGATACAAAAGGCTTAATTTCCATAAAGAGTCACACAGTGTTGTTATTGTTTATACAGACTCTAGCTCTCGGGGAGTTCTCATAAACATACTACATTAATTCAGATGAGAGATGGAGTTAAAATGGGGCCAAGAATTAGACTTTAGAGACAAGTCAGAATGTGGAACGGTTTTTAAAACCTTGTGTAAACTACAGGAGAAAGAATGGGGACACCATTAGCAGTCTCCAAGACCCCCCACGTTTATAGTGTAGTGTATAGCCTTCTTGAGATAACCACCCCAATAGCGGCAGAAAAGACAAGTTCGCTTTTATTACTTAATATATTTGGCAGCAGCTCCTAAGGCATCTGCCAGTTCCAGTGAATCCCCAACTTAGACTCTTGAACTCTCAGACTTGAAAAAAACTAAATCCATTCACACTTCTAAAAAGAACATGGTTTGAGGCAGATTCCATAATACCAATATTTATAACACTGCCCAGAAGTGTTCTGTTTTGTATGTGTGAAAACTGCCAGAAGAATACGCGCAGACTCTTTCAACTTACATTCCCAGCTTTGACATCCCTGAGGAGGAAGGAGCTGCCTTCCAAATATAGTTGGCCAGAAATGAGAACCAGGGAGGGAAGAAAAGAAAGAAGAAGGAAATGGGGGGCGGGATGTCCACCGGTAGCCTAAATACTTAACTGAATTTTGAAGACATAACTTGTTTGTAGTGCAAAGCAGTTTCTTTTTTAGGTGACAGTCCAGTCTCCTGCCAGACTCTCGGCATCAAGGGCTGATTTTATTAGGAGCTCTATCACTGCAGAAGCAGAAGTCAGGAAGACATATGTCATATGTAAAGCCAGTGAGTCTCATACCTTATTTGCCAGCTATGCAGTGTTCAAATATTAAAAGGATTTAGTTTTATTAGCTTTTTCTTCAAATGTCCCATTTTAAATGTCAGTATGCTTTTCAAAAATGAGAACGGGTTTTAGCAATTTACCAGTCAATATTTTCCTGTAAGTTTCTGGGTGTATCTTAATGCAACAGTTCCTTCTGAACCATGTGGGATGTAATCCAAGGCCCCCAGTGGATAACTGCAACTACAACAAATACTAAGCCTCATATTTACAAAGTTATTTTCCTGTAGGCTTTGTAGCATTGGCGTACAAGTACCAGAATTAAGCTGTCTGTATTTTCTTGCTCTAATGCTCTTTTTTTTTCTTTTGCTTCAGTAGTCTTGAACTTTGGAGCACTATTAACCAAAAAGAGACCTACTTTTACACAAGCACGTTGATACTGCAACAGTCTTAGCAACCTAAAGATACTGACAAAGGGGTGGATAGGATATACAATGTGGATGCACAGGACAAAAGAATGGTTGGTACACATCCTGAACAACACAGTACAAGACACCACCAGGTTATAGCATGAAGGCACACAAAATGAAACTTAAAATTCCTTATTTATATAATTTCTCAGTTAATATTTTGGGCTCCAGTTTACCAGCATCGATAACTGAAACTGCAGATGTGATGAGACCACTACTGAAGTGGGTTTGATGGAGCCCTGGACGGCCACTTGATGGAGCCCTGGGCAGCCACTGGCCAGCTTTGTCACCTTCTACGTTTAACGCTCATATTATCGTTCTCATTGTATTTCTCCAAAGCCCTTTGCTACTTTTATCTTCTTAACGTCTGACTTTTCACGCCAGAAAGTTTTTTTAAGGTCACATCACTTCATTGCGTTTCCCACGGAAACCAAGTCACCGTGAAGGATGATAACTCTCTGGCCTCTGCTTTATTCATAAAACATTTTGCAAAGTGCATTTAGTAATTTGCCATTGTAACCACTGGCACCGGGAGCTTTCAGGGCCGAGTTCTGACACTGTATTTAGTTCATACTTTGACTGCTCAGCTGAAACTCCCATTTGTATGCATTTATTCTGCGCTACACATTATGTTATCAGTCACTTTCAATATTTCAAAGCCACAGCAGGCTCTTCCTGACACACATTTGTCAGAATGAACTGCCTTGATTGCTATTATTACAGACTCCAGAGCCTGAGTAAGGGAGAAAGCTTATGTAGTACCAGAATATTGAAACTGCCCGATGAAACAATAGACACAAGAGAATAAAAATAGAACAAATGTATTTAAATGGATGACTTAAATGGCCGGGAAAATCTAGGATTATGAACTAAGCATATAGAATTCAAAAATCTATAAAGAAAATGTATTGCACGTTTGTAAAGACAATAAGGAATTGATTGAAAAATACCAGTGCACCAGTGACTAAAGGAAAGTTGCACGCCTCCCTTCCCCTAATGAAGGGTTTAAGTAGGCTTTGTTAATGGGCACCCCACGGCACAACAAAGGCTATAACAAAAGCACACACTTTGGCTAAAAGTGAACTTAATACAAACCTATATAAGGAGCTAACCAGAGCTCCAGACACATTCCTCCTTGATCGTGTTCAATAACCTACAATCAGGACTCTGAAGGAAACTCTGCGGGACACTTCCTGGGCTTTCCACCACCTTTGGACCTCATCTGTCCATCATGTCAGCAAACTAGAGAAGTAACTCAGAAATGTGCTTTAGACTAGCAAACCTAGTCTCTAAAATGGTAGCCCTTCATTAAAATTTCTCAAATTTAAAGGTGACATAAAGCCTGAGGTTAGAAGATTCCATAAGCAATGGAAATTACTGTCCAATTCTCTACTCAAAAGTAACTTAATAGAATACAGAAAATGGAAGCTTTACCATTCATGTCACAGGAAACAAAGGCTCGGCCATGCTGCTGTGCTGTTTTGAAAGTTGCATAACCTTATGGATTTATCTCACATAATGTATTCTTCAATATATTTTCTAAAGAAATATTCAAGAAATCATAGAAAACAGAGGGATCCATAGTTTGGAAAGTCTAGTTTTCTTTGAAAACATAAAGGTTAACAAGGTACATACAGTAGTTGTGTGCCTGCAAACCCAAATTCTCAAGAGACTGACACAGAAAGATTGGAAGTTCAAACCAGCCTGGAAAACATAGAGAGAGCCTGTCTCAGAAAAAAGAAAGGAAGAAAGAAAGAAAGAGAGAGAGAGAGAGAGAGAGAGAGAGAGAGAGAGAGAGAGAGAGAAAGGTGATGAAGAAAAATCACATATATTCAAAATTAAATTATATCATTAAAATTTAAAGAGTTATCAAGTAAAAAGCCAAGTATTAGTTTATAAATTTCTAACTTCCAGAAATGTTATCTTTCTGAAGACACAGTGTTTAATATCAATACCATTTAAAGCTTGAAAATGAAATTTTCTCCTTTTACTTTTACTTAAATTTACTTTTACTTAAATATTTCAATATATTGAAATATTAAAACAGTGCTTGGAAAACTTTAGTCAAATTGAGGTATTGTAGGTGTCTCATTTATGTAGTCATTATCATAAATTTCTCACAAATATTAATGTTTTTTATATAGCTTCTCAAATTTGACTTAGATTCTAGCTCCCTTCCCTACAGTGTGTTTTAATTATTTTTTTTCTTGTTTCCATAAAAAAGAACATGATTCCATTTTATCTCTATACAACTGGACATTTTTTAAAAACATAGAAAACACATAGTTTTTCACCCCAATGCATGATGACCTCCTTATGGGCTCATTCATAAATGAGTTTTAAGTAAGTAACAAAAAGACTTATTACATAGAAAGTGAAAAAAATACAAATAAACAAAAAAATGAATAATGATCTAATATTAACATATAAAAGTACTTCTTCAGTAATATTACATCACCAATAACTAAAAATAAGCATGTGATTAATATTTTGTGCTTTCAGAAAATTGCCAAATCTAATTCAAACTCTGCATGAAGTTATTCTCAGTAGGATATTCAATCCAATGTATATTTATAGGCTTTGTCATGATACTCCCAAGCCATAGAAATTATTCTAAACTTTCTGTAAAATTCATATTTACCATAAATATATTTACATCATAAAAATGTTGAGCTATTATCTCAAACTATGAAAAATACATTTTCAACTATTTGTTTATGAAGAGACTGTTAGAGGAAACATGAGAAAACTCCTTAAATGACAAATTACATTCTATATTAAGATCAAAGAATGCAGTTTATAAGTAAAAATACTTTTTTAAAACAATTTTGTTTTCACTAGGCATGATGCACATATCTACAATCCCAGCCCTCAGGAGGCTGAAGCGAGTTAGCCATGCTATCCAATTATACCCTTTAAAAAGCAAAAACAAATTTAAATTATCTTTTTTAAACCCTTTAAAAATAATTTTATAATAAGCTTTCAAACTATCTTGAAGTAAGTGGTAGTTATAATAAGATGCATTTCACACTTGTGGAACACCGAGGCAAGACCACTGTTGAACTCACTGCATTTATTATAATAAGATGTACTTCAAAGTCAGTTAACCCACTGTACTGTTTTACTATTTTGATCCATGTAGTTATGCCACTATCACTCCAGCTTGAGATTTAGTCCAATAGCAATAACGAAATAAAGAAAATGTCTTATTGATTCAATACACTATTTTAAAGACTTCTGGTCTCTGCAAAAATGGACTGAATCCGATTTCTACGATCAGGAAGATCTTCTGTGACCTTTCTGAACATTGTGAAGGTCATGTGTAACTTTTTGAGAAATATACTAGAAAAACAACGGCAATCCTTAGCTATAAGGCATTCACCTAGAGTTTTATATCTCTGTATTCCATTCCTTTCTTATTTGTGTAAGAAATAAGAGGAATTCTTTCTAATTATTTAATAATAATGTATTGCTTCAAAATTATATACCTCATGTAATTCTTAAATATTGTACATGTTTATCCAGACAGTTGATAAATGCTGACACTCCCATGTGGATCAACTCAATACCTGTGAAGTGCTGGTATAGACGGAGAGTTCTCACTAAGCTCTATGTTCTCTACTAGAACTTTCCAACCATGACAGTGTTAGCTCTGGTAGGACATGCATGTCTTTCACCACACTGCCAGCCCTGGATGTGGAAAAAGCAAAAGGAAGGAATACCACTCATTCTGCCAAAACCTCAGGGACAGATTCAGGAAAAAGAGAAAAAGGGGGTGGGTATAGGGAAGTCCTGATCTGGCCAGCTCTGGCCCTACTTCAGAGAACTGAAACTCCAAGTTCTGGTTCCTGTTTGTCTGTTTTTTTTTTTTTTTTTTTTTTTTTTTTTTGCTGTTGAGTATTTACTCAAAATGTTCTACTTAAATTTCTCCTTGGGGGACTATCTGGAAGCTACATTGAGGACAGAAATCTATAGTTGGATTGCCTGAGGTACAAATTCCTTGTATCACCTACTACAGCTGCCAATTTACTTTTGAGGGCAATCAGGATGTTCATTAGTAATTGAGTTGAAGCAGAGAGGAACTTCATTTGTACCAACTCAGTGACCTGGATCGGTTTCAGAATGAATGTTGCACGGAAATGGACCATTCCTTTTTACTTCCACTGGGATCTGAGAGAGGATTGTTGTTCCTACCTCTTTCCATTAACATGGATAGGGATTCTCAGGAGCAGAAAACAAAGCTTTGGGTTTGCCATTTGCATCTTAGGGGATCATTTATATGTGATTTGTCATCAATCTTAGAACACAACTAAGCTTTATCATTTGGGACAGACAAGTTGGGGAGTTTCCAGCTACATTAGCTAACAGGTAATTACTGAAGTAGAATAATACATTCAAATAAATCAAAGCTTCCAGAAATGCATAAAAGAGATGATTTAAAAGACATATATATATATATATATATATATATATATATATATGGAGCATAATTAGTGAACATCAATAAAAATTGCAGATATTGTAATACTCTATAAAGTAGTATTATTTAATATTAACACAACATTAATATTTAATTATATTTAATAAGTTATTATGAGATTTGTGTGTTACCTCTTTTATATATTTTATATATTTGAACAATCCCAAGAACTGGAGACTATAAATAGGCCAAGTGATTTGTCCAAGAGCATAGGAATAGTAAATAGTGGTGCTGTTTCAAACCCTAATGATCTGGTTCCAACATCCATGATCATAACTACCATGTTGTATTATGAGTAGTGAAGAATAGCAAAACTAACCATCAAAATTGGATTACCTTCAAGTTCTGAAATGGCCCCAGAGAAAGAGCTAGTCATAAATGATGAAGAGGCTAATAGCAACATCCTCATCATTATGAGTTCAGAACAATCTCATTATTTTTCGGTGCTTATGACTTTTGAATTTATTACATAGGCAAACTGAAGAAAGCAAATTATGTATCTGTTTTTACTTAAAGTCTCTAAAAACTTGAGCACACATGTAACGTGGCTGCAATGAGAATGGCACGTTGAATAAAGCCGTTTTCATACTTGTGTGGGATCTCCAGGGTTGTGAGATATTCAGGGCTCTGAAGCAAACACAGAACTGTGGGCATAAGGCAGAGAGCATCCATTAGCAGCCATCCCAGTAGCAGGAAGAAAGTCTGGCATAGCAATGTCACAACAATAGCAGCAACAGCCAAACTGATGAGGGAGGCATATTGGTCAAGCTTCCAAGGTCTGGCAAAAATTTGTTTAAAACTGATGGAAAGTACCTAGTCATCTCCTGTTTTAAACCAGGTTCAACAAGTTTATCACTCACCAGGGTAGGAGCATGGAGATTAGAAAAGTTAGTAAAGAAAACAAAGATGTGAGTGAAAATAACAAAACAAAAACATAGGACAGTACCAGAGGAAGTTCCAGTGGATACTTTAATTTCCATTTGTTTAAATACTCCAGCCCCAAAAGTTAGGAGTAAAACAGAAAATTGCATAAACATGATACAAAGAAATGAACAGACCAATTGAAGATTTTGAGCTACATTCTTAATTAAACATTCTGTTGCTAAAGCAAGACAAGTAACACTCACATTCTAGACCAAAACACTCTGTACAGAGGCAAACCACTCCCTGGAAGGATCCATTGTTTTCTCCCTAAGGGAGTAGGAACTTAGTTGGGTCCTTAGACTTTTCTTTGAGGTAGAAACAGATCTACTTCTCAATACCTGAAATACAAATTCTGGATATTGGACACACCTGTTGACAATAACCTTGAGAGAACTCAGTAGAACTCTGGTCTGAATCTAGAAGGGCCTTTGAAATAGAAACAGACAGTAACCTTGAAGGAACAGAAGTTCCAACACTCTGACCTTTAGACAAGGTGGAAATAGGCTCACATTTTTGGGGCCTCCATAATCTCCAAGTTCAGAAACTCATGTAGGTGATTCCCAAGTAAGTAAAAAAATTCTCCAGATATGAAGAGAGCCAGATGAACGACACTAAAGTTGGCTCACATCCTTCTGTATAGGTATAGAGAAAGAAACAAATTACAGGCTCACCCATGAATCACTAATAATCTTATGAACATTGTGACTAGAACATAATCAACAAAAAGTATACGTTTGACAAATAACTCTGAAATTAAGAGAAACTTGAAGAATGTCATATCTGAAAAGGGGATGGTGAATAGAAAGTGACAGTGTTATTTTTAAACTTTGAATTTTGCCTTTTGCAGTAAGTTTCTTTGCACGGTGGGATTGACAGCCTAGAATAAGGCATGGGGGAGGGAGCTATAATGAAGATTTAGAAGGCAACAAGTAGACCCAAGCTTAGTGGCTGAGCAATCATTTGGAATTTACATTACCCCCTCAGCTTCCTTTACATTTTAAATTAGACTTCATCCTTAAGAGGCCCCAGTAGTGTAAAAGCTGCAAACCTTATCAAGACAGGAGGTCTGACCCTATTGTAGTGTTTTATTTTCAAAAAATAGGCTCTTTTTGAAATAAAATCTCTCACATACTTTTTGACTGGCTATTGTTCATGAAGACCAACATTGTTATGATAATAGTGTCACAAATAAAACACTAGCTTAATTTTCTTTTTCTGATCTACACTCAAAAGTCTTTCTGAAAAAAAAGAATGTAAAAGAGAGAAGTCACATAATTAGAGTTGCATTTACGAGCATCATCCATGAGTCATTTCAGTGGAAAGCAGGGAACCACACATTTCTACCCACATTTACTCCATGTTTTAGTGTCACTTAAAATACTATCTCAGTCAAAATAGCTTTTATATATGTAAAATTATGGTTATTTCTCAAATTACACTGTATTTTTCTTTTACTGAGACCAACTTAAATGGTGTTATTTTGACTTGCTAAGTTCCTAAAAGAAGTTTTATACACAAGATAATCCTTAAGTCCAGGAAGAAAATAAAAGAACATTCTTTAATTTTATTGTGAGATGGACATACATTAAAAGAAGCTATTTAATTCAAGGAATGTTTTTGCATTAGAAATGATTGGAAAATAAATTACACTATTTCCATTGTCTTTGAACCAAAGAGGTCCTCACTCTTCTGACCCTTAGGTTGCAAGCAAAAGTTTAGAAAATAATTTTAGAATGAGTATTTTAAATTATAAATATGCCAAGAATTGCAAATGGCCAGAAATGCGTGCTTGAAAGTTTACAATGTAGCCTGACACAGTTTCATAGATTCTGGCTGATGACATGAGACTGAGAATAAAAAACAAATGCCTTTTTAAACTACAGCCCAGCAGACAGAAACAGCCATTTTCAACCCCAAATCTGAGAGTGGTAATTTGGAGACAGATCCAGCAAAACTTGCTCACATCAGGAAACCTCCAATCTACACAGACATTGCTAGTCAGATAGAAAGCAATCTGTTCCTCACCAAAAGAAAAACAATACTTGGATCTGAAGCTATGTAACTACACAAATACTCCTGAAGTGTACCAGACAAAGGCTGTCATAGACACATAGGAACAAAATGGAGAGTGGCTCCCTAATAAAAAATCCCCATTAGCCACAATTCTGTATCTGAATTTAGTTTATCTGATACCATTAGTTGAACACCCAAATCCATTGTTATATAATCCCCATGGTCATTTGCAGATACACATAAAACTAGGAAGCTGTGAGCTGCTCAGTTGAGCAGCTTGGAAATCAACAAGTAGATACAAAACATTTTGACTCTTCCCTTTAGAGATTTCAATCCATTAGTGGTTGGTCCTGTTGGCTGTGAGTAGGTAGCAACAGGCTGTGATACAAATACAAAACAGAACAAAACTACTAATCTAATGACCAAGAAGTCATAGAAACAGTGAAGAGACCAAGCTCATTTAAGGGGCATCTCCTTAGACAGTATATCTTTAGATTTTACTGTTCTCAGTGGTTAAATGTTGAAGACACATAGACTTTATTAATCACAAATCCCAAGGAAAAGTATGAGATATGTTAACTATAAGTTCAGAGTCACAAAGAGAACACCACTCTAATTGACCGAGGCAAAACAACTCTGGATGAAGAGGGTACACTCAGAATAGGAAAACACGGAGACAGGAAGCACATTTAGGCTTCAGTTTAACTCAAGTGTTGACCCATGTCTTTTCCCCTTTGGTTGGGGTCCAAGCTCATAGTCTTGTTCAACTGATTAGTCTTAAAAGAATTGACAGGCAGGAAATGAAGAGAGAAGGGACCAGACAAGTTAATCAAGAAAAGGATTTACTGGAGTTGGTAGGAGATTAAAACCTCTGCATAAAAGTCTTAAACGACAGAGAGAGAAAAAAAAAGGTTTGAGTTCCTTGCCCTAAGCATAAATCCTACAGAAAATATTGTTTAATCCAGTAGAAAATATTCAGTTTAATGTTTCTTGCAATTTTCTCCCAATAAGGTGTTAATGATGAGTATCCTAGAAGCCCCCAAAACAATACAGGATATTGTCATCTCTCTTGGTGATCTGTAGACCTTGATGGTAAGACCGTATTTCTGAATATAACACACACGGTCATACAATATGGAGAAATCAAACTGGAACTGATCTGTATGCTTCCTCCCTGATGGCTAACTTTCACAGTGCTAGAAGGTGCATCCAGGCTGCTGGCAGAGAAAAATCATCAACAGTTTCACCTAGCTGTAAGCCCTGGGAGTCAATGACTGACTTTAGAAAATAAAGCCTTTATTGGTACAATAACAGCATGAATAGCATGGGACCATCTTAGTTACTCACCTATTGTTGTGATAAGATACTAAGACTTATAGAAGAAAGAGTCTATTTGGAGCTTACAGCTGCAGCGGGTGAGTCTAGCTTCATCATGATAGAGAGCAAGGCTACAAGTAGGCAGGCATCATGCTTGAGCTGGAGCTGAAGCTGAGAGTTTACATCTTGATCCAGAAGTATGAGGCAGAGAGAGCCAACTGAGAATGGCTTGGGCTTTTGAAACCTTAAATCCCATCCCCAGTGATCCATCTCCTCCAACAAGGCCATATCCTAATCCTTCACAGGTAGCTCTACCAGCTGGGGCCCAAACATTCAAACATATGAACCCTCCTAAACTGCCACAGGGCTCAATTGCTTTTGAAAAAAGTATTTAAGACCCACTCGACAGAAGAGAGTGGATGCCAAGGGAACTCATGGTAAGTATGACCGAGAGCCCATGACTTGAGAGGCAATAGGCCCTAGGAGAGAGTCTACTTCTGTTATTTTCTTGATGAATGAACAAGGTATCAAACTATTCTCTAAATACTTCACAGCCATAGATTAGTACAGGTCTCCACCTTCATTGGCAAAGCTTCTTTGTGCAGTAGATAAAAATTAAGACAAAGATTCAAAGCTGGTAAAAGTTCGGGAAATGTGTGATTACAGAAGACCATATGCAGGCAGCCCTATCTAAACTCATTGGATAGCTCTCTTTCACACAAACACAAGACATGATATAGAGCAGGGCATATGTTAAAAAGAAAATGGTTTTAGCAGAGGAGGAAAGGGGAATAACAGAGGGAAATCTGTGTTATTAAGAACCAAAATCCATCAAATACAAGTATCAAACTGTCAAGAATAAAAAAAAAACAAATTGAAAAAGTGCAGGTTATATACACACATACATGAGAATCCAAACTATACCAGTGACAATAAAACTAATGTCCTTTTTGAAGTACATTTAATGCACACTTTTGCATTTGGTGGGTGTATCTTTCTTCCCTTTCTCTTCACTGATGACAGCTATATGTGAAGGCATTAAATAGTGCTGCAATGCAAGAATGCTGTGGGGTATCATTCAGAGAAAGTATGTGCACTAGATAATTGCATTCAGGCTTTAGTGATAGTGCTGTTGGCCATGAGCTCAAGGTTGGTGAATCTAAATATAGACAAAGTGTTTTTTAGCAGAAACATTCATAAGCAAGGTTTTATGTGAATCTATTGATAAAAGTGTGGCCAGAGGTTCATGGGGATCTAATCCTGTATTCCTCCTTTGGAGTTATGTTTAAGGGTTTGAGGTCTTTGTGTGCGTGTGTGCGCAAGCACGTGTGTGTGTGTGTGTGTGTGTGTGTGTGTGTGTGTGTGTGTCTGTAAATCAGCACCATTTGAATGAGGACCCACTGTAGAGTTGTTCAGTGTTTCACCTTCACTGTTACTCTTATAGTTTATCCTTAACAAAACAAGAGTAATCCTTATCAACCTAAGTGACAATGTGGCTTTGTTTTCAAAGGCCTCCAGTGGCTTTTCCTCTCAGAAGCCAAGTCAGTGTCCATAGTCTCCAGTTTCTAGCCTCCTACCTTCCCAGGCATTGATAGGTGACCTCTGACCTCAGCTTACTCTTTTCCCCTTCTGTGGTCCGGCCTCATTCTGCTCCAGCCATCATGGCTTTCTTATACTTTTTGAACCAACTGTCCAAGACAGGTTTCTTTTTCAAGGTCTATTCCTTAAAAAGTTCTTTTATGTGTACTTTTGTTCTTTTTTAAATTATTCTAAGGGGTTTTTGAAGACAATTTAAAAGCTCTTGTTCTTTTTCCAAAGACCTAAATTACTTAATTCTTCATTTCTTGAAAGCTTTTTGTTTAAATGTCACCTTCTCACTATGGCCATCACTACTTACAGGCACCTCCT
The DNA here is from genome assembly GCF_014885135.2 of Alexandromys fortis. Taxonomy (NCBI): domain Eukaryota; kingdom Metazoa; phylum Chordata; class Mammalia; order Rodentia; family Cricetidae; genus Alexandromys; species Alexandromys fortis. The sequence continues at coordinate 3,997,824 of NW_026068015.1, forward strand.
TCAGTCTTGCTTTGAAAAGACACATGACCAAGGAAACTTAAAAGAAAGCATTTAAATGAGGCTTTGCTTACAGTTACAGAGGTTAAACCCGTAACCACCATGGCAGGAGTGTGGCAGCAGTTAGGCAGGTATGGTAGTGGAGCAGGAGCTGCTAACTTATGTCCAGATCCACAGGCAGGAGGCAAGGAAGCTAGACTGGGCCTGATGTGGGCTTTTGAAACCTTAAAGCCTACCCCAAGTGACACATTTCCTCTAACAAGGCCACACCTCCTAATCCTTTCCAAAACAATTCCACCAACTAGAACCCTTGCATTCAAATACATGAACCTTTGGAAGTCATTCTCATTCAAACTACTACCAACCACCCCTACATCATGATCTAACCCTCTTCCATGCTTTATGGCTCTCTAGAGCACTGTGGTCAACTGATAATCCATAAATGTATGTTTGCAGTGGTCTACCTATGTTCTCCCACAGTCTGCAAGGATCATAACTTGTTTTATTCATGAATATATGCTCAATGTCCAAGGAGTGCCTGCCTCATAAAAGATACGTAATGTTTGCTTGATAAATACAATTTAAAAAAACTCGAAGTTTTTCCATAGTTTTCTCTCTTGCAGTAAACTCAGTTTTTCCTTAAGCTGTTCCTAAGCAAGCACCTGAGAACATTCCTTCAAAACATATAAATACAGTGTAGATCAGAGCTCGGGCTCAGCAAGGCTAGAGAAGTAATCAGAAACAGAGAGCTGGGTATTTCCAAGCTATCTTGAAAAGGAAAGAATGGGAACCCTTCATTTTTACATTGACAGAAATGTTGTTAGTAGCATGAGAGTTGGTGTTAAGGCATCAAAATAAAACTAATTGAAAAAGAAACAACCCACTCACACATTAAAAACATGTGTTATCTCTTTAATTTCTCTACTCAATAGTACCAAATCCAACTATTCCCTCCTAGAGGAAAAAGAGTGCTTTTCCTTAGGAAACAAAACAATTAGATTCTGGCTAAACTGCCCACAAAACATGAAATGTTTCATTTAACTAACTGAGAAGACACAGCTTGTTTAAATCCCAAGTAAAGAAGCAGTCTCCAGTAATAGAAGCCCAGCCTCTTGCAAGCATGCCTCTACCTGACCTAAATAGATGCCCATGAACTCAGCTGCAGCGTGTGTCCACAGACTAATACAAATGAATGAAACAAATGCCAGGCAACTTAGAAACATATGGCAGATTGTATGTTCATGAGAATTCTGAGTTTTTTCATCAAGGTTCTTCCTTGTGATATTCTATCTCTGCTTTCCTAAGGCTGCAGCAGCCAGGGAGTACAGACAAGGTTCTATCTTCAGTGCAGACTTGAAGTTTAGAGGTTCAAACCCATAGTAGAGATAAGACCTCCTGCATCCCTTAAGTGATGTACACGAAGATGGGGTTTTCGAGTGTGGGGTGTCTTCATCTTAGAAAAGCTGTTGCTATGTACAGGATCATCTTGAACTTGTCTGCTTCTACCAGCAACTTTTCTGTGTGAATATTCAACAGCTCCCAGATGTGTGTGTGTGTGTGTGTGTGTGTGTGTGTTCCATGTACTATATCTATATCCATATAGATATAACATGACCTTGGAGTGAGAGTCATATCATATAGATAAAATACAACTGTGATGTGAAGAAGGTAAAGGACATTACATGCTGCACAGACCAGGCTATGCTTCATGATGTGATGTGGGAGTCTTCTGTTTTGTGGTGATTTCATTGGTTAAATAAAGAAACTGCCTTAGCCCTTTAATAGGACAGAAAATTAGGTAGGCAGAGTAACAGAACAGAATGCTGGGAGAAAGAAGACAAGTCAGTGAGTTGCCATGATTCTCCCACTCCAGACAGACGTAGGTTAAGATCTTCCCTGGTAAGCCACCTCGTGGGCTACACAGATTTATTAGAAATGGGTTAGCTCACTATGTAAGAGCTAGCCAATAAGAGGCTGGAACTAATGGGCCAGGCGGTGTTTAAAAGAATACAGTTTCTGTGTAATTATTTCAAGTATAAAACTAGCTGTGCGGGTGGCCAGGTGCCAGGAACATAGCCCGCCGCTCCTATCACAACAACGATGCTTACGCTTCTATAGAGCTTAGTCTGCAGGGTGAATAATTGCACTTATTATTTAATTCATGGATAGAAACTATTTTTTCAGTTTTCTGATTTCTGTATTTTAAGAAGGCAATCTAATATATTATTATGCTCACTTCAAACTTTTTTTTGTATGAAAAGCAGTTGTATCTGATATCTCACTGGAAAAAAACATGAGACTATTTTAGTCTATACTATAAAAATAACTTGCTTTATATTGTCTAGCTATAAAAGATATCACTGTTCAAATGCATCTTGAGTCTATAGAACATACATTTTAGTCTGAAGAGGACAATAATTCAAACTAAAGAGAAGGTGAGTGGGAATGAGCCAGAAGTTCATGATATGTGATAAATGTATTTAGTGGTGCAGGCTATATGGGGTCAAGAATAAAATCTAAGAGGCCCATGAACAAAACCCTACAGTAACAAGAGAATAAACTGTGCTGACATCTGGAGATGAGAATTACAGGCACAGAGAACTGTGTTGCAAAGGCTCTGGGGAGGAGCCTTGATTATGTACGAGAAACACATAGAGACTAAACATAGTGAGTAAGAAGAGGAACTGGAAATGGAATCAGGAGATTGCCCACGAACATATGCCAGTGCCACAGTTGTTTCGTGACACTGTTTGGGGAAAACATGAACATCTACTCTCCCTAGTAAGAAACCAATTGTAGGTCAAAGTCATGATATAAACCAAGTCCAGCTTGGGAAACTAATGAACATGTAGGGTTACATAAAAACTAATAATTTCTTGACTAGGGATGGAGCTTTCTACCTCTTGCTCATTCTCCATGCTGGGATTTTGTCTGCCCTGAACTTGTACAGGTCTTGTTCATACAGTCACGGTCTCTATGAGTTCATACGTGTACCAGCCACATTGTCTCTAGGAAAAAAGAAATGTTTCTTTGGAGTCATCCACCACTTCTAGCTTTTATAATCAGGTCTCCTCTTCCACAGTAATCCATGAGCCTTCAGACAAGAATTCTCCATTAGAGCTGGGTACTCCCGATGTCTCTCACTCTCTTCACATTTTTCAATTGTGGGTCTTTGTGTTAATTACCACAGATTACATGAAAACTTCTTTGATAAGTCTTTAATAACACTGATCTATGGGTATAATGGCATTTAACCAGTTGTTTCATTGCGGCGTTTATTGAGCAAAATAACAGTAGAAGTTTTTCCCCCTAGACCCTTGATCTATCTAGTCTCAGGTTGTTGGTCTCATTAACAGTGTCAGGTATGAGGTCTATCACACGGGGCAGGATTTAAATCAAAATTTTAAAAAGTGGTTGGTTACTCCCCTAACATATGTTCCACTATTGCACTAGTGGGTGCATCTTACAAGCAGGTTGCTACTGTAGCTCACAGGGATGAGATTTATTACTTTTCTTCTCTGGCAGCATATATAGTATCTTGCAGCATTCTGAACACCAGTAGACTTAAGCTTTGAGTTGAGTACTAGCTTGATTTCCTCAGGTTTGGTGTCATAATATACAGTGAACTAAAACTTTGAAAAAAACATAGTGGACACTATTGTAGGAAAATTATCTGGTCAAAGTAAAAGAAGAGAAGCTCCTCAGGTATGTGGTATGACTTGACTATAACAAGAGCAGTGAAGGGCAAAGGAAGCAGCAGTGTGATTCTAAATAGGCAAGAGAATTGCCTAGTGGATTGGATACTGGGTTGAATTAAGCATGTCCGTAAAGTCAGAAAATCCAGAATAGTAGAATCAGATGGAAACACTATAGAAAGAACATTGTAGGATAGGATGGACTTAAGAATCAGGAGCTGAATTTGAACATGGCACTCCTGTGACTGTGGAATTCCCCATGATTTCAGTTAGGCTTTTTTCTACTGTTCAGGGTAGAAATTCTGTGATATGGGTTAACTTCACTCTTTCTGTGGCTCATTCTTTATCTGGATTATGAGGACAACTGAACCCAATACATTGGTTTTAGTTATTACTAAGATTAAACAAGAAAAGAGATAAGCAATATCAGAAGGAGATTTAGTCTTAGATAAAGTAAAGGAAAATGAAGTATTCTTAACTTTTTCTATGAATACTTGCTCATACAGCTAGGGAACAGATCAAAGACCAAAGTTAGGATTCCACCAACATCCAATCTAGCAAGCCAGTAAGTTTATCGTGAATCTTTCGGGAGAGTAGGTATCCAGAGCAGCTGCATCGTTACAAAATTCCATCCCATAATGGCTGATAACCTCATGAAAGCTGCATCATGAAGTCTTCCTTCAGTCAACTTCCTATTTCTTGTATATTATAGTTCTCTCAATAACACTTGCATCTGGGGCAGGAAAAAGGGACTCCCAAGTGAAGGTCCTGTGACCTTTCCCTCCGCTTCCTGCCCATAAGCGCTAGTTCCATTTCCATGGCTACTATCATAGATGCTCTACTCAATTAGTTGGCATTGCTACCAGACCAAAAGAATTAATACTTCAAGATGACAATGGAAGATAATTCTTTGCCTAGAATACAAGGCCACTAGATAATAATTACATACAAATGATTAATAAATGGTGTTTATTATATCTATCATTAAAGTTGGTGTAGAGTTTCTTTTATCACTAAAAAATTATTTGCAAATGAAAACATTATGATATTGAGATGAAAACGACCCAAAGATTAATGAAATAAAAGAGGGGACACAGAATTAAACCTGCACAGTTATAACTACCTGATGTTAACAAAAGTAATAACACATTGTAGAAAAGACAGTCATTTCAACAATGGTGTCAGAAAAACTAGGTATCCACATGCAGAAATATGAAACTGTATCTCTATTTCTTTCTCACCCTGTGTCAACTTCTTAATTTAAGACCAGACACTCTGAACCTGTGAGAGGAAAACAAAAAAATGCTTCAAGATACAGGCAACAAAAATTATTTTCAGCAAAGGACTCCAGTAGCCCAGGACATAATCCCAAGCACTGATACATGGAATTGCTTGGAATCTAAATACTTCCAACTGCATGGGAAGTAATCAAGCAGAGATAGCCTACAGAATGGAAGAAAAACCTTTGCTTGTTATGTATCTGACAAGAGATTAATATCTAGACTATAAAAAATTAATATTAACCACCAAGAATCCAAACAACCCACTCAATAAATGATGAAGTACAGATGGCCAATAAATTCATTTTAAAAAATACTCAACATCCTTTGCTATGAGAGAACTAGAAGTAAAACTACATTGAGATTTCAATAGGGATGAAAATACAAACACTTATATTAATATGAGCAAAAGAAAGTCCTTATACACTGCTTGTGGCAAGAAAATTTAGTCTAACCACTGAGGAAATCAATGTAAATTTGCCTCACAGACCTAAAAGTAGAACTTACATATGATTCTGCCAAACTCCTCCTGGTTGTATACTCAAATGACTCTAAGTCAACAAACCACAAAGACATCTGTGCATTGATGTTTATCAAGTTACAGAGGCAGTCTAGGTATCCTTCAACAGATAAATGGATAAAGAAAAATTATATATATATACACATATGTATATATATATATACATACAATGGAGTTTTATTCATCCATAAAGAGGTACAAAATTATATTGTTTGTTGGAAGGTAGGTGCCGTGGAAAGAATAAACAAGATTCAAAGAAGACAAACATTGCGTGTTTTATCTTATCCATTGGTTCTGGAGTTAGTATTAGTTCATTATTAAAGACACCACTTCCACTACTGTGATAATGGTAATTAAATTCCAATGTGAGTTTTGAGGAGGCATTCAAGCCACAACATGGTGCTCTTGAAAAGCGGGCACAAAATCTGGCCTACATTTCCTTTCTCATTATTTCTTGAATGCAATAGAATGTCAGAAGTATCTAAATGACATAATATACTTATTATCTTGATATTGTCTTTTCTTTTGTCATTTCATCCTTATAAACATTAGCATGCTGTAATCCACGCCACTATTGTGCTGCTGAAGAGTTTCATTAATTCAACAAATTGAAGTTATTTCAATTCTTATTTTCAAGATTTTATTGAATGTGTACTTGAGAGTTAGTGAATTACTGTTCCGTCCCTTCCTTAGAGAATGTCACAAACTGAAAAGAAAAACCAACAAGTAAAGGATTAATTCACTGAGTGATCTCTGTTGAGGGTAGTCAGTCTTCTCAGAGAAATGAACAACGTGAATGGGTTTCACGGGAAAATAGGGTTTGAGGCACCCTGATTCTGGGTCCGCTTAGACTGAAGAGAACAAAGCATCACATGCTTCTAGAACACCATGCAGCACATGCTAGCCACTTTCTGTTAGCTGTTGGATTCACTATGTGTTAGCAATTAGATAAGCTTCCACCCAGAAGATAACATCCACATGGCTGCAGGGGAGTGGCTTCTGGGTGCACCGGGAGGATATGATTGCCCTCCCTTAGTCCTAACCCCAGGCTTCTGTTATTCTGTTGTTTGAGAGCTCCAGGATGTCACAAAAATAAAATAATGAAAAGACTAAGAACACATAGCCTCTGGTTAGGATGACTTCTTAAGAGCATTCTCTAGAATTAAAAAAAAAAAAGCAAGAAAATAAAGAAAAAAAAACAGAGAGGTCAGAGAAGGATTCAGTAGTTTAAGCTACTTGCTTCCCAGAGACTCCTGGGACTCACATAAAAATGGAAGATGAGGGATGATTTCACAATACTGTGCTCTGACCTCCACATATGTACTGAGGCATGAAGCATCACACACACACAACAGTTATACAATAACAATAAAACACAGACACTTTAGAAAATTAGCCTGCAGCATTAATATAAGAAACAGAAATAAAATGTTTATCAAATTAATATAAGAAAAACAATACGAAAAATTTTATGGAATTATTTTTAAACTTTACATTTCTTTAAACGATTTGAAATTTCAAGTTTGTACAAAACCCTACTCTTACTTATAATAGAAATAGAAACTTGTCACTTGTCAGTCAGTAATATATTTATTAATTACATGCTCACTGATAAACCTGTTGTGTGATAGTTTCTCACCTGATAGCTGGAATACAAAGACAAGTAAATTAACTGTTGTCCCACATACTTTATTTCAACCATTTGAAAAATAATAGAAGACAAATAAATTAACTGTTATCCCACATCCTTTATTTCAACTTATTGAAAATAATAAAAAATTCAGCATGCCTGGTAAGAGATAAGGCAGCCTGTGCATAGGTGTGAAGGACAGCAGCCTGGGAAGTAGCCGGAAGGCGTTTGAAAGCAGGGGGCGTCTGGGCTGACTGTGAAAGGCTGCCATCTCTGCTAGAGAGGAGATCCCTTTGGCCAAGCACATCTAGGTACCCACTATCCCTGTGATTTTCCCTTTCTGAGGCCTAGCTGGAGTGAAAAAGAGGAAGAGCCTCCTGTGGAGAAAACTTAGCTCTACTGCCTTTGAAGAAGCATAATTCGAACATGAAGTGCCTTTTATGGGCTTAAGCTATGGAAGGAGAAAGCTGCAGATGGGTTTCCTAAGGAGCAGTGGCCTCCGGAGTCAAACTTCAGGATAAACTACTATGCCCGCCACCATGTGGCCGCTAGAATAAACCACTGCTCCTTCCGTTCTCCAACTAGCAGTGTGGCCCTGGAGGAGTCCGCCTAATATTTAGTCCTAAAGTTTACAAGTAGTACTTCCATATAAATATCACGAAATCTTTGATTGTGCAACAAAGATGAGATCAAGACACTGAATTTATTAAGCCACATAAGTATTCTCTCTTTCATTTAAATTCACTGCGGGAAGAAAGATTTCATGCAATATGCCGAGGGACTGGCATGGAGCTTTCAGATGAACTCCAAATGTCTCTCGCTGAGTTGTGTATCAGGGGCTGATATAGGACTATGACTTCTCAAGATTATCAAATACAGCAACGGGCTGCACCATTGTTAAGTGTTGCTGTAAACATAGAGCTAAAAGAAAATGTGTCTCTCCATTCTCATGCAGACTTGAGACAGGGTGATTTGTTATGCACTAACTGTGGTTAGTAATATCTTAATGATGTTTTTGTTTTCTCTGACATTAGTTAATTAGAATCAGATTTCCTAACTGTTGTTAGGATTGTATTGTGCTGATAATGTGGAGTGCTTCTGGGTTCTGATAATCTAAAATGACCCAAAACAGGTATGATATGCTCAGATTCATTGAACTTCGGAAGAATTCTAAGACTGCACGGTGAGACATGGTCTCCCTATGCCATCAAGGCTGGCCTCTTATTTCTGTCTCTCCCTGCTTCATGCTCCAGCCTGGAATTCAGGTCTGTGCCACCAATCAAAGCAGCAATCAAAGCAGAGCTTTTTGTGAGTGTTTTGCTGTTGTTGTTTTGTTTTGCAGTAGGATCTCACGATCCAGCCTTGGCTGCCTTCAAACTCACTATTTTAGGTCACGCTGGCCTAGAACTCACAGAGATGCACTTGCCTCTGTGTCCTGAGTGCTGCAATTAGGAAACATGTGGTACTTTATCACAGCCAAAGCAGAGTATTTTGACATTGATCTTAACGATCCATGGGTTGCATGTTCTATGAAGAAAACCACATGCTATAAATATAACATATATTTCGTAAGAACTGTTTCGAGGAGTTGGAGAGATGACTCCAGAGGACCTGGGTTCAATTCTCAGCACACATTTAGAGGCTCACATGATTCAAAATGCTCTTCTGGTCTCCAAGGCCGCCACCATGCACACATGTGGTGTCCTTTCATAAAGGCAGGTGAAACACTCAGAAAATAAAAATAAATGCATTTTGTAATTAAAATGTGCCTACAGTAAGAACAAATTATTTAGTGCTACAGCAGAGGTATTTCTATCACATGACCTTCGGATACTGGACTCTGCCATCCATTGTTATCGTCTAGGATCTTGTTTTGCTAGTTCTGTTCCTATGACAGGTAGAAAATCATTCGACATATCCAACATGTGACAGGATGGTGAGCACCTACTCAGACCTGAAGACATGGTATCTTATCTTTTTATGCTGGAATGAGAAGAGTTTAGGCTGTGTTTGCTTTTTTCATACTCTTTGGGACTAGAAGGGAAGAGGTGGTGCAGACTTTTTGTGGGGGGGCGGGGGATAGATTGGACTTCAGAATTCAGGGGTGTTCAGTTTGTGCTACACCTGCAGATAGCTTTGTGAGTCTATGTGGGTCCTGTTTCTGAATTGTGAGACAACAGGGCTTGTGGTAAATCTTGCCGTGCTGAAAATCACACACAGAGAATGTATGCTTGGGAATTAAACTGTAAACCTACCAAGATCCTACAGTATCCTCATAGAGTACTCTTACCATAACCCTTGGCACAATAAATACCATCTTAGTATTTATTATTAAATCAAACCATATGCTGCCTTTACCCCCTTTAATTCCAGCACCTGGGAGGCAGAAGGAGGATATCTATGAATTCAAGACCAGCATGGTCCTCATAACAAGCTCTAGGTCAGCCAAGAGTAAATAACACCAGAAATGAGCAGGACTTAACAACCCACAGAATGTTAACTATACTCCCATCAGTGAAGTAAAAAATAACGATAAAATTCGCTGGAAAAAAAATAAGTCAATCTAAGTTGTTCTAATTTCAGCTCCACCTCCAGATTAGTCCTTGTTGCTGGAAAAGCTGGGGAGATGGTTCTGTGGATAAGAGTGCTTACTGAGCAGCACACGGATATAACTTCAACCTCCACCACACAACAAAAATCTAGGCATGGCCACACGTGTGCTTGTAACTCCAGCACTGGGGATAGCGGGAAGCAGGGCAGAAGCTGGAGACAATGAGGGTTTGCTGACTGCTAGGCTAGCCGGGAAGGCACAGTTCAGCTTCAGTTAGAGACCGTGTCCCACGGGGATAAAGTGGAACATGATAGCATGCGACACTCAACATCTCCCTCTGGCCTCCCTGTATACGCACATGTGCACACATGTGTATAAGTACCTGGAGACACACGGCATATACCACATATGCACACACAAACCCCATAGTGAAACTTTAGGGAAGTGGCCCCATGACACAGTACTTGCACGAGGCATTGTGCTCATCTTCAGGACCACCTCCCCACCAAAAAAGAAGGGAAAGAGAGAAAGCGTAGACCTTTGTTTCTTTGGCCCACTTCCCTTGCATAAAATTTATGTAACACATTTTGTCTAGTCGCATTTTTTTAATTTTAGGTAGTAGTTTTCAGAGACAATGAGAAGGTACATGTTCGTTTCTCCTTATAGTCTACACAGTTTGAAAAAGCTGGTCCTGTCAAAATCAAAACTGACTTTGAACTTTTTAATCGCTACTTGCAAGTGGACTATTGTAGCTGTTTTCAAAATCCCAATGATATGATTCTGATGCTTTCTTTCTTTCAACACAATTTCTGAATGAACTCTTCTGGAATAAATGTGTGGCAAAATAGTACCTTCGGGAACGGTCATATAGGCAACAGCACATAGAGGATAACAAATAGACTATGACGTATAAACTAGTAAAGTATACCTAAAATGACAGTTCTTCCTCTCACGGTTGCCTTCAGCCATTCTTCTCCCCCACTAGGTTCAGCTCTGGCTTGTTTTAGCTGGAGACAGCTTTGCTTTTAGCAGTAGCAATCTGTAAAGAATTGTTCATTCTGTAAAGAATCTGTCATTCTGTAAGGCATTGATCACTCTGTAAGGAACCACTCATTCTGTAAGAAATCACCCATTCTGTAAGCAAACTTCCCCATGGCCCCTGAAACTCAGAGTGGTCCTATGCTGTATTTAAAGAAACTGAGATCTTATCATGAATCCGTGGCTCAACAATTTCTCGGGTAATAACAGTGGTTCAAGACAAAGGGACAAAAGTATGTTTTCTCTAAAGTAACTATAAAAAGCATTAAAACCTATCAACAGCAGAGAACCCATCCCCAACACCTGTTTGTATCCCATAAGAAATCCTGTGTTTTTTTAGAATAGATTTATAAACCTACATCTGTTTATCTATGCCTCTGAGTTATTAAAAACAGAATTTGTGTTAGTTGGAAATTGAATTACCTGCTCATTTAGTAAGTGGATGTGTAATTAGCTTCCCATTGGTGTAGCAAAGCAACTGAGATAAAGGAACTGCAGGAGGAAAAGTTTGCTTCTGTTCACAGGGCAGAGGTTTCTGCTCACCATCGCTTAGCACTAGTAGTGGAAGCACATGACAGAGGGAAACCCCCAAGCCAGGAGGACACACTGAAAGTGGGAGGGGGCCTATAACCCTTCGGGAGCATACCCTAATGACCCTAACTTCCTTTAACTTGACCTCATCCTTTAGACGGTCTGCTGCTTTGCAATGGTACCACAGGCTGTTATCCAAACCTTTAGCCTGTGGGTATCTGGGGCACATTTAAGATCACATCAGAGCAGCAGGCTAGCCTGGTCCTTCCACAAGGGTTAGAGTTCTGGCACACACTGGTGTCTGTTTCTGGAGGCTATAGAAAGCAGAGGATTTTGAATACTTAAGCACACCATCTAACCTAACCTCCTCAAAACACACACACACACACACACACACACACAAAGAATTACTATGGACTTATTTTAGACACACATCATGTTACATCTGTACTTTATCCCTTAAAGAATTCACCACAAGCAGCCCTGGGAAACTACTGTGAACCTATCCAAAGAGACTAGAGTGTTAAAGAAAACAGAAATTAAGAAGAATTAGAATTTTCCAGGCAGAGTGGACTTGCACAGAGGCAGTCAGTCTGCCTTCTGAGATGGCCCAATCAGCCAGCACTGGACGCTGGCTGCTTTGGTTTGTGCCTGGGTTTGCTAAAGACACTTTCCAGGAAGGACCTTAGGCACTATAACAAGTGTCCCCCTCATTGAAAATCTCTCCTGAGTATTCTGATGCAGAATTAGGTAAAGGAGCCTGATTAAAAAGCCACGCTGTTTGCTGAGAAGGAAATACTCACACGCATGGCAAGGCTTGGAACCCAAGGCACTGATTAGATTCAAACCCAGGCTTTAGTTGCCGAAATATTGGAGTTCATGAGTTTTCCTTCCACATGGCAGCCTTCCAGAATTTATCAAGTCTCACACGCAGGGTTTTCCCCATTTTCAACGTTGGAAACTCCTGGGACAAGCACCCAATATTGACCACTTAGTACAGAAAGCCTGCAGAGGCCCTGCCCAGGGGCGGGTCCTGCACCATTATTTTCTGCCTGCGAGCACTGAGTCCTTCACACATCACTACATTTCCCCACCTATAAGTTTAAGGGATAATTTCTGTCTACTTCCCAGGGCTATTTGTCAATGTTCAGTGAAACCCTGTACGTGAACCTTAAATGTAAACAGAAAACTCTGACTGCATCATTCTCCTTAAGGCACAACTGAGCATCCTTAGTCCCCGTGGACAAAGATCTAACTCCCAGCTCCTCCCACTTCCACTTCTGATCTTTCTTCCTCAGCACGAAAAGGAACTTGCAATCAAGGGATCATGTCCAACAGAAGCACATATGTCACTTACAGACCACACCTCAGTATCAAGACCATATAAGCCCCAACTCAAACATCACTGATCCCAATTTCTGGGTAATGGGCCACGTCACCTGGGGTACTCTACAAGAGGGACCCAGACCACTAATGTATTTTCCTGGGTTCCTGGGTAACCCTAGGTACCTAGCTGTGGGTGAGGTGAATGGTGTGGGAAGCATACATCCTGTCCAGTTGCTTGAGGGTAAAGAACCTCATGGAACAGGACCAAGCTGAAATAAGGACATATTTGATTTAAATCTTTTGATAACATCATCTACAGCCTTTAAATATGCAGAGATGTGATGAAAAGTTTCTGCTGTGCTTTGCCCTGGCTCCACAAATACCAACTTGCTCCCATTTGGCATCGTTCATCATTGCGTGCATTTAGAATTTATTACCATGTTTTTTCCAGAATTTAGTACTAATTATTGTTGCTAAATATTTTAACTTGGGAAGGGAAATATACTACTACGCAAGGCAATAATTTCTGAATTGCTTCAGTTGGGCAAAGTCCCAGCCACTTCTCTGTTATTGTGCCATCTGCTGGACGCTTGCTCACACTGCAGGTGCGGATGCTAGGATGAGGGGATAGTGGCCTCTTCTCACATCGTCTTTGAAAATAAAATATATATAAGTTTCTTTTCTCCTTTGGTAGGCAAAGATAAGCCACTTAAAAAGCTGGATGTGGAAGGGAGATAAGGAGAATACACAGCCAACTCTTGAAACTAGGAATCATCTGGAAACCAAATCTCTGTAAACAGCATAGAATACTGTTTACCCGAGGAATGGCCGGTTGAAATTACTTTTCAGTCTTGCCAAGAAGAGGGTCGGGACTGACATGCTCTCCTCTCAGGCATCTGTACTAGGCATCTTGGAAAAACTGTAGCAATGTCCTCCTGCTTGTCTCAGTCACCTAGTTACTAGCAGCAGAGATTAAGCAGAGCAGAAATGCCCCTAATCGGCTGCTTTCACTAAAGTGGCCATTCTTATTCTAGCAGTTACATACAACAAGAAGAGCAGCAGGTGCCACGGGGCTCCAACAAGAGTGGGAAAGTCGGTAAATACTTTGAGTGTGAGAAAAGAGTTTCAGTTGTTCACCTCTGATTTAAAACATGGCATCATATTCTTCAACTCCTTCCATCTCGATGCAAAACAATGTGAAAAGTGACAGGTAATGCCACGCCCTGCATGTGTACAGACTTCCAGTCAGGGGACTCTGGATTTCCTGTTCTCTCATTTTTCCAGCCCAGACCACCTCGCACGCTGAGCAACACACACAGATGTCTTGAACCATCTTAACGTTTTTACTGAACATCCCAGTTTGTTTGCATCCTATCTTGATGCTTGAAATATTATAAATAGTGTTAGTGAATACGAGCAGAACTTTCCCTGTCCAAACAACTGTATCAATAAGGCCAAACCACACCCAAAGCCAGCCACAATTAAAGTCCGACTTGAAATTCTATTCCAGCATAAGCTCTTGTCCCTGGGAGTTACAAACTCAAATGTCTTCAGGTGTGGCCACTAACAGACCTTGGAAGCACACCGTAAATCCCAGGTTCCGTTTCTGTGGCCAGCCTTCCTACTTACCCATGGATGTTACTTTTAAATATGATGAGTAACACCCCACACCCAGTACCATCTCAGCCCCCAGCCCTTGCAGCTGCGCTGCCTCCCTCCTCAACCTTGAAATGCTTTTCCACTCTTCTGACTTTTGTCTTGGATTTCTGACTTTTTTGTTTTCCTTCGTTTTTCCTGACCCCACACTTGCCCCTTTGTTGCTCGGCACTTCTGACTTCCTCAGTGTTCACAGTGACTCTATCTTTCCGTTTCTGAGTGCCCTCTGGATATGTTCCTATTTGGGGTACTAGATTCTATCCTCTAACGTATAAAGTCAAAATGAATTGCTCTTCTGGTGTGCCCTGTGCACCACCACTACACTCTGCACTCATTTGTGAGGATGAGGTAAGACTGCTGCCATCCTTCCTAAAATCCATGACTGTAATTATTCAAGTTTCTTTTCATTAAGTAGTTCAGGCCCATGTTTGAGTGTGTATTTTAATGTGTAGTGGTCAGTTACTATAGCAACAGATCCAGGATTAATCATTTCTTTTAAGATAATGGGCACAGAATTTGCTGCTCCAGGCTTCAATCCTCCTTGCACACTCAACAGTGAGTGTGTGTGTGTGTGTGTTTAAGGATTGACCAGCATATCAAACCTTGATTTAATTTTAACTTAAATTAATTCTCCCATTACAAACCAGAAGCAGGGGGCCAGAGCAGTTGACTTTGGGGACAAAAGGATGAATTTATGAACTCTCTGAGATGTATAGCTTCTGCGCTGCTCTTTCCTTACATAGCCAGCCAGCCAGCCACTTCAGAGACATTACAAATGAGATCTCAGGAACCTTGAAAGAAATACGCATTTTCCCTATGAAACGTTTGTTTTCTTTTCCAAGTGTACATCAAATTCATTTCTTACATAATTAGAGCTTATTACAAAATCTTCCGCAAAGTTTGCCAAAAAATTGTGTTGGGTTGCTAGATGCATGAAGGGGATAGAGGAGATTGGGGCAGGGTGAATTTACATGAATGTATCAGTGTATTTGCCAACTCAAATAAGACTGTTACAACCTAATAGGCAAAGCAAATGGGAGTACTGTATATCAAATATGTGTAATATAAAATCAAAAAAATCTTGACTAAGTTTTCAACGTTTTAAGAAATTTCACAAATAACAAGGACAGTGTGTGTGTATGTATGTGTTTGTGTGTGTGTGTGTGTGTCAGTGTGTTTCCTTTACATATAAGAGACAAGGGGAGGAGAGAGACAGAGACAGTGAGAATTCAAGTCCTGAGTAACTTGGACAAGCATGTGATTTAATAACCAAATTACATTTCCTATAGATTTTGTTGTGCATAACCCAGCATCTAAAAAGATTGCATTAGGTGTCATTGGATACTAGTTTTTATACTCTGATAATGCCATTTTCCTAAGTACATATTAAGAAAAAAATCTGGCTCTTATCTTTCTTTGAGCACCTAGTGTGTGCTGGTTGCTCCTGACCGTGTAAGAACGTACTTTTCACGGCTCTTCTCGGGAGTGGTTCCACTGCCTTCCCGACTTGCAGATAAGGAGCTGAAGCTCAGAGAGGTTAAGTGCCTTCCCTGAGGCTTGAGATCAAGCAGCAGGTCAGAGCCTCCACTTAGGCTCTTTGCTCAAATCCTCTCCGAGCACAGAAGCTTTAGAGAGGGAAAGGTCTCTTTCTCCAAATGCTTTTAAATATTTTATTTTGGTTCATGGAATATCTGTCATTTTTTTTCAAGGTTAAGTTGCAAGGTAAAAACAGTATTGCCCAAGCAGCAAGAAGGACTTAGACTTTCCACTCCACGGTACCTTCTAAGCAGAGGTCGCAAACATTTTTCATGCATCGCTGCAAGATAGCTCCCTTCAACTGAGTAATGATGATGTTTATTAGCACTTAATAGCCTTAGACAGGACAGTATTTTGAAACTCAAGAGTAATTTGAGGAAAGCAGAATGTGAGTTCAGCAGAGCCGAGTTACCATATTTCAAAATAAAGTGTCCCTCCTTCGCGAAGCTGCCCATCACTGCTGATAGCTGCTGAGGCTGGAGAGGTGGGCGGGCCGACGGCACTGTCATTGCAGTGACATGCAGATGGCTCCTGAACACCTGCTGCTTTGGACCCATCAATCAGCTCTCTGTGCATGCTGTTTATTAAGCACCAATAAGTATGCCTAGTAAATTCTTGTTTATAAAGATGGAATAGTCTCAACTGTGTGCTAAAATGTAAATGTGACATGCTGGCTTTGAGAACCAGATGGAGCCCCAAATCCAAGATTAAAACTGCTAAGACACAGGGCACTATTATATAAGACGATGGAGTGGCTTGGCTTTGTAAACTTCTCTGTGTTGGGAAGGAAGGCCTGTGACCTTATTGATGCTCTTGGAATCTGAAAGGAAGCTACAAATTTGGTTGAGACATCACACTCTGAGACCAACTACTGTACGCAGCTTCTGTTCACATGTGACAGATAAAATCCATTTTTATGAGCAGTTAAATGGTGGGATTTTTTTAATTTATTTATTTATTTATTAAAGATTTCTGTCTCTTCCCCACCGCCACCTCCCCTTTCCCTCCCCCTCCCCCAACCAAGTCCCCCTCCCTCGTCAGCCCAAAAAGCAATCAGGGTTCTCTGCCCTGTGGGAAGTCCAAGGATCACCCAATGGTGGGATTTTTTATAACACAATGAGGTGCTAAGTTAAAGTTAGTTTTAGTTTTAAAATAAAACCATCAGTATATGTTTCTGGAGGAAAAAACTGTATTGCAAACAAGAAAATATGATTCCGTATATTCTCCCATTGCTAGGGAAAGCATACATTTTGAGCCTGTTTAAGAATATAAATTTCTAACCTTCCTCTGGTGGCACCCAAGGAAAACAAAAATCAAAACCTCATCTCTAGTCACTATTCTTACCAGCCCTGTGTGGCTCCTTTGGCTTCGCTTTGGTACTGGGATTATCTCACCCAACCTCACAAGGACTTTGACCTGCCCTCTAACCCAGTGCTGACCTCTGACTTCACTCAGAAGTTCTAGAAGTAAGACAGTGATTTTCACTTTGACAGCTGAGGCTTGAGACAAGTCAATAGTTTTACTTTATAACGGAAAGTGACCTTCAGACTAGAGAGACACTCACACACTAACCTGAATCCAGGCAGATGAACTGCCCCTGGCTTTGCTGACCACAGGTGAAGCTGGTGTCCATTCCTTCTTGAAATGAGAAATTATTTTTAATAGTTACCAATGTTTTGGTAGTTACCTTAAGACATT
The DNA here is from genome assembly GCF_014885135.2 of Alexandromys fortis. Taxonomy (NCBI): domain Eukaryota; kingdom Metazoa; phylum Chordata; class Mammalia; order Rodentia; family Cricetidae; genus Alexandromys; species Alexandromys fortis. Next base: position 4,015,282 of record NW_026068015.1, read on the forward strand.
CAAAATGGTCAAGAGCTATCTTATTCCCCCCCCCCAAATCTTGATTTTTCTTTAGCTAAGCAGCTTATGTCCTGCCCTTTCTGTAATCAGGAGGACTTTTGATTATCAGAATGCCAATGTTTTCCTTACTCATAAATAAATTTTGTTCCAAATCTCTTCATGGAATATGCTAAGATATTTGGCCTTTGTGCTTATGAATTTTGATATTGAGAAAATCATTTTATTTTATTTTATTTTGCAGAGGAATAATTTATGGGCAAACTCCAGTATCTCAGAAGAGAGCAATACAAGGATTATTTTAAGTTATTATAAAACTGGTGCGGTTGTATAGTAACTGTTAACATTAAAGTCACTTAAGGATACCTTTTAAATCATGGCAAATAAAACTGCTCTGGGCATTGAATCAGTACAGAGATTAGTGGCAGAGGCGCAGGGTGGTCAGTGAAAATTCACAACATGGAGACAGAATGGAGTCTCCCGATGGGAAGTCACTGAGAGGAAATGCTGTAGCGAGCAGATTCTGGCTAAACCACATGGTGGGTGTCACGATGCTGATTTGTCTGCACGCTGGCAAGGCTGTGACAGCAGGGAGGCGCCCAGTGGGGTACTAAGAGATGGGATAAAGGTAAATGTCTTGATAAAACCAGATTGTACTCGAGCATGTCCCCAATGAGCCTGTGAGAAGGCTCCTCTAGGCTGAATAAAGGAAGGAATCTTAAGCCTCGGGAAACAGTGAAAACTTGGTGAACACGGCTGGAAAATATTTTGTTTTAAGTGAGTAGCCATTGCTAAATCTGAGATAGAATATACCTCGTCAGCCTGAGCAATTTGCGTAGTGATTCTTGATGATGTGATAAACGGGGAAGATGACAAAAGGTCTCCACCCAAAAAAGTGGACTCTACTAAGACAATGAATTCTCCTGTCACACTCTGGATCAAGCACAGAGAAAAGGGATGTGGAATGTGTCAAGAGCTAGTGTGTGTGAAAGCATGCATCCTTCAGACCACAACCCCAAGGCCATACTGAGTTCATAGCTTCATTTTCACTCATTTCTCTCTTGAATGCTGTTAGACTCCTCCTATTAAATCCATCTGCCGACTCTAACACATCCTGCACTTCGGGTCGAAGAGACTTCCCTGACCTTGAGAACTAGGCCAGGCCCTTCTGCGATGTGCTGCTTGACTGTCCTCGCCGTAAACCTCTTTTCATTGGAGCATAAAGAGAGAAAGGGGAAGGAGTGGGGCTCAGGGGTCTGGTTGTGAAATTGCTGTCTCAGAAAGTGGAAGCTACTGACAAACAGCAGAATTTGTCCTCTGTAAAGCTGCAGCATTGTTTCTGCAGCCTGATGGAAGAGGAGTTAGCAGTTCCCTCCTCACACTGAGCAGGTGCCCTCCACATTCTCTGCCTCTCCTGCTACAGTCTCGATGCTACCTATTGACTGCTGAGATTCATTGAAAATTCTGTCTTCTTTCCTGATGTTTTAGTTGGGGTTTCTATTGTTGGAAAGAGACACTATGGGGTCACAGAAACCCTTTAAAGAAAAAATATTTAATTGGATTGTCCTATTTTCAAAGGTTTAGTCCATTATCGTCATGGTGCACCATGATGGCACACAGGCAGACATGGTGCTGGAGAGGTAGCTGAGAGTCCTACATCATGACTCGTAGGCAAAAGAAAGTAGTCTGTCTTACTGGACATGGCTCGAGCATACATGAGACCTCAAGCCCACCTCCACAGTGGCACACTTCTTCCAACCAACAAGGCCACATCACCTAATAGTGCCACTCCCTTTGGGGGCCAATTTCTTTCAAACCACCACACTTGTTCAAGACTGAATCTTTAAAGTAAGCTTGAAGTGTAGACTAATTTATCCTTATTTTTCAAAAAAGAAAATCGTGTTGGTAGATTAAGTAACTTGTCCAAAAGCACAGGATTGGTAATTAATAGATGAAGATTTATTTCTCTCCAAGGTTTCTATGTCTGTGTATAGACAGATAAACAGATGAATAGCCAATTAATAGATAGATAGATGATAGATAGATAGATGATAGATAGATAGATAGATAGATAGATAGATAGATAGATAGCCAGAGAACTCTGTATATCTCCATAAAGACACATTATCCATCTTAATTACATTGAAATTTCTTAAGAAAGATGCTCAATATGTTTCCCCAAAACTTTAGTTAAACAATAGGTCTGTCCTTGTATTGAAGACTTGCATCTAACGCCACATAACATTATTATATTTATTATTCATATAAGAAATGTGAAGCTAAATAAGTGACTAGCCACACATCAAGGCAGATGAGTGCCCACATTTGATTCACTGAGTCAGGTGATCTACCTTTCCTGCTTTCTTGACTACAATGGGCTAAAGTGTACTCCACATAAAATAAGTCTCAAACCCAAGCACCTTGGATCATGGCTGGGAATTCTGTAACACTTCTGTTCGATTCCTGAGCTGTGACCTCATTCACTCCCTAGTTCCTTTTCCTGACTCCCTACCCCTAGCTCCCCCTCTCTGTTACCTTTCCTCTATCCAGGGTAGTGTGCTTTCTATTGTCATGGGTAGGGGTGTGTGTGTGTGTGTGTGTGTGTGTGTGTGTGTGTTTTAGTTCCATGTGACAGAGAAAAATGTGTATTTATATTTCTGGATCTGGATTGTTTCTTTCTCTGATGATCTCTAATTCCACCCATTTTCCTACAAATGAGATAATTCCATAAATTCTTTATGACTGAATTATAACTTCATTATGGCACTTGGGAAAAAGCTCAGTTGGCTGGCAAGTGTGGAAACATCTCTGGGTTGGATCCTCAGAACCGCATAGTGTATGCCTATAATGCACTGGGGCAGTGCAGACAGCATGAAATTCAAGGTCATTCTTGCCTACGTAGTTTCAAAGGCCAACCTGACAGTCAGTCTCTCTCTCTCTCTCTCTCTCTCTCTCTCTCTCTCTCTCTCTCTCTCTTCCTTTCATAAAAGCCTCCACTGTGAAAATATATATTACTTTTTTTAGATTTTCTGTAGTTGTTCACCTGTTAGTGTGCACAGAGGCTTGCACCATAGCTTGGCCACAGAGATTAGTGCCATGGCAAACACAGATGAACAAGTGCACCTCTGGCAACTTGGATTCCTTTGGGCATATTCTCAGAAGTGCTCCAGCTGCATCATGTTGATCCATTCAGTGGGTGGAGACCATCTATCTTCAGCCATGTATTTACCCAATGTGTCCAAGAATGGAATGAGCAGATAGCAAAGCGTACAAATTGGAGGCGCTTTATTGCCACTTTGGGATTAAGAACCTGCAAACAGACTGCCCCGAAGTGCTTTAATGAAACAAGTTTGAGCCAGCCAACACAAGTGTTACAGCTCAAATCTCTCTGGGCTTCAGATTGTCAACCAAGAGCAGTCCTTTACAAAAAAGTCTGTAGATCATCATGGCAGGCCCTGGACCCTAAAGTCATGGCCTCTAGAGCAGCAGGTTCTGGAGGCTGGAAGCAAATGCCATATCAAATTACCCCTGCAGACTGGCTGACTGTGGGGTCTTGGAAGTAAGGCAGGTGAGTTCCTCTGTCTGCAGCTGGTTGAGTCTTGGAGGCTGATTCAAGTGAGCTCTCTGAATGAGTGCTCTGAGTAGAGAGAGAGCTCAGTTATAAAGAGCAAGCAAGTTCATTTCCTGAAAACTTTTGTAGAGTGGGAGGCCTCAAAGGGCCACCTTCTCTGTCTACAACAAACTGTGCATCTAGTCTATTGGCAGGAATCTGGCTTAGAAGTCTCCATGTCTTCCTTTGTCATAGTTTCCTGGTAATGGTATGTGCCTAAAACTCAGGCAGCCCATGTTATTGAGAGTCAGCTGGACCCTGATTATTTGGCTTGCTAAGAGCCTCTAGCCAATCAGTAAGGAATTGTTGAAGGATACCTTTTGTTCTGGCTGCTGACGATCGGCATCTCCATGCTTTTGCCTGGTTGCCCTGGCCAACCTCTAGTGAGGGTCTTTGTTTATCTTATGTCCCCCTTGTCCACCAAACTTGATTTCTTCCCCCTGGCAGGAAGCCTCCCACAGGTATTAGAAGCCCCCCACCACATAGCACGAAGTTCTGCAAGAGCTGGAGGTGGGAGGGGGTGTCTTTCTACTTCCATCAGTGAGGTAGCTCTGTTTTAGTGTCTTGAGCTATCTCCGTGCTTGGAGCCTACATTGTCGGCATCCCCATTAGCAGCATAGTTTCCTTTTCTCCTCATTCTTAATGGTATCTGTTTTTCTTTTACTGATAATCATTCTGACGGGTAAAGTGAAATTTCAGTGCAGCTTTTGTTTGCATCTCCCCGATGGCTAAAGATCCTGAACGATTTTATGTATTTGTTGACTACCTTTACTCCATCTTTTAGGGGCCATCTTCTCATTTTTCTTTTGCACCTTTATTGATGAAATTATTTGATTTAATTTATAAGCTCTTTATATGTCCTACATGTTAACAGTTTTCTTCCACTCTCTAGGCTCTCTCTTCACTCACTCTTTTCCTTTGCTGGGCAGCCTTTTAATTTTGTGCAATATCACTTGTCTTGTATCATGAACTGCTGGAGTCCTCTTCAGTAAGTGCTTTCAAATGCCTGCATATTGAAGGGATGTCTTCCATCAGTTCCTGAGTTGTGGCTTTCCCATTAAAGACTTTGATTGATTTTGAAGTGATTTTGATGAAGGTTGAGTGACAGGAATTTAGTTTCTGCTACCTTTATGTACAGATTTGCCAGCACTGTTGGCTCTTTCTCCAACAAATGTTTTTGACAGCTTTGTCAAAATTTTCATGGTTACAGTTCTAGAATTTTTTGTAGGACTCCTAACTAGATAAGTGAATTGAAGTGAACTTTACCAAAGTGGTCCCATCCTGGTATGACTGATGTCTATATATGAAGAGGAAACTCGAACCTACGAGGACAGGGACCTCAGCAGAAACAAAGCACTTGGTTTCAGACTTCTAGTCTCAGAAACATGGTGAGAAATACATTTCTGTGTTATAATTATGGAGCCTGAGCAAAGTTCCCCCCTGTTATGAAAACAAAGCATTCTGGTTCTATCGTGTAAGGTATCAAGAGTTTGAATTACTGAGTCCACATACTACACTACTTCCTGAGAAAGAATTCAGTTATACTGAAGTCACATGTTACCAAAGCCATTAGTAAATGACTTTGGGATAAATAAATGATTAATAACTTTGCATAGCAAATGTTATCTTCCAATTGCTCCAGCACTGGCTTCCCAGAAATCAGAAATGCAAAAAGAAACTTTTCACCCACCTAGCAGTCAACTGAAAACACAGTTCAACTTACTACCTTAGGCTTTTTATCCCTGTCCCCTGAATAAATAACTCAAAGTAAAAGACTGTGCCTCTCTATAAAGGGAATGTTTGGCCAACACAGACCTTAAGTGAAAGTACATTATGTCAAACATTTTCTCTTAATGTACATATATTTATGATACAAATTATTTGCAAAAAGTTTATAATTATAATTTGTTGAGTTGTTATATGGCATTTTAAAGGTTTATTTTTAAGTGTTTGAGTGTATATAGTACGTAAGCATACCACATGCGTGCTTGGTTGCCACAGAGACCAGAGGAGGATCCTGGATCCCTGGTAGTTCATTCCATGAATTACCATGTACTACCACATGAGCTCTGGGAGCTGAGAGCTGGTCCTTTTGGAAGGGCAGTAGGTGCACTTCACTACCCCAGTATGGTTCTTTCAAGCCCCAGTACGGGTTTTGTTGTTGCTGTTGTTGTTGTTTTGATAAAAAACATTGATCCCACCACAGGATCCTACCCATGTGCAGGAATGTCGTGGACAGACAGAGTTAAACTACAGTGTCTCAAGATTAATAGTTTAGGCCTGAAACAACTGTGCTGAGTTGGGGGAAGGATGGGGTCAGAACATTCAGGAAAGTGTTGTTGCTCTGTTGTGTGTGTTGTTCCCTCATTTAAGAGTAAGTGTTCCTTTTCCATTTTGGAATATTTTAAAAACAGAATAGCAGCACTACAGTGAACATAGTATGTTTATAAATCTCTTCCTAAAATGCAAATTATTATCTTGGTGTACATTCCCAGAAATGCTGGGCAAAATCAGAGGGTCTGAGCATTTGAAACCTTTTGATAAAAGCTGGCAAATTGCTTTCCTAATGAGCTGTCATGAGTATGTTCTTGAAGAAAATAGTAAACAATTGAACCAGAAAGAAATACTCTCTTCACAAATTTAAATGAGCTTGGCTCTTCAGAATTCAATTCTAAATACACACTCTAAAATCTTCAGTCCTTCCTGCTGCCGGGAAAGTTAAACAAATCAATATAGTACAGGGGATGCATGCAATAACTTTTCCATTTTAATCCCATCTAAAATATAGCTATGCTGATAAAATCTTTATTACAGTCGTATGTATTTAGTCTGTTTGACTTAAAATACTTTTCATTTTAAGAATACTTTTCATTTTAAAAGATTTTTTTTGGCAAAAGCTTTTAGTATCAGGCTATTTTGTTGATTTCAAAAGTGAAACACATGAATGCCACCTTTAATTTGTCACAAATATCTGTTTTCATAATTGATTTAATTACTTACTTTAAAATTCCTAAAGTGAAACTTAATGACAGTCTCTAAATGCTGACAAATGACAGATTAATTAGGGTAGATTATTCAGATGGTGAAATAATTAAATTTTTCTTTTTCTGCTTTTCTCAACAGTCGATTATCAAATTATTCAAAGCATCTTATAAAGGTGGTGCTTTAATGCTAATGTGGTCAACAATTCTGGGTACAAAAGTTATTAAAAACTAGAAAATAGGTTAAAGTAAGTAGTCTAGCATATGCCAAGAATTTAGTTGCAGATAATCCTGGGTTCAAATTCCTGCTTTGCTGCTTGTCAGCCTATGAGGGAAGCCATCAGACTTCATTTACTTTCCATATTCGCTATTGACAACGAAACTCAGGAAAACATTTAGCATCATAGCTGCTTTAGCTACTTTTTTTTACATCATTTTTCTATTGCTGTGAAAAGACATCATGGCCAGGGAATCATGACTTAAAAAAGACAGCATTTACCTTGAGACTCGTGATTCAGAGGGTTACAGTCCATAAGCATCACAGCAGGGAGCACAGCAGAAGTTGGGCAGTCATGATACTGGAACAGAAGCTGAGAGCTACTGTTGAGATGACAACACATGGCAAAGGAAGAGAGAGCTAACTTCAAATGGTGTGGGCTTTTTGAAACCTCAAAGTCCACCTGAAGTGACACATCTTCTCAAACTAGGCCACACATCCTAATCCTCTCCAAATAGCTCCACCCACTGTAGAAAAAAACGTTCAAATATATGAACCTATGGGGACCATTCATTTTCAAATCACAGTGGTAACTTAATACTTGATAAAGAGAAGCCGTTATTAATGATAAGTCAAAAGATATGTTATTTATTTCATATTTTTATGTACAATCAACTGTAGTATCCCCTCCCTGACCTAGTTCCCTATATGAATACACTGAGGGCAATTTTGTTTTTAACTGTATATAAGGATATATATGCGTGTGTATATCTCTTACTACTTTCTCAAGATCACATTATAAAATATATCATATAATTTTGTATATTAATATCAAATATACATTTAAATGTAACTATTGGCATATATTTGTCACCGTTTTATTGCTATAATAAAATGCCATAGGCAGATTACCTTTATTTATATGAAAGAGGTTTTTCCACCAGGCATGAAGGTCTACACTTGTAACGCCAACTGATGTGGGAGTGTCATATATCAATCTGTTGATTTCATTGGCTGAGCAATAAAAGAAACTGCTTGGCTGGCCCTGATAGGTTAGAACATAGATGGGAGGAGTAAACAGAATAGAATTCTGGGCAGAAGAGGAAGTGAGGTCAGACTCTGCCCTGCTTCCAGAGGGACCGGACAGCCGCCATGCTCTGCTCTCCCAGGCAGCTGCAACCCACGATGGACTTAGGCTAGAATCTTCCAGGTAAGCGCACCTTGGGGTGCTTACACACATTACTAGAAATGGGCTAGTCCAGGTGCGAGAATTAGCCTGTAAGGGCTAGAGTTCATGGGCCAAGCAGTTCTTAAATGAATACAGTTTGTGTGTTGTTATTTCGGGCATGAGCTAGCCAAGCGGCCGGGGTGTTGGGGACGCAGCCCCGCCGCCGCTCCCTATTTCAACAGCCAACACTAATGAGATTGAAGCAGGAGGATCTTTGTGAGTCTGAAGCTGGCACGGAATGAAAAGTGAGACCATCTCTCAGAAAACGAGCAAACATCTCACAATTTTACAGGCAGTAAAATTTGTCCTGCTTCTGATGAGAATTTACTAGTACATGCAGAAGGAAGAGGTGAAATGGAAAAGCAAGAAACCAAATGGACAGCAATTCAGGAACAAGGAGCCTCATAACTTGTTACTGGAAGAGTTTAGGGGTTCAGCAAGGCCTACCTTACTCCCCACCAAGGGAGTGACCCTCGTAAGTGAGGACCACCTCCTGAAAATTCACTACCCCTCAGCACCACCACACTGCAGACCATATACACATCTGCAGACCACATGCAGTCACATCCAACACTGAATTCACATCCCTCTCACCAGGTGACACTCAGTCCTACTCCAGGAGTCCCCAACTCAATGCCTTTTGCTCCAACATCCCCTCTGAGATTCAAGGCTACTTCTTCAGTTGTGAGCCCCTATAAGGAACTGGAGAGGTGGCTCTGGGTTTAAGAGCCAGGGTTCTATTCCCTGCATCCATATAGTGGCTCAAACTATTATGTAATTCCCGTTCCTGGAAACGTGGCAACTTCTAGGTTCAGACACTATTGAAGGTAGACCATATGCATACATGCAGGCAAAATCTCCATACATATAAAATAGGGTTTTTTTTCCTAAAAATTACATTTGAGAGAAGCTACATACCTCTGGTATACAGTGGAAAGAAAGGACCGTGGTGAGCCTGCCTATTCCAGAAGGGAGGAAGGGACAGTCAGTCCAAGGCCAGATGAAAGCCACGACAAGACATTATTAAATCTTAAAACTTTAGGTCTAATATTTCATACTCGCTGTGGAGAGGGGCAGATTATGGGACAAACTAGTCCTTCCCATGGCATCCTAGACTGTCGCTCTGACTGTGAGAGCACAATGCAGGTGTGGCGCTCTCAAAGCAGGTGAGACAGTGGCTACTCACTTTACCTTTCTGGGCTCCTAACTGTAGTTTGCTCTGACCGAGTTGTGAGGTTCTGATTCATGGGGCGTTCCCTGTGGTAGCTCCAAGGCCACTGCATGCTTACCTGGATTCCAGGCTCGCCTTTATTGTACCCCCAGAGGAGGACCCCATAGCCCTGTAACATTTGCATTCTGCACATCTATAGAACATTCACAGCAAAGACACAGGAAGGCCTGCCACCAAGACAAGCTGTGCCTGAAGCCTGCAGGGTCCTTTGCCTGCTGAAGGACTGGCAACAAATCCTACAGCAACACATGCAAGAACAGGAACTCAGCAGCAACTCAGGTGTGAGGCTCCTTACAACCATGCACTGGCAGAAGCTCATTGGGACCCAGAAGATCTACTTTAATCTCTTTGAGGGTGTTGTTGGAATGTTTGCAGGCAAGATGTGAGCAATCATCTGCTTATCCCATATAGTAAGGACTTCACCCGACTCCAGATATGAGCTCAGATGGGTTGATTGGAGTTACTCGCAGGAGTGCAGAAAAGAGTTAACTACAAAAGTGTAGGTGATTCAAAAGCAGTTGGGTCAGCTAGTGACAACTCACAAAATCTGTAACCTTGAACTCCCCTCAGGGCTAACAGGTTAACCCAGATGGGAGAGTTTCCTCAGCAACAGTTTTCTGCCTCTAGAACCCTGAGGAGGTCCTGCTGAATCTTCTACTTTTCTGCTCTTTGGATCTTAAGCAATTTGTTCACTTCCTGGGTTTCCCCCCTGGAGGAAAGTTTCAATTTCAGGAAACTGCTAAACAATGGACCTCTTAACAGGACCTCCTATTAGGCCCCACCTCTTGAAGATCTCACCAGCCCTCAGCACAGTCATAGTAGAAATCAAGTTCCCAACACATTAACCCTTGGGGGACAGAATCACACCAGCTCCAAACCATAGCAACTTGTAAATGGGGGTGGGGTGGGAATGGGGGGACTTGACTGTTTATGTCTGTCCGTCTCTGTCGGTCATATGTTTATTCAACAAATATTCACAGAACACTTAGCATAGGCTTATTGTTCTAAGAAATGCTGCTCTAAATGTCGAAAAGACAGCATTTTCAACTTAATATACCATCCATTAAAAGTCAGAGGAACAATGAAAAGCCAGGTAGCTTTGAGGGAACATGTGGGGAAAGGTGACAAGGGTTGAATAAGAAAATGAACAGGGAAGGAGACGAGAGGTTGCAAACTTCGAGCCAGGATCAAGGAAGAAGGGCCTTCTAAGATGCTGTCTTAGACACCATCTGGAGAAACTAAGTGGTCCTCAAGCACATCTAGAGAAGAGCTTCCGGGCAAAGGGCAGGCAAGTATAAAGTCTTGAGGTAGACACCAGCCAGGAAGTCCCTCAGGGACGGCATGAAGGGCAGATGAGCTCAGCACACATAAAACAGGAAGAATGCTCCTGCCTACAGAAAAGCCCCATACCTGTTACTGGTAGTTACAGTCCTCATCATTAATCATTTTATTTAATTATCCTCAAATAATATTTTAAACTTGTTTAAAGTTTTCAATTTGTCTTCAGATATTTGTAACTATGAATGCTCACCGTGATGGCATTTTAAGGCATTATGTAAATCATTTACAGCTCTCTACATCTATAATATAGTATTCCCTTTGGAGATTTTGTTTACTTTTCTTTTGTCTGTATGGATGTTTTGCCTGTATGTGTGTATACTGTGTGTACTCCATGCACACAGTGCCTGTGGAGAGCACAGGAGGCTATCAGATCACTTGGAACTATAGTATTGAAGGGTTGTGAGCCGACATGTGGGTACAGGGAATAGAATCTGGATCCTCTAGAAGAACATCCCATTCTATGAACTGCTGAGTCATCTCTTTAGACCCTATAAGAAATTCTTACAGGGCAGGTTCCATCTCTTTCCCTTGTTTTTATAATCTAGATTCTTCCTGTATTTTACACACCAATTGCTTATACCCGACACATGCTCAGAGTTGTCTTCACTGACTGAAGGAATGAAATTCTTATTTTAGCCACATATCTACAGTCTGTCCTCAGTCACTAAACCATAGTTGACCATATTTTCTCATATAAATTATTATTTGGAATGGCTTCATTCATTAATTTTTTTTTCCATTTTATTATTTTATTGAGAATAAGAAAAAAAAAAGATTCCGCCTCCTCCCAGCCTCCCATTTCCCTCCCCCTCCCCCCCCTCTTCTCCCCGTCCCCCCTCTCTTCTCCCCCTCCCCCCACTCCTCTCCCCCTCCCTCTCCTATCCAAAGAGCAGACATGGTTCCCTGCCCTGTGGATTTCCTTCAAGTATCATTGTGTAAGTACAATTGGAGTATGATGCAGAGTTCTTCTATGTCAGACAGCTTGTTAGCAACTGTCAGTTTAACTAAAATCTTCCACTTTATGCTGCACATCAACACATAAACCCATCTGGCCCTTGGTTTCATGATTTTTTTTTTAGCCATTTGCTAAGGTTGACTTTTTATCAGCAAGAAATTACAAAAGTACAGCATTAACTATATATAACATTTTGAAGAAGGTTTCTTTCCCCTCTTTTTATTAATTGCTAGACAAAAAGGGAAATTTTAAGGTCAAGATTCATGATACATTTAGAAGCCATGTAAGCCACTATATTATTTATATGAGCAAATGTTTAACATCTTTGCCATCTGTGTCTTGCTGGGTCATGCTCTCAGTTCCTCTAAGACAATACTGGAATCTGAAGGAAAAGGGATAGAACCATTTGACTCATGGGGAAATGGGCTGAAGAGTTAGTTATGAGCTGAAGATGAAATCTTCCCTAAGGGGAGTCTATCTTTGTTGCTGTTCTATTGGTATGAAGAGATACCATGACCAAGGCAACTATTATAAGAGAAAGCATTTAATTGGGGGATTTAATTTCAGAGGGTGAATCCAGGACCATCATGTCAGGAAGCAGACAGGCATGGTGCTGGAGCAGTAACTGAAAGTTTTATAACCTAATCTTCATGCAAGGGTGTGGGGAGGGAGGAAAGGAGAGAGAGAGAGACAGAAAGACAGACAGAAAGACAGAGAGAGAGAGAGAGAGAGAGAGAGAGAGAGAGAGAGAGAGAGAGAGAGAGAGAGAGAGAGAGAGGGGCTGGCATGTGCCTAGCAAAGTCACACCCCCAAATGCTTCCTAAACAGTTCTACTCCCTGAAGACTAAATAATCAAATATGTGAGCCTAGGGGGGCATTTTCATGCAAACTACACAGTGTCCTTCTGTGAAATTACTAACCTGTTTTGCTTTTGACCTTTTGCTTGACCTCAGAAGTCTTTATTTTGTGCAGCAGAAATCAGCATAAATTATTTTTAAAAGAAAATATGCATTTTATGTTTTTTTCTGAGTAAAGGAAGAACAGTAGAATTTTTATCTTTTTGCTCCTAAAATTCCACACCAAAAACTAAAAGGCAGAGGTAAATTATTATTAATACTATATTACTGTATGAAACAAGCAGAGATTTAATTTTTTTTGTCATTAGCCAAGGCCACAGTTATTGCACTGCATAAAAACACAATAAAAGAATGTCTCTTTGGACCATAGAAACCTAAATAACAAGAAAACCTACCTAGTACAGAGAAATGAGTGTTGAATAGAAAATTACTACTACTCAGCCTTTAGGAAATAATCAGTCTCAGAGGATCCAAGAAATACAGATCAAGCAGGAAATAGATAGGAGAACAAAGAACGAAGAATTACAAATCTAGCCCTGAAGGAGAAGGGGCAAAAGGGCCTCTGTGAAGAGACAGGGCAGTGTGGCATAGAGGGAAAAGAACACTGCTAAAAATTGAATAACGGAAAAGGACAAAACAAGCCCCAGGGTCCTTGGGTTGCCCATGGCTCCCAGAGGGTGGCACTTCCCTGTGAAGCTGCTCTCTCACACACTCTGCTGTTAGCTTCTCATCTCTCACCTTCCATAGGCCCTGCTCATGTGCCCCACCAGTATCTTTTGTAGATTCTCTTGCATTAGGAGCCTTCTGCTTTATTCTTACAGCATTTCCATGTGTCTTTATTCTCCCTGCAGAAAGTCTTCCACCTTCTCGTACTAAGTTTATCAGTAACCAGCAACACCACTTCCTTCCAGCTGCAGAATGTTTCAGTCCCCTACAGATCTTCTGTGGTCATCGCCAGGACATTGATCTATCATGGTGTAGGAGGTCCTTCTGTCAATGTGTTGCTTATATTGGTGAATGAATAAAGAAACTGACTTGGCCTAGTTGACAGGGCAGAACTTAGGTAGGTGGGAAAGACAGAACTGAATGCTGGGAGGAAGAGAGGAGGAGTAGCAGAGAGACACCATGGAGCCCCCAAAGACAGGCATGTTGAATATTTTCCAGTAAGCCACTGCCACGTGGCAATATACAGATTAATAGAAACATGTTAAATCAAGATGTGAGAGTTAGCCAATAAGATAATGGCTAGAGATAATGGTCCGAGCAGTGATTTAATTAATACAATTTCTGTGTGGTTATTTTGGGGCTAAGCTAGCTGGGTACCTGGATAAACAAGTGGCCCCTTGCAACAGTATCATACTTTGTTTTACAAGATTTGAAATTCATTATTTAAAAAATATATCTTAATCCATATTACTTTCCTTCCTATTCTAAAACTGATGGACATATTTCTGGATTTTTTTTTCTTTATCTGCATTTGGTTAGATTCCAGTGTCAGCGGCCTTCCCCACAAACTGCCCAGTGTCTTCACCTCTTTATGTTAGGTGTCTTCTCTTTCAGTCTAGAGCAAGGACAACACCCTTGTGAACTCAGTCCTGGAAATGCCCACCTCTAAAATTTCAACTTCTCAGACCTTACAGCAAAGAAATATCCAAAAATGGTGATGGTTTGTGTGCTCTGAAGACATGAAAGAGACCCATCGCTTGCAGCATTTCACATAGGGCACGCTCTGACCCTCAACCCTGTGTAATTTATCCAGGATTTACCTGCCACTCACTCAGAGTGAGTTTAGATTATATTTATATGACCCAAACTCATTACAATGAATTGTAAAAAGAACAAGGTATGCTGGGAAGATTAGAACCAGAAGCAGAAGGTAGTATGCATTTTCTTCTATTCAGGTCGAACAATACCATTTGGCTTTGTAAATACGAGAAGAATCAGCTGTAGGTAAGGAGTAAGCATGGCTTCTGTGAAGGCAAAGGGAGAGCTGAGCCTGTCTCTTGCTGTCTCCTGAGCCAGCACAGTGCTTCTGCTAGGTTGGACTGAAAGTTGCTAGCATTGCCACTCCCTTGCCCTGTTTTCACTATGAATATCAGTCCTTCAACATAAGCTGTGAGATACAGATCAAACCAGATGATTGGAAAACAGTCAGACAGTCTGGGGTACATGAAGGAGGGCATGCCTGCCTTGTCAAGTTGCCTTGCCCCCCATAGCCACTAAGCTGCTTGTGGTAAGAACACAATGCCATCATTCTATTAGCTATGTGGCCATTTAATGAGATGAGGTATGTGAATGTATAATTTGTAAAACTATAAAAATATGTATTTGCACATCTATTTTAACATGGTTAAGATTAAAAAATATACTGAAAATTTTTATTAAGTCACAATTACAATGTCCAAAGGCACACACACACACACACACACACACACACACACACACACACACACATATATATATATATATATATATATACACACNTAGAATAAGTCAGTGTTAATAGAAGTTTCTCTCCTACCTGCTTCCACAGCCATGCAGTCCCAAAGAAATATACAGAGGCTTATATTAATTATAAACTGTTCATCCTCTTAGCTCAGGCTTATTATTGGCTAGCTCTTAACTTAACCCATAGTTCTTATCTATGCTTAGCCACACGGTTTGGTACCTTTTCTTAGTACAACATTTTCATCTTGTTTCCTCTGCATCTTGCTGGTGACTGTGTCTGCCTTTCGTCTTCCCAGAATTCTCCTAGTCTGGTCACCCTGCCTATACCTCCTGCCTGGCTAATCAGCATTTTAACAAATCTTTACAGTGTACAAGAGCATTATCCCACAGCACTCCCCCCCTTTTTTTTTCTTTTCAAAACAAAAACTCTGTATCTAATCTTCTTTGTTTAGTTTTTTTTTCCTGAACATTATCCATGTAACTTTGTAACTTGTAACTAACTTGTAATCCACTTGTAACTAACACTCTAAACAAAGACAAATATCCATAATCAATTTTTTGGGAATGTACTTGTAGTTTTTTAGCCTACTTCTTACTGATTGGAGGCACTGGTTATCTTTGAGGTACCCTGAGAAAATTTAGGAATATGGTCAGGTCCTGACTGGAGTACTCTGCGAGGCTAGATCACATCAGTCAGCAGCCTTGAAGCTGTTCTAGAACTCAGAAGAGACTGCAACAGAGGTGCCTTGAAATGTTGGATCATATGGGTCATCCATTCCCATTAGAGATTTTTCAGGAGATCTTCCTTGATCAAACCTGTTTTTTCTTAACCCAGAATTAATCCACAGCTTCTCATTTCCTGTGGAAACAAAAGCAAAACCTCTGCTCCAAAGTAAGATATCTTTTGACTTAAATTTTGAAGCCTAGGCATGTTTAAAATATAATGGTTGGATTAATCCAGCAGCATTTATAATCAAATGTCTTTTAGTAGCTAGTACTCCTTCCTCAGTAGTCAAACAATTAAAAGGCAACACAATAACATACAGTATCCAGATTCTCTTTCTATTTTCCATCTTTTTTTTGTTTGTTTGTTTGTTTGTTTCAAGACAGGGTTTCTCTGTAGCTTTGGAGCCTGTCCTGGAACTAGCTCTTTACAGTATACACAAGTATTATCCCACAGCAAGTTAATACCAATGACCCTCCTCCATTAATTCTCAGTGAATTCTATTTTCAAATATAATACAGTCTAGTTCTTTCCTTAACTCACAGAACAAGGACAATCTACCGGAATCTTCCTACTGACCATATGCCCTGACTTCTCCACTGTCCATTGTCAGCTGCCAGGTCAAGACTCCAAACCAAGTCTCCTCATTTCTTCCCTATATAAACTGACTTCTCTTTCCAGTTATCTTTCCACTTCCAGATCAGCCGTCGTCATTGCCTCCCATGCAGAGTACTCTTGTGATATTTCCACCAACTTCACTTCTGACACCTCCTTCTCACTATTCTTTCCAGTTTTTGGGTGACTTGTCATTGTTGTACGATTGGTTATTTCCACAAAGTTTCTTCCCCATTGATGTTCACAATAATGAATAAAACTTTACATGCTCACAGAAAAATTCATGGGATTAAATGTTTCACATTGCCTTAAAAATGCTAGTATATACATTCAAATAATTCCAGCTCTACATATCATGTTAAGTTTGAAACTGGGCATGCATTTTTTACATCCATGTTCTGTATCAATGTGTAACATGTTTCAAGATTTGGATCAAAAGTCAATTTTATTTATCCACAAAACTTTTCATGTCCTTGTCAATTTTTTTTGTTTTATTGTGGCATCGCATCTGCCACAGTAGATTTTAATATCCATTAATCTGCTTCCATGGGCTTATAAGGGTTGTACAAGCCAAATACTGACCACACAATAGATATACAGTAGTGTGTTTTTAGGAAACAGCAATTGTTACCAAGAGTGCATTAAACTACTCTGAATTATTCTTCCAAATTATTGTTATCAAAAAAGAATAGAATGAAAATTACTGAGATTCTCCCCAGAAAGTACAAGTACAATCTTAAAACAGCTAGCCAAATGTTAGTTGACTGGATTTTGTATATTTGAATACTACTGGATTTGTAGGGTTGAGATTTTGACATAATCATTCTAACACAAGTGCTTCTAATGCTCCTGTCAGTTTGTAGCTGAGAAACACTGTGACTATCCCCATACCTAGGAACAAGAAGCAATGTTACAGAATACATAGCAAATAGAAGAGGCAGGTTGTTCTCTAGTGCCAGAGGCAAACAGAAGACGACTGTCACACTCACTTCAGACTTCAGGAATTTGGTCTATGAAGTTAATTTTGTGCGTAACTCTTTCGCTTAAGTTAGGGTGCAGGAGTCAGTTCTCATCCCCCTTTTTAATTTACTGTCAAGAGGAAGCTACAGTGGCAGATATTGTGAATATAATTCAATTACTTCCAAAAGAAACAAAGTAGGGCTTGGCTAATGGGAACTTTTGTTCTAGGTGTAAAATATAAAATTTTCAGTTATATGAGATGAATACATTCAAGAGACCTATTAACTATAGTTAATAACTGTGTATTGTATTCTTGAAAATTGCTGAGAATAGATTTTAAGTGTACTCACTGCAAAACACCAAGTATTTGAAATGATGCAAATATTAATTTATATAAATTGTCCATTATACCATGCATGCAAATATAACATCATGATATTATCCATAGTAAATATACTAAATTTTTGTGAATTTTAAATAGGATTTAATTTCATTTTTTATTCTGTAATTTATTTATTGCTGATTTTATTCATTTATTTGTTTGTTTTGAGACAGGATTTCTCTGTGTAACAGCCCTGCCTCTCTTGAAACTCACTCTGTGGAACACAGTCACTCTGTAGACTCACAGAGATCCTCCTGCCACTGCTTCCTGGTGCTGGGATTAAAGACATGTGCAACCATGTCTGGTTTTATTCTATATTTTGAAATAGTTCATTGTAGAGCTATATTCACAGTGGAAGATGATACAACACTGCACTTTCAAAATTCTTTATAACTGTCTTATATATGCTGAGAAGAAAAACTGTCAGCTTCAGTGTTCAGTTCTTTGCCCTATTATAGACTATACATGAGTTATTTCTTTTCTCCTTCATAATGACAATAGAAAGACCAAGTATGATAGCATGTGTCTGAAATCTCTGCAGTCAATAGGCTGAGGCAGAAAGATTATGAGTCTAAGGTCAGCAGAGATTCTATCTAAAAGCCTATCACGAATTAGTCAATGCATGAATACTCATGTATGCACATGTGCACAAACACACACAAACACACCCACACAAAAACATACATACTCAGATACTTATATACATACACATACACACATGTGCACACATTCACATATATACATTCACACATATACACATGTACACATACACATGCACATATAAACATATACATGAGCACACAGACACATGCACATATCTACATAGAGTCACTTGCATGTATATACCACATATCTACATCCACATACACACATGTACACATGCACATACATACATGCACACATGCACACACTCATAGACATACACACACAATGCATATGCACACACACATACATGGGGCACACACATAAATTCATTTTAGAGAAATCATTTTTAATTCCAAATATATGCTTTTTTAATCTCATCAAATTTCATATTTATACTGCAACTTACCCATACACTAAATGAGTGTTAGCAAGCATGTACAAGCCTAACTGACATGATAACAAGACAGGCTAACACAGCAGCTCATATCAGTACATTTTAATAATCTGCACAGACCCACAGTGCCAATGAAAAACCAAAAAATCTGGTATATGTTATATTATCAAAGTACAAGAAAACTAATATGCAAACTTGTAATCTACTTCTATTCCCACGCATGGAATTGCTACTGAAATGATACCTGAAATACTGCTAAAGACAAAACCACTTTGGATTTTGCACTCTGACTCTCTCTATAGAGGAAAACTATGCTTAAAGCTTAACAATAGATAACACTATAAAATGCTATCAGGCTGAATTATGAAATTTATTTCATTAGGAATAAAACTATAATAAATAAATAAAATGGTTTTACTTGAAAGTGTGACAGCTACATTTGTACTGGTGTACTTCATCATCATGTTCCTTATTCTCCATGCTTGTAGCTGTCCACAAGAAGAATTCTGTTTGACAGAGTGATATGACATGATTAACCAAAAGCAAGTTCTTTGGTGTTGGTCTCTTTGAGCGTCAGCCTTAATTGCTCCACATACTGTCTAATGTGGAGCCTTAGGAAGATCCCAAATCCCTCACTTGCAGGTTGCTGACCAAAACAGTTCTTGTGTTTAGTGATTATTTTAAACATAGGTAAAGTGCTCTAAATCTTAGCTCCCCTGTGTTAGCGTCAAGCCATCTCATCTCAACATGTGTTCCTGTTATAATTGCTGCTTATTTTCATTTCAATGCTGAAGAAAACGTGCTATTACTGCAAGAAGTGCTGGAGAAGCAACTTGAAAACACCTTGCGGGGAATGATTGTTTCTTTTAAAATGTAGGTTTAAGTGAAGGAGAAAATGGTTAAGGCATGTGGAATGAGGTCAATCGTTTTGACTAAATTACAAAAAAAAAAAAACTGTTCAACACTCAACACACAATTATACAAAAGAGTATCTGTCATGGAACCATTTTATATTTGAGTTTGTTACCGTTTTTAAGTAGGGGAAACTTATATCCTCTTCTTATGGACTGAGTATGCAGGTAAAATGATAGTTCCAGAGCCTACAAGTGAGTCTGCAGCTGCATTCTGGCTCTTTGGAATAATGCCAGCAATATTACAAGTCTGTATCTTGCAAATAAAATTCTCAGGTTCAGAATGACCAAGTAGCTTTCCCAGAAGACAAATGTCTGGTCAGTTGAAGAAAGCAGAACTGATCTCGGGTTTGTCTAACACAGATGCCCATCCCCCACAAATGGGCACAATCTTTATCTATGTGAAGCTGTGACTGAGGAAAGCGCAAATGTGGGGAAAAAAAGAGTTGCAGTGTTGAAAAGAAGCCATTGCTGTTTTACCAAAATGTCTTCTGGGGAGTGGGGACCCCTTTCCTCACTTACTTGAGGAGCTGCCTCAGTGCCCAGAAACAGAAAAACAAAGCGAAAGGAATGCATCCTTTTTCATCTTAAAAGTAATTATGTTTCATGGTACAAAGTTCAAGACATCACACTGTGCTGAAACTTTCTCTTTTTTGATAGGCCAAAATCTTGTGAGCTGGACTCCAAAGTGAGTTAGGAATTCTGTACTCTGAAACTCGATTTCTGCTGGCAGCTGGTCAATGGCTTTCTAGATCTCATGATTTATTCAAGGAGCATAAGTGTGTTGGGCAAATTTGTAACACAATGAGAGTGAGATATATTTCAGTTACAAGAAACTTAAAAATAAGTAAACGGAAGAAAAACAGACTCAACAGTACTACTTTTAATTATCCAACGATTGTGTAAAGGCTACACTCTTATAATTCCACTCTATATTAAGATAACTGTCCATTCTCTTGGCTATGTTAATATTGTGAGGGACCCTAATATGTGGCATATTTTTCCTGGAGTTTCCTAAATAGACCAGTGGAAAATTTTTAAATATGAATCATACCATGTCAGCTTCCATTATGATATCATGTCATTTACATGTATATAGAAATTTTAAGCCTGTTCAGATTTTGTTTTGTTTTTGTTTTGGATTTTTTGTTTGTTTTTCTAGACAGGGTTTCTCTGTAGCTGTGGAGCCAGTCCAGGAACTCTCTCTGTAAATCAGGCTGAACTTGAACTCTCAGACGTCTGGGGTCAACTGAGTGCTGGGATTAAGGGCGTGCTCCACAACTTGTGCGCGTATTTTAATAGCTTTTTCACTAACAATTGCTTGAACAATGTCAGTTTCACTATGAAGAGTTTACTCTTGAACATTTCCATTTATTCAATTAACTATTAATAGCAACCTGAAAGCGATTCTACCTAAGAAGGACAGTCACTGTAATTTGTGTATGATGTAACACCATTCACAGAGAGTAGAAACTCATTCCTCTCATCAGTTGTTCCTCAGAGTGTTTCCAAGGATTTGAATAGCATTTAAAACTGAGATAAATCAGGAGGGAGTGTTTATGCAGTTCCTCTGGTCTTTCCTCACACCAAGAGCGCCATGCCCTTAAGGCAACTCCATCAACACCTGATCTAAGGAAATGAGATTGCCTTGCTGATTAGGCAAGGAGCCCTGAGAGCTGTTTGGCATTCCTGTGGAGGGAAAATCTGACAGCACCATGCTGACACTGCTTAGATGGGGGCAGGAAAGGTGGTGCTGGAAGGGGGTCGTGTGAGTGGGTTTTATCTTTGAATGGCTCCTTATGTTCTTGTAAAGCTACCACTTCTTTCTCTGCTTTTTTCCTTCCCCTTTTAATACCAAGACAAACTGATCCTAGATGACTGCTCTAGGTGCTGACACCCTGAGTATGACGCTGCCATTGTAAAACAAACCGCAGCAAATTAATTCATAATAAGCAACCTTCCCAGAGTTACAAACAGTTCTCGGCATGTAGACTTTCCTTCAGCAAAAGAAGCATTGCTCATCCCAAAAATGCAAAGATGAATAAGAAATAAAAAGTAATTTGATTGGCATTAAATATCTACTTATCCCATCAGCTTGTGTGTCACAAACCCCACAGGGCCGCCTATCACATATACTGCATATTGGATATTTACATCACGATCATAACAATAACAAAATTACAGTTAGGATATAGCAATGAAATAATTCTATGGTTGGGAGCCACTAGAACATGAAGAAGTGTATTAAAGGGTCACATCATCAGGAAGGTTGAGAGCCACTGCCCATGGCTCACATTAACTCAGGTTGGTCCCCAGCACCTACATGAGGTGGCTCACAATTGCCTATCTCTCCAGTTCCATGGGATCCAATATCCCCTTCTTGCCTCCATGAGCACAGGCATGCAGGTGGTGCACATACATACATACAAGCACTCACATATATAAATAAAATAAAAATAAATAAATCCTTCCCCCAACATACACTGCAAAGAATTCAATGTCCATGTACCCTGAAGGAACAGTTCTTAACCACTGATCTCAACCATCTCTCCAGGTCCTAAACATAAAGTATTAAAAATAAAATTCTAAAAATTGAGTAAAGATATTTTAAACATAATACATCTTAATAAATTTATACTGAACCGAAGCAACCTACAAATTTAGAGGATACATTAACTAGTTTGTCATAACATTTGGTCATATGTTTCTAGCTGGGAGCAATTTCTTAAGGGAAGTCACAGATCATAGATTGATTTCATGCATTAGTGCCGAAGGATAGTACTCTACCACCCTGGCTCACTGATGCTTGATTAGGCTTTAAATAACTAATCATGCATATATTTCAAAGCTTTAACTCTAATTATATCTGCCTCCATATAACTGAAACTCTTATATACAAATCCACCTTTAGTGAACAAAGAGGACTAAATTTAAATGAGTTTTACATCTGGTCTTTTTAAAAAATGAGTAATTATTTTCTTTTTCATAATATACACATGTACACACAAAAATTACAAATTTATATATGCACTTTTGTTTCTTTAAAATTTGGTGAGTGGTAACGTTTTTTATTAACATAACATTTTTACCAACCCAATAGGAATAAACACACACACACACAGGCACACACTAATCCTGCCAGAGAGTAGAGAGAACCAAATAGTGTCATATACCCAGCAATCTTCCTAAGAATAAACAATTACAAATAAAATGCCGAGTCTGTTTTTATCCAACCTTGGTCTGCGTTTTCTCCCAGAAGGTAAATCCCCAGCCTGAGTGTGATGCTTTTCATTTCTATACTAGGCATAAATTAGAGCTGCTTATACCTGTCTCACAAATGACACACTGACCTTTGCAAATTGGTATCACCCTGTATTCACAGTGCTATGCTATATGTTTTCCTCCTGACAATGTCCTCTTTAAATTCATCCATAGTGGGTCTTCTGTGGCTCTGGTTCATTCACATTAGCCAGTGTGTGGTATTCTGCTGTAGGGGTGGATGAGGATACACTACTGTCTTTCTAAAGATACTTACTTGCTTCTAACATTTTACAAATACCAGAATGATGAAACAAAAAGTATCTCTTTTGTCAAGTGTTTCAGAACTTCTCCGAGTGAATTTACCTTCCTTGGAAAGGCCACATTTATGGCCAGCCCATCTTCAAGCTATTATTAGCGAATAGCTTGTCAAAGTGTTTGGATCAGCAGACATGACATCAGTAGCTGACTTCAGTTTCTAAAGCTCATTCATCTGCTCATTCAGTATGCACAGCTTACTCAATTGATGGACAATTATAGAAATGCGTATAAAATACAGCAGTAAATTATGTATATACAACTTTGTGCCTAAAATAAATTTATAATCTGTCGCGTCCACCCTCGTCCCGCAAGGAATGAAGCGACCACCGGAGCTCTTCTTGCAGCAGTTTTCAGGACTTTATTCACAATAATCTTTCTCCTTCTCCTTCTCTCTTTCCCTCTCTTTACCCTCTCTCTCTTTGGGCAAACCTCTCCCAGCCCTTAAGTAGGCATGGGCTGCCAACCCCGAACTGCCAGGGGGGCACTGCCCATAGGCCCACGCATATGCAAGCAGCTGATGATCGTTGCGTGATCATAGCATAGGTCAGGCCTTAGCCATCTCAGGAGTTGATTATACATCTCTATCAGGTGTGACACCACGCAGCTCGCTACAGTTCCCCCTTTTGTTTTGTAAAGCCACCGGTAAGAGTAGAGGTCTGATCTCTGTTAAAAATGAAACATGTACTAGTGTCTGTCCAGGTGTCATCCACTCAGAGAACACTAGACCTGTCCGGTGCCTTTTTACAGAGGTGGGAGTTAGACACCAACCCACATGCAATCAAACTTGCTCTTACATCTCTAGCCAAACTTGGGGAGACTGTCCTGTTTCAATGGCTGTGAAGGCCTGAATGATCATAACTGCATTGCAATGCTGTGAAACCCTTATGTGGCAGATGCACCACAGGCATACCAGGAAGGCAAGCACCATTAAGCCTGTTAGGGCTCTTATTCCCGCCCACTCCTTCAGATGATCCATGGAGTGATCCAGGAAGATAGTTCTTCTGCCAGGCTGGTATCCATGCGTGTGGAATCTGCAGTCACCATCGTCACTCGCAGCTTTTCCAGTTGTTCGAATTCACCAGACCAATTACCTAGACAATTCTTTAGATTTTTCATATCACACACAGCCCCAGATACTTCCATTCACAGCCAAGCTGAGCCAATTGCCACGGCCGCAGCTGTGCTTGCAGCAGCAGCAAGGGCAGTCAGAACTGGTAGCAGAGGGGCCAGCACAGAGGAGAGGAAGGGGAGGCAATCTTGCTTTCCCCTCCCTGGCTTTCCTCTGCCTGCTCCTGTCATTAGGATTGGCTTTGCCATGACCCCAGGAGCAGTTAGAAACTACTGTTCCTTCAGCAGTCCCCCAAAACACATACACCAGCTGCCATATCCCCGTGGCTCATTTATTCCTGCCAGCTGTGTGCATGGACGACACCTTCTCCCTCCTGCTCCTCTTTGGTTTCCCTAGCAGCTCAGCTGATCCTGCTTCTGCTCTGAAGGGGCCCCGCTTAAACCGTGTTTTAGGGAATTTGGGCGTTGTCAATCCATCTGGCTACTTCCTGCTGAGCGGGGACGTTGCATTCTTACTACCATTTTCCAGTCACGCTTGGACTCTGGTCGCAGCTACGACAGGGGAGAGGTGGGGGCAGGCTGGGACAGGGGTTCAGGCCAACAGATCTTGCTTCTATGCCCTGAGGCATCCATGCTGGGAGTGGCCTAGTGTTCTGGCCTTGTAGGTCCTCAAGGCAGGTCCTGGTTCTGCACTTTGTGTTGCAGCTCCTCAGTGCTGCTTGGCCTTGGAGCAGCCTGGAGCTCCTTAGTCTTGGAGCCTCAGCTGCTCACACTCCACTGCAAACTCTGGAGGCCTCGGTAATTCAAACCACATGAACATCACTCCCTTCCTTAGCATACCTTGTTCAGTGGCAAAATCTAGCTCTCTACCAAGCTTGTCCCAGGATGACACATTAAGATTGCTAGAGACGGCAAACCAAAGAGCAATCGTGTCACATTCAGTCAAAAACCTCTCCAAAGCGCTCTGTAACAGCTCGTTAAGAGCCAGAAAAATCAGGTGTGATGTTGAAGCACCCATTCTAAAATCCTATTCTTCCTTTTATTTTCATTTTAAACCGTCCACTATTGTCGTGGCTATACTTTAAACCGTCTGCTTTGGTCGCAGCCCTATTACCCCCACTCTCCCTTCTACCGGCGAGAGCAGAAAACCCGCTTTTTGTCGCAGATCCCCAATCTTTACCTTGAGGATTATTTGGTGCACCCCCTGACTGCAGCAAGTTCTGGGCTCCACGGAGAGAGGTTTGGAGGTTCCCCGTATGAGGCCACCAATTGTCAAGTTCAGCCTCGACCAGCAAGGAAGGATGCAACACCCGGAGCTCTTCTTGCAGCAGTTTATTCCAGGACTTTTTACAATTCTCTCATTCTCTTCACCTCTCTCTCTCTCTTTTACCTCTCTCTCTCTTCCTCCTCTCTCTCAGCCCTTAAGTAGGCATGGGCTGCCAAACCCAAACTGCCAGGTGGGCACTGCCCATAAGTTCACGCATATGCAGGCAGCTGATGATCATTGCATTATCATAGCACAGGTCAGGCCTTAGCCATCTCAGGAGTTGATTATACATCTCCATCAGGTGTGACACCATGCTGCTCGTTACAATAATCTAATGTGGGCAAACAATAAATACATACATGCAAAAATACATACACACATATATACATACATATACACATACATATATATGTATACAACATCTCACAAGGTAGAAATATTAGAGGTAAGAAAGAAGCAAGAAGTGTGGCAAAGGACCAGGGTAAGAGAATTGGTTCTATACTCAAGCATCAAGAAAAGCTTCTCAACAAGGGGATGTGTGAGAATCTCCTGGGCAGCCATGTGTTCTTTCTGTAATCTGGCTTTGTATCTTTTAATCTGTGTGAAATCAGATGCGAACTGTCTCATGGGGATTTTTAATTGATGTTTTTCTGGCATATTTTCTTACATTACTTTTCTATTTGGATTTCTTTTATAAATTATTTGCTAATATCTTATCCCATTTTTCTGCTCAGTTACTTCCCCATTTCTTACCAAATAAGAGGCCTTTTTTCTTACTTTAGAGAAGCTGCATCTTTGTTTTATTTATGTGTTACAAATACCTGCTATTTCTGGCTTGCTTTTCATAATTTTATAATGTCTTTTCATGTGCAAAGGTTTAGTTTATTATCATTTTATTGAACCTATTTTTCATTGCTAGTCTGTAGTTGTGTCTTATTTAAGGAATCCTTTCCAGTCCTAATTATCTTTTTTGTATGCCTTAGTTTTGTTTGTTTCCAAAACTTCATCTTTAACCTGCTTGTATTCTGGTTTTCTGGATTGGGGATGAGATCATGTTTGATTTCTTTTGGTGTAAGTAACACATTATCAGCATGGTAACTTTTTAAAGTACAGACATGTCTCCCTATCAGTCTGATTTGCAAAGCTTTGACTATTCTTTAAGTTATGCTTCACTTTTATAACATAATTTAATATTCCATATTTCCACTTATTAGAACTTAAAATTATCGGTCAGCTATTTATGTAACATTTTGTTTACTGTGTGGTGTCACTCTCCTTTCCCTAACTATGAACCCCACACGGTATAGCATGTCTCTCACTTAGACTCCATAGCTTCAGACTCAACAGGGTAACTGGTTTGGAGTGAATGCTATAAATAGTTTCAGTTAATATTTAAACCAGTTATTTAACTTCAGTTACACATGAGATTAATAAAACTGAAACAAACACAAATTTCCCAATAGTTATGTAATCAAGAATCTTTCTAGTGCTTGAACTCAATGTAAATATTTGACTTTTTTCTTATAGGTTGTTGTTTACACATCTGACCTTGTACCCTAGTCTTGCAAAGGATTATGAGGTAGCCAAGATATTCGATGTTGATATCAGAAACACATATCACATAAAGTCTCTGACCTCAGCAGCACACCACCTTGCCTCCCTTAAGACCATTTTGCATTCATTTGCATAGAGCTGTATATGAGACTTTTCAATCAAAGTAAATGTTCTCCTTGATCTCTTGAGATCTTAGAATGAGTCAAACTTGGGGAAAGTTAGAAAAGTTTCCTGATTGGATAAGGATTCTGACAGTTTTGATTCTTCAGGGTTGGGACTAAATATGCAGTAGTGTTTTCTCTTTCTGGAAAAACTTTAGCTCATTTCAGGGATCATTCAGTCTCATCTCTGGCTTAGTGTACCTTGAGTCCAGAATTCTTTCCATTTATGGGGAGTATTCGTGGTAGTTTCTCTTCCTTCCTGTTTGCCTGCCTTTCAAAAATATTTTGGGAGCTAAGGGGCTAATACATGCCTTTACTGAGCTGAAAATATTTTCTTATTGTTAGCTTGTTTTTGTGTTTTGAGACAGGGCCTCTCTAAGTAGCCCTAGCTGTCAGGAACTGACTCTGTAGACCACGATGGCTTCAAACTCCTAGAGATGCA
Source organism: Alexandromys fortis (assembly GCF_014885135.2). NCBI lineage: Eukaryota > Metazoa > Chordata > Mammalia > Rodentia > Cricetidae > Alexandromys > Alexandromys fortis. The sequence goes on from NW_026068015.1 coordinate 4,042,849, forward strand.
CTTGACTCTGCCTCCCAAGTGTTGAGTTTAAAATCATAGGCCACCACATCTCATCTAAGATGAAAATTTTAAATATTTAATTAATTTATTAATTCTAATTGAACAAATATTTAAGTGTCTTCTATTTCTCAATACTTGTTCAAAATAGCAGGGATCTACTTAGCACACATGAGCCCTTGGGTTCTACATCCAGCACCACAAAAGAAGATTTTAAAATAACTTAGGGGAATACAAATAGTGAAACTCAAAAGTCTTTGCCTCGATAAGATTGATAAGTGTCCCTGGAGAAGATATTTTACAAAAGCAGTTATATAATATTAGCTAGTACAAAAAATAAAGACAATGACAAAGGCACTATTTTACAACCATTCTGATGATGAACATATTAAAGAAAAATAAACCCTCTACAATGATTTTTACTTGTGGTATCTTAACAAGGTTCAAAACCAAATGTGGTGAACACCCCGGTTCCATAGGATCAGAGAGTGCCACTCCAAGCTCCTTCTTAGCTCTGCACTCCTTGTCTGACTGCATCTTCTTCATGAGATTTCCATATTTCTTATACATATTTTATGAGTTCATAACAAATCCTTTATCTATGCTATATGGCTTATGGTATATGTACATCTTCCCTTATACTTTGATGTCTTGTCATTCTTCTTCCTAAATATGTTCCCATTTGCACACATTATACAAATATCTGAAGCTACTTTAGTATCTACAGACTGAGCTATATGAGAGACTGTACATAACATGTAAGCAAGTCAGTTAAAATTCAGTATACAACATGCACATATGCTCATGCATACAAAAAAGATGGTACATAAGTGCCAAACCTTGATGCTTATTTATGGAATAAATGTGTAAAACTGAGATATCATTTGAAAGACAAACACCGTTGGGTTCAGATTTCAGTTATGCCCCTCTGAGTCAACTGTGTTTGTGACCTGGGAACAAATTACTCAGTATGTATATCCCAGACACATGATTAGGTCAAATGAATATAGCAGACATGTAAATATCTCTGAATGTAAATAGCATGTAAAATTTAAAAAGCATGTAAGTAACTCTGAAGCCCATTTCTCCAGACTCAGCTCAGCTTATCAACATGGTTTTATTTAAAATTGTTCTTCAATTTTTGCAACGCATGTGATGCTCTATTTGCCCCCAATACAGAGGATGGTACCCGGCCTTCAAGCATGTCAGATACTCTACAAGTACTTGACTACTGAGCTATGTCTCAAGTAATATATGGCTGCATTTAAAATCCTGTCCATACTTACACATTAACAAGTAAGCTCTCTTCCTCCTCACTAATAGTCTTTTTTTTAATATAATTTTTTATTGAAAAAAAATTTCCGCCTCCTCCCCGCCTCCCATTTCCCTCCCCGTCCCCCTTTTCCCCCCTCCTCCCTCTCCTCTCCCCCTCCTCCCTCTCCTCTCCCCCTCCCTCTCCAGTCTGAGGGGCAGTC
>NW_026068015.1:4045457-4046297 GCF_014885135.2 Alexandromys fortis
CACACATCTTAATTAAGGGAGCCATCTTAGGGTTGGCAAGAGATTTGGTGCTCCCAGGTGCCCAGGGCGATGTCCCCAGTTAGTTCCTGGGGCAGCTGAGGACAGAGAACCTGAAATGACTCACTAACAGTCTTTAGCCTGGGCCTTATCGTGACAAAATGACTCTTCAGATTCAGTTTGAACTTTGTATCGTTGCTCAAATGCCACATGTTTGTACCTACTCAACAGGACCTCATCTAGACACTCAAAAGGAAGATTCTGAGATCAGGGTATTTATTTTCCTTTAGATCATAATTAATAATTTAGAGTCAGGGTCAAAACAGAACAAATTCCCCTTTCCCCCCAGCATGAAAACGATTCCTTCTCCACTACAGGCAGGAGCTTCACAAAGCACTTCATCTGCTTCAGTAGTTAAAAGATTTCCTGCAAGCGATCCAGTCAGTCTGCTTTGGAGCCAGCTCCTCCCATCACTGCCTTAGAAAAATCTAATTAGAGTGGAAAGCTTTTCTTCCTATGCATATTGAGTTTGCCATATTGAATGAATATAGGAAAATAATGAAGTCATAGCAACGCTGGCTCGTTTTCATTCTTGTCCTTTTGCAACTCAAGCAGAAAGGAAGGTGTGTTCTCTAAAATTTAGATTTTTGAACTGACTTTTTGTTTTGTCAGTGTTAAAATACCTTCAGAGTTAATGAGCGTGATATAGAAAATTTCTTCTCTGAAGCCTCTATTGATGCTGTAATCAGTTTTTGTTTTTTGTTTGTTTTGTTTTGTTTTCAGAATAGCTGATAGGTAGAAAATGCAAAGTCAACACTTTGTGATTCTCATCCTCCTTGTGAG
>NW_026068015.1:4056819-4075777 GCF_014885135.2 Alexandromys fortis
CCCTGATAAGTTGCCTTTATCTCTTGTGTTGGTTTCTAAATATCCTCATGCACACAGACTAAAGGTCATAGTTACACATTGTGTCTGGCTTCTCTGTTCACTCTTCCTTTCAATTATAAACTCTCCAGTAACCATCTTAAAAAAGTTATGCTGAGATAAAAATTCTAAAAGATTATTTTGATTATTAGGAAGAGGTCAATTGAAAGGTTAAGACATAATTCAATGACAACATCCCAGCCCTCGGCACTTGCTGTCTTGAGTAAGTTATAATTATAGAGTAGGAGACACATATTTATTTGTGTGTCTATAGCACAGGGAGAAATATGGTTGTTGCTAAAATATAGTGTTTTTCATGGAAAGTGCTTTATAGCTGACCCATGAAAGACTAACGCTAAAACAAGATATAGGGGTATTTGTATGTATGCACCTGCATGACTTTCAAAAAGAAAAGCATCTCAAATAAAGGTATGGAGACAAAGTAATGGGAAGGAAGAAAACTGTTCTAGAATGCTATCCTAAGAGTTACGTAAATTATCAAAGCAAGTACTTCAATAGACACTCTGAACAAACTAAAAACTATTTATCAATAATTCCATTATCTCTAACATGACAATAACTTAATGGTGAGAAATCGGGTTGCATTTTAATAGCGGATAGGTCTTTTGGAAGGTGTGCCTTGCTTTGATTTTATTTTAAGTTCCACTAAGATAGGCACAATTGTATACTTGTTTGTCCATCTGAACCTAATGCAGTACTGTTTATGGAGTACCTACGTGAGAAATCTCATAGAACACATATTGAATGAAATTTTATGTGCAAATTTCAGTTTCAGCCCAACTGTGTTATATAATCAATAAAACCTTGGCCACCAGTCTGAGGCATGAACTACACACACACATACAAACACACACACACACACACACACACACACACAAGCACGCACACACACTCACAAAAATAGAAATCAATATAGCACAAAACCAAAAGTCAAGACAGTTTATGTCAAAAATCCGGTTGCAAAATACAGCTACCCCACTTCATCTGTCTATTGTCCTTTTACGATTTTCATGTTCTATTAATCTATTCTCAAGCCCATCCATAACCTTGAAAGCTCATAGTTCCTTGTTTCTCCTTGGTTGGTAATAAAGACCAATTATAACTAACTATATGAGATTTTATAGCACCACTCCCTCCCACACACATACACACAATTTCATACACTTTTGGATTATGTTTATATAAGATTGAAAGAGTGAGATTATTCTATTAAATTCTGTATAATGCTTTCTTTCCCATAAAGGTTCAGCACTGATATTTTGCAAATACCTCAGATCAGGACAAGCACTTAATGAAGACAATAACACTTCAGATTTGTGTTCCTCCCTACAAATCTAGCTAAATTCTGTTATGCTGACCTGCTCAACACAATCTCACATATTCGACAGTAAAGATGAAAGAATTTGATACAAACTTAAATGGATTATATAACTGCAGAGTCCTAACACACTATTGTTTGGTAAGCTTAGATTGGATAAAACAAGAATATAGAGATAAAATTTATTTCAACCCATGGGAATTTTTTCCTAAGTGTGAAATGATGTTGAATTCTCCAAAGTCTCATCATTTCATTAGGTAAAATAAATATTATTGTTTTGTCCAATATCACTGCTCTTAATGGCATTTAGGTTTTATTTCTCCAATCTCAGTAAGACTCCTTGTATTAACAAAGCAATACTAGACACTTTCAGTTACAAGGCCTCACCAAACACTTAAAGAGAATAAAATACTTCTATGGGACATATAGTTATAGCATACATTTAAGGAACACAAATAGCAGCCATGATGGTTCCTACCCCACCCATTATAAGACCTGGAAATGAATGTTAGTCCTGGTACACACCACTTCCCTGATTGGGATAGTCTGGGTAAGACTCAGAGATGTCCGGTTGCTCAACCAAATATACTCTTCAGTGTGGTAAAGGCAGCTAGTCCCAGCAGACAGAAAAACATTGCCATGAACATTTCCTGAAGGCCTGTTTGGCTGTCTAATGTTTCCCTTAACTCCCAGCTGCTCTTTTCCTCCTCACTCAGAGACAGATTTCTCTTGCTGGTCTCAGCTGATGCCTGCACTCTCCAATTGCATGTTTGGCTTCCTACTTTCTCACATTATTCTTTAGTAAAGCCTATTTACAGAATCATTAAAGAATAAATCTTATACAAGGAATTTACCAAGCTTCTGAATATAACATTTAATTTTAATGATGCAAATGAACAAAATTCATTGGTGGTTTAGAGTGTTAGACACCAGGGGGACAGGAGAATGACTTGAAAGAGGCCAAATTTGCAAAACAGAAAGAAACCCCATTTCAGACAGCCTTCCCCCTGGTAATCACTCTCCGCTATCCTTACCAACAGCATCAGACAAATTTTGGTGCAGTGTTAATAAGGATGGGTCCAGTTACCACATATTAGTCAAGTTCTCAGATGATCCAAAATTCTTACATTACTATTTTTCCTGCCAAAATTTGAGAACAAGTAATGATAAAGATGTAATTGCATAATTTATTTTTATATCTTTTTATTTCCTCTTACATTCTCTAAGTAAAACAACATTGTTTAGTCATGTAAGACAATAACCAGAGAGAGGGCTCACCCATCAACATTGATTGCTGGTGGTTCCTAGCACTCACAAACAGCTCAGAAGAGCCTTAACTCTTGCCACAAGGCTCTTTACACCCTCTTCTGGTTTCTGTGGACACTACAAGTGTACAGAAAACACAAAGACATTTTGGTTTTGTTGTTGTTGTTTATTTTTTTGTTGTTGTTGAAAAAAATTTCACCTCCTCCCCGCCTCCCATTTCCCTCCCCCTCCTCCCACACATTGCCCCCTCCCTCTACTTCCCTCCCCCTCTCCCCCCTCCTCTTCCCCTCTCCCCACTCAATTCCCTTTCCCTCTTGAGAATGAAGAGCAGACCAGATTCCCTGCCCTGCAGGAAGTCCAAGGTCCTCCCACTTTTATCCAGGTCCAGGAAGGTGAGCATCCAATCAGGCTAGGCTCTCAGAAAGCCAGTTCATGCATTAGGATCAAAACCCAGTGCCATTGTCCTTGGCTTCTCATCAGGCTTCATTGTGCACCGTGTTCAGAGACAACCTAGATGCCCTTCAATGGAAGAATGGATGAAGAAAATGTGGAATATATACATATTAGAGTACTACTCAACGGGGAAAAAAAAAACAATGACATCGTGAATTTTGCATGCAAACGGATGGAAATAGAAAACACTATCCTGAGTGAGGTATCCCAGACCCAAAAAGATGAGCATGGGATGTACTCACTTATAATTGCTTTCTAGCCATAAATAAAGGACATTGAGCATATAATTTTGTGATCCTAGAGAAGCTAAATAAGAAGGTGAACACAAAGAAAAACATATAGTCATCCGCCTGGATATGGGAAGTAGACAAGATTGCCGGGCAAAAACTGGGAACTTGGGGAACCTTCATCTGGCGATGGATCGAGATAGAAACAGAGACCCAAATTGGAGCACCGAATGGAGCTCCTAAGGTCCAAATGAGGAGCAGAAGGAGGGAGAACATGAGCAAGGAAGTCAGGTCCACGAGGGGTGCACCCACCCACTGAGACAGTGGGGCTGATCTATTGGGAGCTCACCAAGGCCAGCTGGACTGGGACTGAATAAGCATGGGATGAGATCGGACTCTCTGAACATGACATTTCATTTTTTTTAAGCTAAGAAATGCTTCAGACATGAGCTTTCTCCTCTGACCGAAGGGGTGAAAAGAAGAGCATCTATGATTTCCATAAAAGTCTTTAAAGACATGGTTCGGCTTAGACTTCTTACCTCCCAGATCTCTGTAGCTGCACAGATAAATTGTGCCTTAGGTGGGCTTGCAGGTCTCGGCCAAAGCTTTGAGTTGACTGGCTGTGGCAAGAGCAACAGAACGGGGAGGATTTTTTCCTCCTAGTGAGAAACTGTCTGTAGGATTTGCGGGATGAATGCACAATGTAATGCTTGTATCCTGAGCTTTACCATAAAGCAAACTTCTATAATTCTGAGTGTCAAGGTCTTCCTGAACATATTCCAGCATTTCAGTCATTCATGAAACCAAAGGCCTATAAATTCAATCAATCATAGATTTAAAAACATTTAAAAATACTGTTATTATATTGAACATGTGTGCTTTTTTTCCTTATAGACAAATAGCATGGCAACCATTTACATAACATTTATGCCATACTAGCTATTATAAAATCTATAAGTAATTTAAAGTATATGGATGGATGTGTATAGATTATATAAAAAATCTATGGCATTTGAGATAAGAAACTTAAGAATCTGTGTACTCTTATATCTGGGGGAACTACTATGCTAATTGTCTTTCACAAATAATTGAATACCTAAATCAAGACTGATTGAGATTCAAAGTGTGTAACAGTTGTATCTTACACACACAGGGAAACCATAATGAATGCAAGGATCAACAAAAATGGAACAGAGACCCAAGATTAGTATCAATAAGACAAGATATTAGGACTGCACAGCCAGTGTGTTCCAAACTAACTACTTAGTCTCGGCTGTGTCTCAAAGCATCTGCATCCATTCTACTACAGAGTGATTTCATGGCCTATAAGTAACAGTTGGTTACTTATGTTTTTTAACTTAGATATATGTTACACATATTCACTTGTAGGTATGAAATATTTTATAATAAAATCTCTAAAGAGATTATACAGTTAAGTTGTGGGATATAGTATTAGCAGGTCATCAAAAATGATCCGATTGCCTGTCAATTCTGAAGAGTCCTTACTTGGTGTCTGTTGATCCTTTTTTTAAATAAAATTACCAGAGGAGAGACTTGTCAGTATCTACATGGATGCAAATGGATGAGGAAGAAAAAGAAAGAAAGAAAGAAAGAAAGAAAGGAAGGAAGGAAGGAAGGAAGGAAGGAAGGAAGAAAGAAAGAAAGAAAGAAAGAAAGAAAGAAAGAAAGAAAGAAAGAGACAAGATGGGAAAGGGGGAGAGAGTGGGTGATGGCCATGGATAGTTTCCAAGTGGAGAGATCAGAAGTCATTACACAGGAGGTACTGGGGGCTTTCTATAAGGATGACTGACTGAGAGCTAGAGATGCTGTTTAGAGAGCAAGAGGCTCAAAGACATATTGGTCAAAATGACACAATTTGTTGATATACTTTGTCTATGTATTACTGGGAATAAAAGGCTAGAGCAAGACTGAACAGAAGTTCTAGCTAAAATTTAGGAAAAAATAAAACCTCTAGACTTCTAGGTATAAAAATCTTGTCAAATCTAAAATCCACCCATGCTGTGTCTTTTCTTCAGTACCGTTTCTTCTCCCCTGGGATACTCTTTCTCCCTCCCCTGATTTTTTTTCTGCTAACTCTGTTAATGTCACTTTCTGAGATAGCTATTTTTCTGAAGCACCAAACTAGATGAGGGCTCTTGTGTGCACACAACAGTGCCCTGAACTTTGATTCACAGCCCTCAGCATATGAATCAGTAAATGGTTTGGGTTCAGCATCTGTTTCTAAAATCATGGCTGTGCAAGTTCCAAACCAGCAGAGCCTGTGCCTTTTTACTCCTCCTTACTTCTCTGGGGCCTAATATAAACACTGGCACATGGGAAGTAATCGATACACTTATTAAATATATGAATGATGAATGAGTGAATGGATGAATAAATGAATGAGTTGTCTCTGGACCATCCAAACATATAGATCTAGTCAACAGTTGAAATTACCCTTCTGAGCTCAGAAGGGAGATTAAGGCTGGCAATAAAGTTTGGGGGAGTCATCAACTTACAAGTGGTGATGAAATTCATGGAGGAGAATAAATCTCCTAGGGAGAGTAAAACTGCAGAAGACTAAAGACAAACAAGGGATGTGGGTCCCATGAAAGCAATTCAGAAAACTCGCTCAGAAAATATGAGCGCAGTCTAGGTGGTAGTTAAGAGTTCAGACTGTTTTGATCAGATAGACTGGCTTTAGCATTTACTCTAGCTCCTGCTGTGTAAACTAGTTGACAAGAGATGGAACTGCAGAGAGCTGAGCTGCCAGGTCTCTGAATACTAATCCCTGAGTGTAAGCTGGAACAGGAGCAATAGCCAGTTCTCAGTCACCCAGTGCAAGAGCATGAACATCAGGCTGGCTCTATACCCTATTCCATTTGAGAGCACACTGGTCAAAGAGGTCTGCATACATGTTATCTTACTCTTTGTGGGGCTCCAAAGACAAGGTAGTGGGGGAGAGGTAGGTGGAACGCTGACACAGGTTCCAAGGTAAAAAAAAAAAAAAAAAAAAAAAAAAAAAACACCTGAGTAGTTTCCTGGCATTCCCCATGAGAGGTTTCAGTTGAGGCAACTTCACAAGGAATCTGTCAAAATTTCAAATAAGGAGGGCTCAGCATAAAGATAACTGCAAAACCCGGTAGTACTGTAGCGCCTGTGCCACTACAAGGTGGTACATGAGTCTCAGGCACTACGCTGGGGACTTACAAACATAGAGACACACAGAGAGACACAGACACGGGTCATCCTTGATACAAGAATGCCAACTTTATTGTGCTCAGGGGAAGCTTATAGAGGGATCCTTAGCCATGCCCAGCTCTCAGGATCTTTCAGCTGCAGACTCATCAGGCTCAGAGCAGCTGCAGGCACAGGTGTTCTGCTCAATTCACTCCAACAGGCAAAGGGTCTGAGAAAGTCAAGGGGCCAGGGAATGCATACCCATCTGGGAATGCAGCTGTGTAGAAAGTATGGTGGTCTAGAGGGTGCTGAGTCTTTGGCTGTGGGTCCCTGTAGGGACTGCATACACTTGCTGTGCACCAAGTATTACCTGAGGAGAAAAGTTCTGTTCAGCAAGCAAGCCATGTGTAGACTTCGTGATTACCCTTAAAAAAATTATTCATGGGCCAAGAGCCAGTCTGCTGAGTTTCCTAAACTCTAAATCTGCATCATGAATGTTCTGGTTGGTTTTTGTCAATCTAACACAAACCTACACGTATATGGAAAAAGGAACTCTTCATTGAGAAAACGCCCCCAAAGATTGTCCTGGAGGCGAACTGTTTCACATAGTCTTAATTAATTTGGGGGACCTAGCTCATTGTGCATGATGTCGCTACCCTAGGCTGGTGGTCCTGGGTTGTATAAGAAAGCAAGCCAAGGAAGTCCTGAGAGCAAGCCAGAAGCAGCACTCTCCCATGGACTCTGCTTCGGCTCTTGCCTCCTGGTTCTAGCCCTGAGTTCCTGCCCTAACTTCTCTCAGTGATTGCAGCATAATCTGAGGATTGGAAGTTGAAACAAACCCTTTCCTCTACCAAGTTTCTTTTGGTCATGGTGTTTTCATCACAGCAATAGAAACCTAATCAAGACAGTGGGCTTAAGAAATACTGTCGCTTTCTGAATCACATACTTGTAGTGTCCTATATATGACAGCTTCGTGGAGCAAGTTAGGGGGTCAGCAAGCCAATAGGGATAAGATACCAAGGACGAGAAAGTCGGGATGGAAAGGCACCTATCGCCACTGGCAGCTAGCATTAGTGGCTTTAGGAGAATGAGAGCAATGGAGCAAGAGGGCAGATACCATAGTAATGAGTTATCAGCTGCTGGAGTAGGGTGAAGAGATGCAGTTGTCTACTGGTCTGTGAAGACACTGGGGAGGGTGAGGACCTGTGGATTCCTGATGAAAACTCATGAGACTTGGTAGCTAGCATTGGGCTTGTGAGGACTATATCCCCGATTGCATTTAAGTCACAGTAAAACCATCAGTGTGGGGTTAAAAACTAAAGTGCTGGTTCAGAGAAGTGAAAATGAGAGAATAGGGGAGAAAAAGGCAGAGGCACAGCAGTGAGGACCTCCGAGGACCCTGAGTGGAGAGAGCTGCAAGCCACATAGAAGCAGTAACATCACGACTCACTCCAGTTATTCATGCATCCCTCCGGATCTCCCGTTTATCTTTTATCCTGCTGGAAAGAGGAGACACTTTCAGGGCTGCTAGGACACTCCCATCTGCAGGCTTTTATCCCCAAAGCCAGAACTGTGACTGTCCTGATCCCTGCCAGCTCACTGTGTCTATAAGCTAAGTTTTCCTCAACCGACTCAGAAACATCACAGCCTCACATTCAAACAGAATATAGGAGGCAGGTACTGGCTCGTGTCGCTCCACCTGACCTGTTAGAAATAAATTCTGTGTAGCTTGTGACATATTTGCTTTTCTGATACTAAGGAAAGGCAGGTTTCATAGATGGACACTGAACCATATAAAGAAATCACCTCTTATACTGCAGAGGAAAACAAAAAATAAAATAAAATAAGTACATAAACAAGCAAATAAATAATATATCAATGCTCAAGTAAAGCACTTGGGCAAATGGGCAAAGGGGAGGCTGGCATGCATGCTGTGGGCTTTCCATGGAGAATGGGAATCCATAACAAGCAATATACTCTCCATGGGATTATTACACTCCGAATGTGAGAAGAGCTTTCAGTCCAAGGCTTTCAGGGATACCCAACACAAAGGGTTTTCCTCGAGCTAAAATACCAAAGGAGACTTAAGTCACTAAGTCACGCCTGAGGATGAAGCTTAAATCATCCAGGTTTTTGCCTGAGAAAGAGAGTATAGAAGCCACACACTATTATAAATACTGTACAAAGCAATTTAATCATGTTTCTTTTACAGGGCTTATGCAGCTACCGTTCCTCCCAGTTCCTTCCTAAACTACCATTTTTTCCCTCTGCTGTTTACAGGAATATATTTTGTTTAAAACGCCAGATTTTTCTTGGCATTCAACTTATTCACGACTTTATGGTTGAGTATTTTTTTTTTAGTGTTGCAACTCAACTCTTTGTGTGGCTAAAATGCTTGGAGTCTTTCATGTTGTTCTTATTTTCCCTGCATCAAGCATGCTGACCGCTGCTGTCAAGATCTGATAATAAATGAAAATTTCTCCCACAGTGGACCTCTTATAACCATGGCAACTCCATCAGCAGCTAATGGCCACATAGCAAAACTGCTTTTGAAAAGGACAGCTTCTCTCACTGCATCAGCACAAAGTCCTTTCCATGACTTCCCTCCGTTATAATGTGACGGGAGCCCCACATCCCAGGCAAGCATCTGCTTTGCTGTGCACAGGTGGAGCCACTTTTTAAAAAGAAAATGAAAGAAACCCCATTAATACTGAAACGGAAAGCTGTTTGAAAGCCTAGCCGAAACTGGGGAGAAAGATTCTGGGGGTGTTGCAGCAAGAACATGGTTCTGCCATTTTTATTTACGCGTGAGTATTGCTGCTTAAGATTCGGATAGTTTTTGATGGCTACCACTCCGCCCTCCCATCAAGTCTGGGCAGCTTTCTTGGGTGCATTACGGTTCACAGTAATTGTCCCCCTGGACAACCGGCCACTTCTGGAAATGCAGCATGCAAACTCTCTCTGATATCTTTCCTGTAAGCCTAGCGTTTTCATGCTGGTTTACACATGCTTGAAAAACTCTGGCTAGCAGAAGGCACACAGGGCCCTGTAGCCTGCCTCGCCTGCACAGCGTCAATAGCTTGATAGCAGATGTACTTCATAATTATCAGTAACTGTGACAAGTGAGCTTTTAGAACTAAGTGGCCTATGGGAGGTAGACATAAGCAGAAGGGATAACAAGGTCCACGAGAAAGCAGGGAAGCTGATTTTTCTTAGCCATACACTTGGATTTCTCTCTTGTTCAAACTGCCTAGACTCTATTTCCAAAACTCCAAAATATTTGTGTATAGGAGAGTAGGTAAGGTGTTGCTGCATTTTCACTGAATCGCCTCCGCTCTCTCCTGGGAAATGGTGGGTAAATTGCTCAAACTCACTGAATGCCAAACATTTGATTGCCTAAGTGGGGTGATAGCCGTTGTGCCCTGGAATACTGCAGAAAGGAAACACTGATTCCAAGCACGGGAAGAAGAATCTAGAGACTGAAACTTTTCCCAGTGTCTGGTCCATCACTTCTGCCTCTTCATTTTCTCCTGTCCCTCCTGGCAGCGGTGAGGGTCATCCTCCTGGCATGCTCATCTGGTTCAAGAGTTCCCTTAATTAGTGGGCAAAATGATTTGTTTTCTATGCTAAATAAATGAAACAGTTTGCTGTAAGATTATCAGTGGTGAGTTTGCTTTCCATGTCAAATAGCAAAAATTAAAATTACACATAAAATCATAACTGCAAAAATCTCTGCTGTCCCCAGATAAAATTAAAAGTCTAAATGGCAGGGCATGATGTTTCCACTCTGATCTGCTCTCTCACTATCTGCAGAGAAGTGAACAGGAAACTAGTAGCTGGCAGCTCACCTAACGTACTATGGTCAGTTAACAATTCTCCTAACAATAACTAACAAAGATGATAAAATGTTCCCTAGAGAAAGTTTCTTTTTAAACATTTTTCTAAACAACTAACTTCAGAGAAAGACTCAGCAGTGCCATTGAAGAACACAGAATTCTACCCTCACCCAGAAACTTTCATTCTTTGGAAAGCACCAGAATAAATCTGAAGCTTTTGATAAAATATTTTGGGTAGCTACAAAAAGCAGCATTAAGCATTAAAAATCTTTGCTGCAAGTTCACTTTGAGTGGTAGTCACACAAGCACAGTGATGTCACAGTATGCAGGTATGAATATAACTTTTGCAAATAACATTAAATTCTGAATTTATGCTTATTCCTACTGTCACCATTGCTCCAAAGTCCATTGTGAAGTAACAGAAAAGGAACTATGAAGTCAGAGCACAGGGCTGAGTGAGAAGCAAAGCCTGAATGATAAGTTAGAGAGGAAAGGTAAACGACCAAAGGAAAAATAACATCTACTTATAGCCAAATTGGGTCAATTACAAAGTCACGGCTTCTCTGAGCACACTGCACCTAAACTAAAAAGTTATATCTGTCTGATGTTTCTTATTAGTCTTAAGGCTTACTAAGGTAAAATTGTTACCCAACCTCTATGCTTTATATAGCCTTTAAATTGATGTGTGTATAACCAACAATTTACCTTCCCTACACAACTTGTTTGTGTATCAAAAATCAATCTTCTCTAGGAAGAAGATGCAGCCTACAGCTCTTTGTGTAGTGTAGAAGGAGCTGCGTTCCCACCCAGCTCCCACTCTGCTAGCTTTATACCCGAAATAACAACACACAAATTGTATTCTTTTAAACACTGCTTGGCCCATTAGCTCTAGCCTCTTACTGGCTAATTCTCACATCTTGATTAACCCATTTCTAATAATATGTGTAGCACCTCGAGGTGGCTTACTGGGAAAGATCTTAACCTGCATCCATCTTGGAGAGGAGAGCTATAGCGTCTGCCTCACTTCCCTTCTTCCCAGCATTCTGTTCGGTCTACTCTGCCTATCTAAATTCTGCCCTATCAGGCCAAGCAGTTTTCTTTATTAATTAACCAATGAAAGCAACAGATAGATAGAAGATACTCCCACATCAGTGTAGGCATACTCAGGTTCTGCTGCAGCTTTGTAACATGCAGAAAAACTGCTGTTATCTCATTGGGAAAAGTAATCTTCCCTCTGTTGATCAATTTAACTCTGGTTCTTCCAAAAAAAAATTGATGGAAATATTCTCAGCTCAAACTATGATTTAAAATACGAATAGTGTTAAATAATAGATTCTCTTTGAGATCTTGAGCATGTTTTCCTCAGAGCAATATTGACATGGACTAGTCAATAAAATAATGTTTTCTTCAGTATTAACTCATTTGATCTAAACACAAAGCCAACCAAACTCCCCATACTGTATGGAAACATGAAATTCATCATCATTTTCTCAGATAAGCAGTGAAATCAGCACATTTTCTTCTTTTGACTATGCTTTTGTTTGATCTCATTGCTGGTGGTGCTGCTGCTTGTCACAGTGTCCCCTGATGTATGCCTCACATCCATCCCACTACAGAGGGAAATGAAGTGAAGCCTTGGCTAGAACGCTTCCAGCAGGAATGGAAAGTGCTGAGTAAGAAGAAAGAAGGGCCATTCCTTTGTAATTTAGTACAATCTGAGAAATAGGATGAAAAATCTTTTGTTTAAAGATAAAAGGATGGACATTATTGTTGGCTTAAAACAAAATTCTGTTTATTAAACATATGCAATACTTTTGTAAGTGTCCTTTTAAAGAGGTCTCAGAAGCCAGGCTTGGTGGTGAACACCTTTACTCCCAGCACTCAAGAGGAAGAGGCAGGCAGATCTCTGAGATCAATGCCAACTTTGCCTATAGAGTGAGTTCCAGGACCTCCAGGGCTACACAGAAAAAAACATGTTTTAAGAAACAAAACAAGAAAGAAAGAAAGAAAGAAAGAAAGAAAGAAAGAAAGAAAGAAAGAAAGAAATCTCAGGGTCGCTTCCTTTAGCCAATGTTATATGGGGTCATCATTAGCAACCTCTTTATATTCAATAAATAATAAAGTCATCAATGAACGTGACCTAACAGAAATACTATACTGAATATACCATTCACTGATCTAGATCTACACAAGCTATAATTATACCTTATATCATCTTTGCAAACACTCAGGAGCTGTCATTTCCATCAGACAAGGAAGAAAATCAGAGGAAAAGACATCTGTTGCTAGATTTGGGCCACAGTACTCTCAGCAGCCTCTCCTTAACCCTACTGGCAGACCCCTAATCACTGCCTCTCTGTGAATATAACATGTGCCCAGGTGCCCAGACTCCAGGAAAGAATGCAGAATCCCAGACCAGATGCAGTTTGGGATCCCCCCGCCCCACCGTCAGCTACCCTCTGTCTCCAGGCACAAGGTTGATTCTGGGATCCCTGCTGCTCCAGGGAAAGATAGACACCCTCCTGAGGGCCTATCAGTGAGTCCACAAACACACTCCCAGGTGCTGATTTCCAAAAAAGGAAAGTGCTGCTATTCGCACTTTCCCAAGGGAATTTCCAGACTTCAGTTGCTATATCTAGACAACAGAGGGCTGCCAGGCATGATGGATATGCCTAAATAAACGTACCCCTCCTTCACATCTTCACACATCCTGGAAGTCATATATTAATAAGAACCCTTTCTTCTTAAAGAAGAAACATCACAAAACAAACGCACACCTTTCTCCAAAGAAACATAAGTGAATGAATAAATGAATGAATGAATGGATTGATGAATAAAAGCTAGAGCAGCTGCTCTTCCTCTGCTCTTTCTTCTCCTTTCCTTTGTCTTCCCTAAACTCTCTTTAGCATTTAATAAATCTTTGGCCTGGAGAAATAATGTGTCTCTATATCCTATCAAATTTGAGACATTAAAGTTATTTATTTATAGTGGCGCCAGGATACCAAAGTTTGTGAGCTTAATGCCATTATCCCTCCTGTCTCTGTGTAAGTTTTGACAGGTGCCAAATCTTCCCAAATGGAACTTTAGTTTTATTTAACCTATGCTTAAGGAGGCCACCTAGTTATATGGATAGTCATCCAAAATTTGACAGTCTGTTGAACCTCCCAGAATAATGGTGTACACCTCCTGCCCGATCATCTTTCTGTGTCTGCAAATAAAAGGAATATTCAGGGTATTTTTGTTGTTGGTGGTGGTGATATGAGCGTATGTGAGCACAAGTGTGTGCATGTGTGTGTGTGTGTGTGTGTGTGTGTGTGTGTGTGTTGTGCTGTGTTTCAGGTTATTAGCATTAAGCCTAAGAGAAATAACAGCCTAGAGGAAGGCCATGACTTTAAGTTTTAGATCGTGTTTGCATTAAGCCTGCAGATTGTGCCATTATTAATGCTCGGACTGCTAAAGAAACATAAAGGCAGCAAGCCCCAAAGCTGAAGCTGTGACTGAAGGGAATTGCAAGGACCGGTTAGTCATCACCACTGAGGTAATGGGTTGAGCTTTCAAGTCAGACAAATGTAGGCTTGTGTCCTGATCATCCAGTTTCCCATCCTGGGTAGCCGCGGGCACGGTCTTGATCTCTGAGCACCCAATCATCCTTGACTGTAAGATGGAGTTAGTAAAGGGATTTATTGGTGTTATTAACAGAATATATACATGAGGCCCAAGGAAAGGCTTTAAAAATGTTAGTTCCCTTTGCTATAATAATTATAATTATACTACCAAGAAAAAGGAATGCTTCATTAAAATTTATGTCTATTGACAAAATTCTGCAAGTAATTTTTTTTTAAGATTCAATGTATGCTGTGGAAAGGTTGGATTCTAGTCCAGTGGTAAGATGTTTTTTCTTAGTACTATGGGAAAATCAGAGTATCTGCGAGAGGAATGGGGCTGTTCTTGGCTCCTGGGTGTACTTTTAACTCAAGAATTAGTGTGTTTGATGCTCATGGTCATGCAACACTTCCACTGAGTCAGTGGCCTTTTGGTTCTTGTTTCATAAAGAGTATGATTCACTGAGGGTGATGTTTAGATGGAAGTGTTTTATTATAGAAGCTTGCAGGAGAGAAGCGGGGAGCTCCTATGAGCTCTGGCCGAATACAAGGAGTCTCTGGAGTGGATACCACTCAGCCTTAGAGGTTATGAGGTTTTAGAGGGTGGAGGGAGGTGGAGAGAAGAGCCTGTCAGTCCAGTTTCACTTCCAGTCTCCAGGTGCCTCAATCAAATGGTTTCCAGGAGTGGGGTGCTCCTTTAGGTGGAGTGATAGGAAATAACCAGAACTCTCCCCTTTTTCTGGCATATATGGCTTTTGGCTTAAACAGTTTCTCTGGCATCTCTGACCTCTGGCAAGGACATTGACTGCCAGCAGACCAAAGGACATTTCTACCTTTTAGCCAAGAAATAAATGGACTACTTTTGATGGTCTCTATCCAAAACTACCCGAGCAATGAGATAAAAAGTTAAAAAAAGAAAGGAAAACAGTAACCACTAAAAACAATAACCAGTTCTTACATATATGGGCAGCTGGCGGGAGCTGAGCATCGTCACAATTCACCTTCTGTATCACAAAACTCCCACTAGATTTGAATGCAACAGAAGTACTAAAAGCTTTATCACCTGAAGGTCACATTTCAGAGGTTCAAATTACCACTATCACTTTAAAACATGAAACATTTCAGACTTAGTTCTGTAGGTGATAAACTTCTCCCCGCAATGATGTTTCTATTAATCTTTCTTCTCCTGACCCTGTTTGGAAGGATTTTATTTTCCAAGAAAACTGAATTTATCCAGCAATACTTAATTTGGCTCAGATTTTCATTTAATAAAATAACACATAGCTATAGTCAGGCTTCTTATCATCTCAAAACCACCAGTGTTCCCACATCTAATTGCTGTAATTCCAACCCAAAGCAGAGAAACTTGAAATATTGTTTCCCCTTGTATTCTTGCAAGCTAATTGCTGTGGAATGCATTATCACATTCCTGATAATAGAATGTATTTCCCAGTCCTATTAAATTCAAATGTAGCTGTATGACTTGTTTTGAGAAAAAAATAGCATATTAGGATGTGTCAATTGCAGATAGAAGAGAGGTAAGAAATGAGAGATTCTTTGACGTTAGGCAGTTAAAGCAGAGGGAAAGTCTACTCCAGATGGGAGCCTGTGGTCAGCCTTTGGAAAGAAAATGGACAGCTCAGTCATTAGCTCAGTCCAAAGAAAGTGAGAACCCAACAGCCGAGAAGACCTCAGACACAATGTGTCAACTACAGTCCCAAAGTCCAACAAGCCGTGTCTGTAGAAATCTCTCTGTGCTACATAGAACTTCCTTCCTGCTCAGACAGCAAGTGCATAGCCCACCCCAAAAGGGAGTTAAAATCCCCTGAGTGGAAGAAAAGCACTGCCCTGCCTATTAAGGGATCACAAATTACACACATCATTTCTGTCTTACCACTCTATTGTCCCTGACTCGGTAGCCTCCTATGGACTCGAAACGTGGAGGAAACAGATCCGCTCTTTATAAACCCATGTGTCCTCCTCCACCCAGCTAGTTAACAGTACCACACAGTAAACTGATGTCAGTAAATTCTGTCCCTAGAGAAATTTGTCCAATAAAGACCAAGAATATCACCAAACATTAGTTCTCTCCTTTTCTGCCTAGAAGGCAATTTCTTTCTGGTTATCTTAATTGCCTTCCTGAGTTATGACCTCATGAAAATGCTAACAATAGGAGCCTTTTCCATACTTGCTGTATTATTTAATAGCCACACTAATCCTAGATGATTCACCTTCATGAAAATGTCATTCTGTGCCTGTAAAATGGGCTAATGTTTTGATTCAGTAGACCTAGATAAAGGCCCAAGAGCCTGGATTTTTAAAAACGCTTCTGAAAGATGTTAAGTAAGATGGCAGCTGATTATTAGACAGTGTTAATAGAATTTCCCTTTGACCTTCATGTTTCACTCTAGGATTTTTCACCTCCACAACAGCTGACCATGGATAAAATGATAGTCATACAGACTGATGTTCCCGCTTTGCTTAGAGTAAAGAACATCTAAGTGTCCATCAAGAATGTATGTCCATGCATTAGAAACTTGCGCAGCAGCTACAGAATGAAGGGCTGACATTGACAGATATCTACAGCATATATTATTCTTAAAATTCAATAAAAGCAAGTTATATAATAGTTTCATATCTTTTTTAGTGAAACAGAAATCAGTTTGGCCATGTATGGTCCTGCATAGGTTTATATGAAGTATACACTGAATTCTTGATAGTGACCAAATCTACTGAATTTGGGGGGAAAGAGACAGAAAGAAAGTCTTGAGAACCTTGATTTTTAATTTATATATTCCCATCATATTTCTGTCTTGCTGCTGTTACTCATGACTGTGAACAGTTTCACTGTCAGTTTAATCACTTACCCCTTCCTGAATCTCCTTCACACCTACCCTGAGTCATCATCCATTCATTCATCCAGCTTCTTGTGGACAAGGGTCCACGGGGGTCACGTGCTGCTGCAGCAAGCAGGGTGGAACGCTTTACCCACAGACTAAGTATCAACTCAGGCTCTCTGCACCTTAGCCATGCTGTCTGTGAGGTAGATGGACTATTAGTACTGTCCTTCTGTGGTATTCTGAGAATGACATTAAGCAATATGTGCATGCCATGTAGCACAGCCACATCAGAACCACAGAAGCATCACCATCATCATCACCATCATCATCACCATCATCATCATCATCATCATCATCATCATCATCGTCATCGTCAGAACCACAAAAACATCAGTCCTCGTAAGCTACAGTCAGTGTTACTGTGGTCATCGTCATCATGTTTATGACCAAATGTTTAGTTTATTGTAGATTTTCCAGAAAGCAAGTTAATCCTAAGAATGCTATTATTGACTTCTTAAGACAATTCAGCTATACTCCTTTTACAGAATATTTTAGAAGAGTTACAGAAAACAAAATCAGAGTTTATTTAGCAAAATAAAGATACTACCTCCTAGCTTTTTCATATGTCTCTCCACAACAGAATTCTAAGTCACAGAGTTTAACAAAGTTGATGCCATATCCCAGTGAATGCCCACATAAACATGTAAATCACTTGTCCATGTCAGTGAAGATGGGGCATCTCTTCTGGAGACAAGAATTCCCATGGGCAGCTTGCATGACTCCTTAATCCTCAGAGCAGATATGGTCACGAATAAAAACTGATTTACAACATTTTCAAGTGTGCTTCTCCTCCCATTTGTACTTGACTTTAAAAGCTGGAAAGCCCCAGCTAACACAGTCCTTTGTGTTTGAACGTTTACTTTTGTAATGACTCAGAAGCTAAACAGCCAGCCAGGCTTAACTATCCAATTAAATGGATTGCTTACAAACAAAAACAATTATATGTTCACTTATAATGAATGTGAAAATTGTAATTGCTTTAGCTATGGAATATCTGTCCCCTTTTGTAAGTTTTGTTTCTTTCTGTTTCTGTTTTGTTTGTTTTTTTCCACTGTTATAGACTTAACTCTTTCAGCAAAGGCAAAACAATTAAAATGATGATGAGTGTGCTTTCTGCAGTGTCCTAATGATCTTAGTCCCTACTGCATTTGCAATAGAGCCTTGGTGAGCTGATTCTGACGGTGCTAAGAGGGACTTTCAGGAAAACAGAACCACTACAGATAGAACAAAGAGCAACAGAAGATTTTGTGTCAAAGATGTGGAAATTATCCAAGCAAATACATAGTTATTTGATATATCCAAAGCCAATTGTTAAGTTGATAAAGGAAAAGAACAAGTAATATCCTTAAATTTGTGAATCATAAAACTCATTTTGTTATGGGAGGAGAAAGGCACCAGGTACTGATTCAATATCCATTATGGTCTGAGCCTAGTTACTATGCTAGGAAATATCTACAAGAAGATCCAGACATGTTGGTAAATGCCTCAATCCCAGCACTTTGGAGGTAGAGACAGAATATCACAAGTTCAAGGCCAGTCTGTGGTACATAAAACTATCACTTCAAAGTGTGCTATTTCAGGATTTGTTTATCCAGCCCTAACTAGGTTCCTCTGGGAACTTGGTCAAACACTAATCATGAGGCATTGTGTTTACCTCGTCCAACATGCACAGGCAAGTAACAACTGTTTCTTTAAATTTTTGAACTTCAGTTTGTATAGTTGGGTGGCCATCTGTCTCTGAAACTATTATGACAAAGTCTGTTTTCATTTCCACATAGATTAGCCATGTGCTATATAAAAGAAGACAACCAAGTATTTTCATAGTCGTGATGCTTTTGCCTTATGTTTCACATGAATATTATTTAAATCAGAGCAATTGTACTATATGCAATACTAGCATATAGCATTGTTGAAATATGAGCGGCGGCGGGGTTGCGTCCCCAACACCCCGGCCGCTTGGCTAGCTCATACCCGAAATAACAACACACAAACTGTGTTCATTTAAGAACTGCTTGGCCCATGAACTCTAGCCCTTACAGGCTAATTCTCGCACCTGGACTAGCCCATTTCTAATGATGTGTGTAAGCACCCCAAGGTGCGCTTACCGGGAAGATTCTAGCCT
>NW_026068015.1:4078244-4080008 GCF_014885135.2 Alexandromys fortis
GCCCGAAATAACAACACACAAACTGTATTCATTTAAAGAACTGCTTGGCCCATGAACTCTAGCCCTTACAGGCTAATTCTCGCACCTGGACTAGCCCATTTCTAATAATGTGTGTAAGCACCCCAAGGTGCGCTTACCAGGAAGATTCTAGCCTACATCCATCTTCATCGCGTGTGCCTCAGAGAGCAGAGCTATCACGTCTACCCGGGAGAGCTGAGCATGGCGTCTGTGATCCGGAGAGCAGAGTCTCTCCAGGAGCAGAGCAGAGTCTGTCCTCACTTCCTCTTCCACCCAGCATTCTATTCTGTTTCCTCCTCCCATCTATCTTTTAACCTATCAGAGCCAGCGGTTTCCTTATTGCTCAGCCAATGAAATCAACAGATTGATATGACACTCCCACATCATAGCATTTAAGTTACTATATATTTTTCCGATCTTCTTTGCTACATTAGGTTATTAAGTACATGATTTAGTAGTTAAAATGGACCCTTAGAACTCTTAGATCAATGTAATCATTATTGATAAACTCTGATTGTTGCTTGGAAAAGTCACTAGGAAATACATTCTCTTCAATAGTTGTAAGCATTTATGAGGAATACCAAAAAGTAACATATTTAAAAAGAACAGACTCCAAATTCTATTTTTATTTAATTTTGCTTTTATATCAGTTCATCGTGTATGTGCACTTGAAGAAAGTTTATGGGAGGCAATTGTCTCCTTTTATCATGTGGACTCCACAGATCAAATTCAAGCTACTATGTGACTGCAACATTCTTACCCACTGAGCCACTGATCAGCCCCCAAGATATGTTATTAAGGGAATACAGTAGTTTTGTTTACTCGTGTGTGTGTGTGTGTGTGTGTGTGTGTGTGTGTGTGTGAGAGATCATGGCAAGGTAGATGAATCGATGGATAAAACCCTTGTTGTCTGCAAAATGTTAGATCATTCAGAGTACTTCATACTACTAAAAATCAAATTATGTTATCAGTTGTAAAGTTCAATATATTTTCTTAATATTTTCAGTCATTTATCTTAAAATCAGTCAAAGTTGAAGACTGTTAGCTTGCAGCATCAAGATAAAGTGTACATGCCTTTGGGTTGCAGCGGAACCATTTTCTACGAGAATAAAAAGGACTGGTTATATTGGTTTTGACATTGACTTTGACATTGACATGCTTCCTTGGGTTTATATTTTCTAGAAATTTAAGGAAATGTGATGAATATTTAAAAACCAATAAGTAAAAGATCAAAGGCATCTTGTACTGACTCCCAAATAAAAATACTGACTCCCAAATAAAAATAATCTATGAAGTTAAACACAATTTCACCATGAGGGGATGTGAGTTTACTTTGAAGGTCATTGTAATTGAGTTGCTATTAGACTCTAGGATGCTTGGAACTTACATCACTGAAAACCTTTGTGAATGGTGCACTTCTCAAGTAGCACGGACATCAGTTGGGGGGGGGGGCTCCATCTTACAAGGGTTTAACAGCTTGCTTAAGTTTCCAAGTGTGAACCTGTACAGTAAAGTCAGTACATAGAAAGAGCCTTGGAACCTGAAGAGAACAGACTTTTGTATAAAATATTCTACATCCTTCAGGAGTTTCTTGGGGAGATCCAGGAATGGGGGAAGAAGTAGGGAGCAGGAAAAATTGTCCTGGTGTCTCAGTCTAGTGACACTTCCATCAAATAAAAAGGAAAGAAGGAAGGGAAGGAGGGAGGGAGGGAGGGAGGGAGGAAGGAAGGGAGGGAGGGAAGGAGG
>NW_026068015.1:4080027-4183825 GCF_014885135.2 Alexandromys fortis
GGAGGGAGGGAGGGGGGAGGGAAGGAGGGAGGGAGGGAGGGAGGGAAGGAAGGAGGGACAAGGGAAAGAGAGATGGGGAAGGGAAAGAAGGAGAAAGGAGGGAGGGAGGGAGAGGGAGAGAAAGAGGGAGGAGCAGTAGGGTAGGGAGAGAAGGAGAAAGGAAGAAAAAACTGGCCCTAAAATGTTAACATTTAAAGAACAAAACAAAACAAACATCAACAACAAAAAGAAAGCATAGCTTTCATTGCAAAGAGAAGGAGAGATCGTTTCTTCTAGAGCCAAATATGAATGGCTTGGCCTACAAACGCATGTTTAGATCACCCCAAATTCCATTTTGGTAACAATTTCAGGAAGTTTTACAGTGACTGAACAAGAAAATCCATGAATCAAGACACTCTTTAAATACATTGGTGACACTGTCAGGCAGATTGTTTACAGCAAAGCAGGGAGGCCCTGCTAGTTCCTCAGATGCTACTTGATGACATTCTGGCTTCTTGGTTGACAGAAGACAAGATCTGTCCATACATTCCGAAGTATTTACCAAATAGTCCCAAGGATGTTAGGTCACACACAGATGTGAGGAGTAAACGGCTTTTAGGGGGTGAATGATAGCCTAAGATTATTTGTAATTAGGTTTGAACCTGCCAGCATCCCAACCTTCTAGCCATTGACAGTCTAGTCCTTAGTCCATTATAAGTGCAGCCTCCCTCGCAAAGCGTTCATCCACAACTCTAAGTGATTATAAGGATCTTAACCATGGTTTTAAAACATCTATATCTAAGATCTAGATCTTCAAAGACTTATCTATATATGTCTTTAAGCCAAATTTTATAGATATTGGATATCGACTGTCTGTTTCTAAGCATGCCTTATTTTTTTTCTTTTCTGTTACTTTTAACCCAAAAATTTTTTCAGTGTCTGCTAAAAATGACCTACTCTACTCTTTGCAAGATCTTTTTTGATATGAATCCTGACAAGGGATGAGGAAGAAAACATCCCGCAGGAAAGCAAGCTTACCAGGGATGACCTGTTTTCACACCTGTTAGAGCTGTCAGGTAGTCTTACCAAGTTGGGAGCTGAGTGCTCCCAACATTGCCCAGCACATTCTGCTGTTGGGAAGATGGAGACATACCTCAGCCTCTTCCCCAGGGCTGCCTGGCCTAGTGGTTTTCTTTATTTTATTAAGTCCTTAGATAAACTGAATGACAGTGGTGTTGGCTTCCTTTACTGTCTGCCCTCTGTGACATGTATGTTTTGGGGAGTGGGGTGCATGCAAACATGTGCAGTGAGGTATCAAAAAGATTTCAGTTCTGTCTTATACATTTTCTTTTTTTTTCTATAATGCAAAACCTTTTAGGGAATTGATTAAAAGAAAAGACAGTTGCATAGAGCTTCCTGAATAGAGCAGAAGCCATCATTTACAGAGCTCAGCATTGCCTAGGAAGGAATGCCCACCACGTGATTGCAGAGACATCCCAAGGACAAAATGAAAGCTCAGTGACCCATGGGAAATGATAATCACTGTGGACCTGCAGCTTGAGCCAACCATTTCCCATTTATTTCACTTGAAATCAAATGTGCAAGGAGTTGGGTGGAGGGACCTCAGAGCAGCTGACAACAACACCTGGCCAACTAGCGTCTGTGCTAGCCCCCATGCTTCTGCTCCTACTGTGCTCACTCCTGAGTGTGTCTACACTCTTCTTTGGTCTTGCAAGCACAGAGACTCAGTTCACACTGCCAGCTCCTTTAGGACACCATCCTCCACTGCTTTTGCTGAAATGACTTCAGCCTCCTTATGCAAAAATACCTACTTCTTAACAAACAGGAAAAACAATTTATTTCCCTGGGGGCTTTTTTTGTTGTTCTCTCCACACAAAATGAAGCCAGCAGGGGAGAAAGGCTGTGTCTGTTTACCTTTCTGTCAACTACAGATGCTTTTCTACCTGGTCACATGTCAACAATGCAGCAACTGCTAAAAGTCGCGTAAGTTTGTCAGTCATGGTGATGGGACACCTGAGGGAAACATTTTATTTTATTTATGGTTGTGGCAAGGGGTGTGATGGACTTGCCTGGGGAGGTCAGAGGACAGATCCATGGATTCTATGCTCTCCTGCCTTTACATGCATGCTGGGGATTGAATTCTGGTTGCAAGTTGTGCTGAGCCATCTAACTGGCCCTGAAAGAAACACTTTCAGGAGAAAGGACTTGATTTGACTTGTCGTCTATGGTTAGCTGTCTACACTGTTTCTAGACTTCTAGTGAGGCAGACTATGGTGGTGGATGGATGTAGAAGCAAAGCTGCCTACCTCATGGTGGCCAGAAAGCAGAAGAAGGAGGACAAAGTACCCATTTACAGATATGCCGCCAACAACCCACTTCTTCCAACCAGGACCTCACCCATCCATGAAGTGCCTGTCATCATGATCTAGCCCCACTAGGGAGGACCATGCCTTCAACACATAAGCCTTTTGGAAGTGTGCTTTATACCCAAAACATGATCTAAGCTGCAGATGCATTTAGTGTGTCTGACCTGCTCAGCATCCCAGCTCAGCTGCATGCTACTCTACAGAGATCGTGTCCATCATGATTTTATGGCTGATAGCGAGCCAGACTTTCTGTTTTGAATTTTGACATTTTCATCTATCCATGTACTTCAGGATCCTCTCTCACAATGCAGGCCCACGAAAGTAAGGGCTTGGGAAATGTGAAGCTGGAAGAGCGAAGAAACGTGCTACTGGGGGGGGTGTGGGGGGGGGAGGTGTCAATCTTTCTCAACTGTGCAAATGTTGATGAATGAGAGAGAAGAACGTCGCCAAAGAGGACAATTGTTCCTACGTTACTGACAAGGCACTCAGGAGCTACTGTGAGATCCAGGCCTCAATTACTTACCTTGCTGCTTCTTCCCAGTATGCAGTTTCAAATGCCATCTCAGGAAAGGGCTGGGAATCAAATCCTCATAAACGACAACAGTGTTCCCATCATGCCCATCTGTTGGTCTGCCGCTGGCACCTGCAAGAAGAGTTGAGGATTCATGTTTAAACCTCTGCTGGTTTTGTTTTCATACATTTTCTTGTCGGCGAATAAACTTCTTTATTCCTCTCATTTCTCCACATCACGGTCTGGTGCTGCAGTGGGTCCCCCACGGTTCTGGGTGGTACTGCTTCTTGGAGGAAAGGTTTGTGTGGCGATATTGATTACAGCTCTTGTGGGAAGGACAGTGATTTACACACTGCTCCCTGTGACTGGGAACTAGCTGCACATCGACAAGGCCATCCTCTCTTTCAATAAGGGCTCCAGCAGCAGAGCTGACTGCAATGAAATGAGAGCATCCTTGCCCCAAATCACGTTCTATTCCTCCAGCCATACCTGGGTCACTGACGGTCAGCGAAGACATGGTCAGGAGCACACTAAGTGGTGATGCTGAAATTGAGACTGCTCCAAAGTTCTATCAGGCTCTAGCCCTGGCTTGACCTCCTGAAAGCTTCATTCTGTCACTGTTCTCTGTCCCTGGATTTCTCAGCAGCTTTCCCAATGCACTGAGTTCTGTCTCCACCCACTCAGGCTGCCGTGACAAAACACCACAGACTGATTGACTCGAAAACAGAAGTTGATTCCTCTTGGTTCGGAAGTGAAGATAAAAGTGCTGGTCTATTTGATTCTTTTTCTTTTTTTCTTTTTTCTTTTCTTTTCTTTTCTTTTCTTTTTTTTTTTTTTTTTTTTTTTTTTGTGATTCTTTTTTTTTTTTGTGATTCTTTGACAGGATTTTCTTACCAGTCTCCAGATGGCTGACTTTTTGGTGGTAATTGGGGAGAAATCTTGTCTCATCATGGAGACTCCACAATCATGATCTCACCTGTGTTCTGTTAAAAGGCTCACCTCCCCCCAAAACATCATACTGGGGATAGGGCTCAGCATGAGATTAGGAAGGAAATGATACAACGTTTTATTCAGCTATTCATGGTAGCGCTGTACATTTATTTTTTTAAACAGAATATCAGATTCAAGCACCTGAATTTAGACAGCAATGTAGGTTTGAACTTAACTATTACACAAGCCAGCATTTAGTTCAGAAAATAGAAACTTGAACCCTAGAGGAAGAACTTGGTGTGGTGGCACAGGCCTATAAGCCAGAACTTGTGAAGCAGAAACAGAGGGGTTGAGTTCGAGACCAGCCCTGACTGCCATCACCAAACAGAGACTATCTAGTAAAAAAGTCTAGTCTTCATAATAATCATAAAAATAGCTGGCTATACCAGCTTGTGGTGGTATATACCTTTAATCCCTACACTTAAGAGGCAGAGGCAGGCAGATGTCGGAGTTTGAAGGCAGCCAGGTCTACGGAGTGAGTTCCAGAACAACTAGCACTACACAGAGAAACACTGCCTTGAAAAAGCATTAATGTAAAAAAACTGTTGGACCGACCCCTTTATCTTCATGGCGTGTAAGAGCACCAGTCCATGAAAACAAAGGGGCAGGAGCAATGGCAGAGATTCCTGGATGGCACAAGGACATGACTGAGGTCGCCCTCCAGGAGGTGACTTCATGCATCTGCTCAACTTTATTCCAGAGAAAGAAAATATATAGGATTGGGAAGCCTGAGAACAAATCCTAATTTGCAATAAGTGGCATGGTTCCATCATAAGGTTTCATAGGTGACAGCAGAGTCGCACACTGAAGTCCCTAGTACAAGTCTGCGTTACCGTATGTGCACCAGGGGAGGCTTCTAGCAGGGAACTGAATAGGGTCACACTAGAAATAAATGAGACATCCAGACCTAGAGACAGCTTTCAGATAAGGTCAGTCCTCCAGGCCTAGAGACATTCTCCAGACAAGGGCAGGTAGAGCTGCCAGGTCAGGATAGACCTCTGACCATCAAGACCTCCAAGCAAAAAAATTTCTGGCTTCTACTAAACAGTTGCCTCAGGTTAGAGAGCAAGCTGAGCGGCATGCATGGGCAGCATGGTTGAGACTCAGAGCAGACAAGCTGCTGCTCCAAAAGGTCATGTTACTTAGCCTGCATGTACTCAGGAAGAAGTGAGGAGAGAATTCTATTTTCTCAACTTTAATATTCATGCTCTCAATCGATACATTTTCCTGTCCCAAAATCTATCTTTAAATTATTTCCCTTCCTTTCAATTTCCCAAGCCCTTATCTGTTCCTCACTGTCAAGCCTTGACTTCCCTTTAGTCATCAGTCATTTAATATGCATGCCTTCCATCCTCATGAAAGATTGCAAAAGCTGAATCCATATCTATTTTCTGTCTGTGTGTGCTCCCCAAAACACCTAGCAACAGCCATTGTAGTTTTAGTTTTCTGTCTGAGCACATCCTGATTGTTATCCAAATCATAATTTAAGTTGAAAATGTATTTAGTGCACCGAACCTAGCAAAGACAGCTTATCAACACAGCGTGATGTCAAGTGTTGGTTACGATGCTGATAAGACCACCATGGGGTAAAGGATAGGAGAGGGATGGAACTCAGAAGATGCCGTGGGTTCTGAGATCTGATCTCTCCCAGTACTGTTTGCTACACCTCCCAAGAGTATACCTGAAAGAAGCCTTTGTGCAAGGCTGGACAAAAACAGAACGGAAATGCTGGGGGGTGGAGGGATCATAGGTTAAGAACTATGGCCCATGCTCTCAGGCTATGATTATTGACATTGAATAGCATTCTCTCTTTCTTTCATCAGTGTGTGTGTGTGCGTGTGTGTGTGTGCATGTGTGTGCGTGTGCTATGTGCGTGTGTGGTCAAAGACAACTTCAAGTGTGAATCGTCCCCTTCCACCTTCTTTAAGACAGGATCTCTTGCTCTTTGCTACATATACCAAGCAAATGGCACCTAAGCTTTCAGGCGCTTTGTCTCTGCCTCCTATTTTGCTTTAGGAGCCGTAGTATTACAGACATAGACCACGGTGCCCAGCTTAGAGTGGGTTATGGGGATTTAAATTCACACCCTCACACTTGCATGGCAAGGACTTAACCCCTGATCCACCCTTCTATTTCTTGGATACTCTGCCTAAGGTCTTCATTTAGTGCAGGTTTATGACAAGTTTTCATGTGTGAACTCTGCCGGAGATCCACAGAGCTTGTCAGACCACCACCGAGTCACACTACCACAAACCTTGGTTCTTCAAGTGGCAAATCATTCAGTTCCATGTTTTCATGTCCACTCATTCATGCATAATCCAGGTCATGTGTCCTGGGGTCAGTGGCTCAGCGTCCAAGTCCTTTTTTTCCCATTACACCTATAGGAAATTCCTCCGAAATGCATTCAGTACAATCTTGTAGAGTGCAGCTGCTTACAGGGCACAAGTCAACATGGTGACAAGAGCCACAAATGGGGTTGATTCTCACATGACCTTTGTTGCTATGGTAGCAGGTTCATTTGTTGTACATGGAAGGCCATTCTTTGAGCTAATCTATGTAGCATTGTTTTATTTCAATGATTCTTTATGAGAATGCATTATCCTCTTATTCTTCTCATCTAGAAACAGCACAAAGATCCATTACAATTTACTAACATTATGAGCATTGTGGGATCTGAAATATAACCAAGAATACAAATGGGAAATTTGTAGCCCTTATCAATATTTTAGATCCCTACTTAACCGAGTTGCTTTCATATTTAGTTCACCCAGGTTTTGAACATACCTAAAAAGCTGAGTATCTCTAGTTTAAGGCAGAAAAATGCTATAATTTTCAAATGCCTAGACTGGTGTACACATGGGTATACAGTAGCCACAGATTTACTTTGAATGAAGAAGCCACTTAGTCCCTCTGACAATTGTTATCTGGGCTGAATGTTCTCAATTTTTTAACCAAGCATCTCTCAGGGTTAATGAAGCTTCCTCTAATATGATACAGTAAGTAAACATAGCCATGAACATAGCTTTTCTATTATCATAGAAGGCAGCAAACAGCTCTCTTAAATGTCACAAGAACCATGGGAATCAACATCCCTTTCAGAACAGCGCTGTAGCCACCCACCTCATTTTATCCAGCCACAGAGACATCGGAAAGATGGACTACTACCTCTATATGGATTGCCAAATTTTCTTTCTAATAATCACTGAAAACTTTTTTTCCTGTAAGCAGTCAGCCCTGCTGGTTGAAGAAAATAGATACATTATCTGAGGTAATAGATAAGTCTCATTAAGAAGATGGAATAGACCAATTCCCAGCATATCTCCATGCGTGGGAAAACTAAATTGTGAAGCAGAGCAGTAACACATCAATTATCCTTTCTGCATGGAATTAGATGAGTCTCGCTGCTATTTTATACCACATTATGTAATTTTTTTATAAATAACCATTATATCCAAGTACCTCAGATTGCTACCTTATAAAAAGAGACAGCTGGTATTACTAGCCTACAAGTCAGACTTATTCTTGAAAGTACATAAGGAAAGCAAACATTCCACTCATCATTCACATTCCTACTCAAGAAATACTTATTCACACTAAATGACCAGAGTAAAGGTTTAGTATAAGCTTGAAAGCAAACACTACACCTGATGATACAATTTTAATGAAGATTAGTTCTTATCAACTTCAGTAAAGCTAAATAGCACCATTCAAAATGATGGGCTTTTTTTAACTCCTGGGTTATATAATGATTTTCAATTGATTTACTTTAAGTTTTTAATGTGGTAGCCTCATCAGATATGTGAGATATTTGGGGGAAATTTGATTCCTTTAATAGTGTAAGTATCTTCCCTTACTCTTGCTTATGTGAGTTTTTGTAGGGACTTGTTTTTATAAGGATGTAATAAACAAAGCATATAAACTTCACATCACAGGAATTAAATCAGTAAAAATTTGCATATGGATACTTTGCTAGCTAAAAAAAAAGGATAAAGTTGTGAGTTATTTGCTTTGACATATGGAGCATATAATAAAAAGAAGGCAATGACCAAAGAAATTTTGGGCATGCTATTAGATGACATTCAAAAAGCTCAAGCTGTTTGACTTGTAGACAGTCTACTTTTTAAAGCCAGATTAAATATTAATAGGGAGATGATCATAAATTATAAAGGTTCTGCATCTAAAATCGGTTTCTCCCTAGACATGATTCAGAGAAAGAAGGAAGGAAGTCAGACAGTGATGCTCAGGACAGAGTCTCCTAGTGACAGGAACAACTTAGGCTTCAGTGCTCTGTACTGAAGTCTCACAATCCTTGAACAACAAAGTGCTACAACCACCATAATGCACTACCACACACTGAGGGTCTCACATGGCCAAGAGCTACCTCCCACAAGTTGACATCTGGGAAGCCCAAAATCTAGGTGCCTGGAAGGTAGGTTTCATTGTGTTGGCTCTTTTCTCTGCTTACAGGAAAGTACCACCTTGTTCTGTGAGCTCATGAACTCTGAGTGAAAGAGAGCACAGGTTTTCTGGTGGATTATCCTAGAAGGCACTAATCTCTTCAGATTACGGGAACACCCTTCTGACTTCATTTAACCTTGATAAGATGCACACACACACACACACACACACACACACACACACACAGTTTTAATTCCCATCCATCACAATTTAACTAGGCACTCATGAATTGTGGAAGAACATAAAAATTTGGTCCACAACACTGATACAGTTTTGGAGTAAAAACACAATGCCATGTCTCCCAACACAGAAGGCATGGTCATCTGTCCCCATAATGCCAATTAAACATATGAGTGATGTCTAAAAGCAGAGACAAGATTTCATCAGCACACCCCAAGTAGGGGGTCAGACAGAAAGGCCCAGTGACCACAAGTTTATCTTTTGGGTGCTTACATGATTGCTAGTTTTATTTTTTTTATTTTTTATTTTTCTTGATTTTTATTGAGCTCTACATTTTTCTCTGCTCCCCTCCCTACCTCTCCCCTCTCCTTCAATCCTCTGCCATGGTCCCCATACTCCTAATTTACTCAGGAGATCTTGTCTTTTTCTCCTTCCATGTAGATTAGATCTATGTAAGTCTCTCTTAGTGTCCTCACTGTTGCTAGGTTCTCTGGGATTGTGGTTTGTAGGCTGGTTTTCTTTGCTTTATGTTTAAAAAACACTTATGAGTGAGTAGATGTGATAATTGTCTTTCTGGGTCTGGGTTGCCTCACTCAAAATGATATTTTCTAGTTCCATTCATTTGCCTGCAAAATTCAAGCTTTTTCTGATGTGTAGTACTCCATTGTGTAAATGTACCACATTTTTCTTATCCATTCTTCAGTCAATGGGCATTTAGGTTGTTTCCAGGTTCTGGCTATGACAAACAATGATGCTAAGAATATAGTTGAGCACATGTCTTTGTGGCACGATTGAGTATCCTTTGGATATATACCCAAAAGTGATATTGCTGGGTCTTGAGGAAGGTTGTTTCCTTATTTTCTGAGAAATCATCACGCTGGCATCCAAAGGGGCTGTACCAGCTTGCGTTCCCACCAGCACTGCAGGAATGTTCCCTTTACCCCACAATCTCTCCAATTGCTAGTTTTAAATGGGAGACAAAGGGTCTACATAGCTGTAGAAAAGGCCTTCTGGATCGATGGAGCCATTTTGATTCTTCAGGGTGATCTACAGAGCTTCTTACTCTGCTCATCACTAAAGAGGAAAGATTTGGTTCTCATGAGAGGATAACTTCTCCAGGGTACAGTTACCGAATTTATGCATCATTTCACCTATGTGGTTTCCACTTGCTTAAGAGTAATCAATTTTAATTACATATCTCAAAAGTGTTTATTGATTGATCAGTCCTGTTGTTCCTGAAATCAAAGGTCACTGAAGAGGAAAGTGACTCACAGAAAATGATAAAGAGGCAAAGAGAGTCAGAGAAGGCCAAGATGGAGTTAGTGAGACCAGAATCCAGCACCCTTCTTCAGTACCATGTTACTGAGTGCCACTGTCTTAACACCCATGATTAATCAAGTCAGCAAATATATTCTGTATTGATATAGAAGGGAAGTCTTTATGCTTGGGGTAGGGAGCACCAATCAAAGAGAAAACTGAGGTCTCTGTCCTACAGGAGTTTTCAGTATGGTTAAAATATGAGAGTCACACATGGAAAAACATGGATATCTGCTACCAATAATAATTAACATTGCAGAATACAGGCTACTGACCTTAAGGTTAGTCTGGCAATGTCATACAATAGTGGGGCTTCACCATGAAATGGACAGTGCTCAAAGGCATCTTTTCAGAGAGACCAAATGAGTCCCAAGAGATGTCTTTGGTGGCCCTCCTGTTATTCATCTATTCATTCACCTCTTACTAGGGCATGGGATATGCTCAGAGCTGAAAATGCAGAATAGTAGGTGGCATCACCCTGAAAGAGTTAGCATCTCAAAGAAGAATGACAATGCCAACAAGCTCAAGAGCAATTCTAAAGTCCTTAAAGAAGACACAAGGCTTGCTTCTCCAGCATTAGCCTGATATTTCTCATGTCCACACTAATCCCAGGAATCTCTCTTCAGTTCTTCAGTGCCTTCTTCCTTCTGTGTGTTTTTTTTCCACTGGTTTCTTGGTCCAAATTCTTCCCTTCTCAATTCACATGCCTCTGCCTCTCCAACTCATTCGTCATATCTCATCCTCGATGATCCTTTCTCCAGAAGGTTGTCCCCAGCCTGCCCATCCTTCCAAGCAAGGTGTGTGACCTCTTACACAGTGCCCGCACTGTGCTGTGTCTTTCAGATCCCGTAATCACACTGCAGTGAAATTACACAGTAGCATAATTGCAGGTTAATGTCCAAGAAAGAATTTTTGTTCTGCTTTCTTATTTTGCCCATTTATAGAATCATCATTTGCATATTCAGAATCGTGGTAGGAAAATGTTAGAGACTTTTTCAAATGTCTAAAATGAGAAAGGGTATGCCTAAGGTCTCCTTGAAAAAAGTTTATTTGACTGCCTTAACTCTTTCAAAAATCAAACTCTTTCTCTCATAGTTCTAACAGTGCCAAATGAAGCACAAATTATCCACAAATCTAAGGTATAATTTTTGAAGAGCCCAAAGTAGTACTGTTACTGATGTTCTGAAAGCTAACTGAGACTTTTAATCAAGGACAGAGTTCCTACAAACGGGCCTGGAGCTGGATTTCTTTTCAAGCACACATCAGTAGAGCCTCTAACCTAGAAGATATCATTTGCATCACAAAACAAATCTTGAGTTATCAAGCCAGTCTCTCCAACTGTTCTCCAAATAATGAATTCCTTCTATAGATTGCCATTCCACATGTTGAAAGTTCAATACTTGTGCTCGTGTTAAGGACAGTTTGCTTCTTCAAAAACTCTTCCTGCGTATTCTCTCTATGAGCGCTGTGCTTAAGATACACACCACCATCTTTACTGCATATACATCACACCCTTCCAAATATCATCTTTCTAAAGTTTGTAAGCCAGACCAAAGGATAGGAAAATATTTATAAATACATGCATAATAAATTTGACTTCATGACACATCTTCACAGGCATTTATTTGAAAAGGGGGAGGGATCTGGCATTGCCTGCAGAGTTACTCTGGGCAGGAATGATCACTGCCAGTTTCTCACCGTAAAATGAAAGGAATTTCCCTTTTACCCTGTAACCCAAATACCAGACTGCGCTTAAGGATGTGGTTGACATTTTAAAAGATCACCCAAAGTGTTCTCTTCTCAAATGCAATTATGCCCTCCATCTCGGTGGGAGCCATTGTCTGGGTCTTCTTGGCTCTCTAGCATCTCTCTGTCTAGTTTTCATTATCCTGATTATCTATTCATTTGCTACCCAGCACTCATCTTAGGAAAGATCATGTCTGCCATTTCTATAATGAGTGCTTGACTTTTACTGCCAGCATCAACATATAAAATACATAATAATTAAAGTTCACTAGTCACCAAAGTCTTGAGATCTGTCATATTGCTAATTTGATTTTTCAAACAATTGCTTCTTAGAGCAAGGTTGCTTTTGCCCCTTTAGGTGCTTCAAGACTTGGGGTAAAGAAGATGTCCGCAAAGCAGAGAGATCATGAATGGGCACTATATGTTTCAAAGTTAAAACTCACCCTCAATCAAATAAAGTATATATAAGATCTGATGGTTCTCAGAGAGAACAAAACTTTACTTGGTAACTGAATGAAGTATTTTCTCTAAGTTAAATAATTAAATAATGTAGTTTTCAGAACATCTAAGTGTTATTTAACAAGCAGCATAATTTTTATAGAGGATTGTGTACATGCTAAGGGAGAAAAGTCCTTGAAATGAAAGCCTGAAAAAACACGAGTTAGAAATTTCACAATACATTGTCTTCGATTGGATAAGGACGAGGCTTCAGAGCAGCTCTTCTTTGGACACACTTCCTTGTTTTGATAACATTTTCCAAGTCCCCTAAGTGCCTCATGATAATGAATTCATCTGACGCTTCCTCTAATCGCAAAAGAGATTAATGAGCTCATGTGCTATTCATGTGGCTCTCTGGGGACATCAGCATGTGTTACTAGAAGTGTAATGTTTAGAAATGGATACAGTGGGATGTGTATTAGCCAAGGATGCTAGCAAGAAGATTCTCAGTTAATGAAGAAGCAAGAAATAAAAAGGCCGCTTCCTTTGATGGGGTTCTCTTTCTGAGTAATGGAGGTCGGGAGGATGTGCTCAAACAAAGCACAGCAATCAGAATACAAACAAACCACTTAGCAGTCTCGAGCCTTGGGAAATTTTCTTCATCCTGAGCCTCAGTCTCCTTCACTGTAATATGGGGCCATAGTGAGTGACATCAATGTTACCAATGCTGCTAGTAAGAATAAAGGTGGTGGAACAATCCGACAGCCAAAACAGTCAATAGATCTCATTCCAAACAAGATTGCTTTGAGAAGCATGTCAAACTGGCGTGTATATTTAAAAACACAGGGTCATTGAGCTTGAAGAAAAAGGATACTGCACATTCAAAGTCAACTAGTACTAAAAAGTGAGTCTGCCTAAAGATGATGGCGATGAGGATGGTGGTGGTGATAATCAGGGGTAGAACTGTGGCACAATGGTGGGGAGCAATTGCTGTTCTTCTAACACGGTCGTTCTCAACCTGTGAGTTGTGACCCCTCTGGGGATCGAACAATCCTCTCACATGGGTCAAATATCAGATATCCTATTTTTCAGATATTACATTATGATTCATAACAGTAGCAAAATTACAAATACGGAGTAGCAATGAAATGATTTTATGGTTGGGAGTCACCACTACATGAGGAACCGTATTAGAGGGTCACAGCATTAGGAAGGTTGAGAAGCACAGCTCTAGAGGATCTGAGTTCAGTTCCCAGCACCCAAATGGTTGGCTCATGGTTGCCTATAGCAACAGCTTCAGGTAATTCATCAGTCTATTCTAACTTCCACATGCACTCACATCTGAGTGGGCACACACAAATGCTTTATAAATTCGGCAGTATTTTACTTTTAGTGCACCATTTTGACAATTCTCGATAAAGTTCACATCCACAAGAAAATGAATCCCTCTGAAAGAGATTAAGTTGACAGGTAAGGGCATTAATATTAGTTTCCGAATGAGGAAGCTGGAGTTGACTAAGTTTTGATCAAATTGCCCTTTTTCTAATCTGAAAGTGAAACACCCGATTTGAGGCAACACAGGAGGTGTTTCCTCTGACATAGGACTGTGCCTGCAGCTGTAATTGAGGCTGTAACTTATCAGCCTCCTGAGGGGCCACTTCAGCTGCTGGGCAGGAGGAAAGCATACCATCTTCCGTGCGGGCAGGAATTCTGTACTTCTAGCCAATGCATGTTACTTCTCATGAAGCCTGATTTAAAACATGGTCATCCCTTTTGTTCTAAAAGACCCCACCTTCTCCGCCTCTGCAAGTTCTTGGTCATTCTGTGTCCATTGTTATCGCTCCCCTGGGGTTCTCAGTGGCAGGACAATATCTGTTCATTCTCCTTTGACTTCAAGCTGAAGTTGCCACAGCCTGGAAAATAATTCTGCAGATTCCAGCCAAGAAGCCCACTTGACCCAAATGTGTAAAGCTATCACTCTTCAGTCACACATCGTCCCAATCTCAGGGCAAATGTCATCACAAAACCACAGAAACCCCAACCTGTGTGAGGGACTATACTGCCATCGTTTGTGTATAGTGAATCTCTTTCTCAATCTGTTCAGATACAAAATTAGCACACACTCTCTTGGTCCTCATTTATAGATGCAAGCATGGTAGCACTAATGTTTTAATGTAGTAGCAATGAATATATAGTACATGTGGCCAAAAGAGCACTGGAATAAAGGTCACAAACATTTTCTCTAAGACAGATACTTTCTAGGATGCAACCTTGGGTCTGGATAACAGGGTCAGTGAAATGAGCCTTCCCTGCTCTGAGATTCCCAAACCATGCCAGCAGCCACAGTCAGCAGAATAGATCGGGCTTCTGGGCTGTTCTTACAAATGAAGCCACACGTGTTTACAGCTGACTATGGTGGCATTTACCATGCAAACGCAGGGTTGTTAGTATGACAGAAGCCATATGTTGGTGATATGATCTAGAAGATGATACACACTAACTCATTTTGAAGACAAAAGAAGCTGGTCCCCTTCATGATCTCAAGCAGCCTTGGTAGACAGGACTGAGATGACATCCAGGAAGTGTTATTTAAAAACCCAGTCTAAGCAGGATTTTCTGAAATCACCCTGAAGATCTGGCTTTACTGAGATATTAGATTATATCAGCAAGTATTCTTGCAGCTAATGTTACTAACCAGTCAATGAAAAGCCTTACATAAGAGAAATGATTGGAGGATGTTCATCTCATAAGAAGTTGATGGAATTTGCTGTCACAACTCTGATCTTCGAATTCTAACTGCAGAGATCTGTTTACGGAGCTATTATACTCATCTACTTAGACCTTAATCTTTGAGGAATAATTTTGATCCCAAGGAAGTTTACCGTGTTTTACAGGACAAAAAGGGAAATGAATGAACAGAAGCCCTTGAAATGATTTCTTCTCAGTCCTGGAGAGAAAAATTTCTTAGAAACTTATTGACTGACAGACATTTCTGTCCCGCCCAATCCCACAGCGATTCAGCCCCAAAGAAACACACAAAGGTCTACATTAATCATTAACTGGTTGGCCTAGCAACTCAGGCTTTCTTATTAACTTATTATTACATCTTAAATTAGTCCATAATTCTTGTCTGTGTTAGCCGCACGGCTTGGTACCTTTATCAGTGAGACGTTCTCATCTTGTTTCCTCTGCGTCTGGGTAATGACTACAGGCTGATTCTTTCTTCTTCCCAGATTTCTCCTCTTCTGGTCACCCCACCTCTACTTTCTGCCTTGTCACTTCATCTATACTTCCTGCCTGGCTACTGCCCAATCAGCATTTTATTAAAATACAAGTAATAAATCTTTACATAGTGAAAAAAAAACATTGTCCCACAGCAGAAACGCATCAAATTAGCTTAATGTTGACAGAATTCCACCCTCGTCAGATTTGATGCATACACACACACACATACACACACACACACACACACACACACACAGGAATCCTTACTTAAACTAGTCCTGAATTCCTTAGAAATTAACAACATTAAACATTACCGAGTATTCTAAATATCTTTTTGACAATGCAAAACTCATAAATATGTGCAGACAATTTTTACATATTTAAAATCGCATATTTTATTCTGACCCTAAACTACTTACAAGTTGCCTCACTGCTTCTAAATTGATGAAATATCTGGCAAGTACCATATCATAGAGTTTCTATTTTTATGTAGTTGAAATTCTTTTCCATGAAGATTAGTCAAGAAGTCTGAAGACTTCAGGCACAAGAAAACTAGAAAAGGAAAACTAAACCTGCCCAGAAGTTTTCAACAGTGTGCAGAGGTGGGACAAGGGCCAGGAGGGTCATCTGTTTAAAAGCTACATCCAGGGCAGGGGGAAGGTCTGCCATCTCATCATGTAAGAGATGTGGAGAATGTACCTTGGGTTCATGGACTCCCCACCAGCAGAGGACACCTCCAGAGAGTGGGAAGCCATCAAAAGCTCCATCTTCCTTCCCAGGTCTTCCTTTCTCCTCTTTTTCCCAAGGATGTGAGTGGTATGTCAGAGCTTGTAGATCTGCCTCTCAATCCTGCAGTTAAAGACAGGGAGATATCATGATGGTGCCTGAAGGACAGTCAGAGGCTGAAGTCAGGAGATGAAGGCACAGAGAGACCCTTCCCTTCTAACCTTTAAGAACCCAAGGAGCCTCACTGTGGTGGTTTATGTGAGGATGATCCTCATAGGCTCATATGCTGGAATACTTCATCCCTGGTTGGTGTAACTGTTTGGTAAGAAATAGATAATGTGAGTGGGCTCTGAGGCTTCAAAAGCCCATGCCATTTCCAGTAAAGTATCTCTCTGTCTTGTCCTTGAGGATCAAGATGTGAGCTCTTAAAACACCATAGATACCTGCCTGCTAGATGCACCCATCATGATATACATGGGCTGTAACCATCTGAATTATAGGTCCAAATAGACACTTTCTTTTGTATGTTGCTTTGGTGACCTTAGTGACCTTTTACAGATGTCCAGCTTTTGCAGATTTTAGCCTCAGTCACCAATTCATGTGTAAGGATTGGAACTAGCCTATTATTCCTCAGAGCCAGGCAAGTGAATTCACAGCCAAGAGACCAGCAGCTTCATTTCCAAATGCTATGACAGTGACAACCTCCACAAACCCAGATGCCATGGGGAAAAAAGAGCAAGTAAGAAGGGATAGGGTGTAGCATCTTCTCAACTAGATGGATGTAAATCTAGAGGTGTGTTACATTATTAAAGCCAATTAAATTTTAAATCACACTAAGTTAAATTTAGTTTTATCCACCTACTCAGTGGCCATAGTCCTCAGACCAGTTAAACTATAGAAAAGCTATATTTTCTTTGTATACCCAAATTATAGTATCAACAAATTTATAATCATATACAATTATATTATTTTCTTTAGGGAACACATACAGATAGCCATTCCCTAAGATTCTTAATAAATCCCTGAAAAATGAAAGCACTAGAGAGCCATTCTTTCAGTATTTGTGTGGGAATCGATGTGTGTACAGCAAGCAATATGTTGGAAGACAGACATGAGTTCCAGTCAGTGTAAATCACCAAAAGCATCACTTTATCAGGTCAGCAGTGAGACTGGTGAATGCAGACAATGTGTGGCCTTCCTGTTCTGTGTTAGTATCCTCCACTGTAGAACTGGTGGGGGGGGGGGCAGTGTCTGTCCTTCCTTGCATTATAGGAGTTTATGACTCTAGAAAGTGTGAAACTGGGTTACCAAAGTCACAGGGCAGCTATACGTATAGCCTGACAAAGAATTCTTGCATTTGGTTTAATAACCTTTTTTTTAAATTGTCTCTAGACTCTTTCTTAGTAGAAGTGACTAAGTAAACAAGTGACATCTTTTTTCCTCACTTAACCAGGAAGTTGTATCACAGATGACTCCACAGGAATTTAGCAAAGGGCCTTGATTCCAACGAAACTTGAATGGAGCCTGCAGCCTGCTGTTCTCAAGACAAAATTCTAAGTCCCCCTCGGTGGGTGGAGATTAGCACAGCCCTTTCAGCAACCTCTCACCTTACAAATAGATTAATTTGGAAATCAATTCCTAGTGTAGGTGTTCAAGGTAGAAAGTGATCAATGGGTTAGAGCAGCCTCACACAGAAGTAAAGCTATTATCTTCAAAGTGAGCAAAACCCTTTTTCAGAGCCCTGCCTGAACGTGCTGAATGCTTTTATTTGAATATGAAAGAAGGGCTGTTGGCTTCACAGCCTTCCCCTGGAATTTGCTCGTTTGTATCAACAAAGTACTCAGGCTGAGCTAGAAACCTTTTCAAGCTGAATCTTCCATTTTTTTCTTAGTGAAAATGCAAATGTTTAAACACTAGGAAAACGAAAGAATCGCAGTGTTCTTATCAGTGAATCACTCGCAGATTCTTAATGAAGAAGAACATGCCAGAACAGGCACTCGTTCGTTCGCGCTGGACACGTGCATACGAGCGCGCCAGAGTACACACACACACACACACACACACACACACACACACACACACACGCACGCACGCACGCACGCATGCGCGCTCGCGTACCCACACTGCCAATCTTAACCTAACTTCCAAGCTCTGCTCCCCCTTCACATGCTAAGCAGTGAGGCAGATAGCATGATCCATTGTGTGAGTGTGTGTGGTCTCGTTAATTCTCACTACAATAGCCTTCAAAAGAAAATGTGGTTGTCATCTTCCCGACCTTTCAAATGGCAGGAATTTTTCTCACTGCATTTCAAGAAAAGGTTCCAGCCATCTAATCGTTCATCACAGTCTAGTAGCTAATTTCGTATCTGATAGCTAAGTGCTTAAGGCACAAGTGTCTGCTTCCTGCATTTCAGTCAAGCCCACAGGTAAGCCATAGTTGCAGTCGCAGCACCGACCTGCCCCGCGTGAGCCAATACTGTCACCGTGTGGAACTCGTGCGTATAACAGAAATTCCTGTCTGCCCCAAAAGCCAAAGATTTGGCTACTGTATTCTTGAACTCTCCTGTAGGTGTGCTTTTCAGCTTCGCTTTACAAGAGTCCCGTG
Source organism: Alexandromys fortis (assembly GCF_014885135.2). Classification (NCBI taxonomy): domain Eukaryota; kingdom Metazoa; phylum Chordata; class Mammalia; order Rodentia; family Cricetidae; genus Alexandromys; species Alexandromys fortis. The sequence goes on from NW_026068015.1 coordinate 4,098,590, forward strand.
AAGATCTGAAAACTGAACCTGGATCTTTATTTTAATGCAAGAATTCATGATGTTTTTTTTTTTTCTTTTTTCCATATTTATTTATTTATTTATTTTTTGAAAAAAAAGAAAACAAACTATCATTTTTCATTATAGATATCAATCCAAGTTCCCTCACCCTCCTCTCCTCCCATTCCTCCACATACCCCTCACAGCATTCGCTTCCACTCTTCTGAGAGGATGAGTAAGGCACACACACTGCTTTGGGAAAGGTCCCACGCCCTCCCTACTATATCTAGGCTGTAAGGAAGAACGTTATAGTCTACTAAGCTTGCTCCCACTGGTACTTAGGAGAAAAAAAAAAAAACAAACTCTTTTTAAATGATAAAGAGCTATGGTGAGATGCTCATGGAACTCCAAGAACCATTAAATTTAATAGCAAGGTCGTGCAGAATTCCAGGACTAGATGACGCTTTCAGTGCCCCACAGAGTTCTACCCCAAGCCATTCTGTATCCCCCAGAATGTGGTTTAGACGACTGAGAGTATAGCTGGAGTGTGACTGGAGACGGCTAAGGCCCAGTTTCTCTCCATTCCTTCCCCTCCCTCCTTCTTCCCTCCCTTCCTCCCTCCCCTTTCACTACAGTGCCTTAGCTACCTGAGCTGTGTAATTATGAGAGAGAACTCTGCGGCTTTGCAGAGTTTGAAGGCTCCAGAGAGACTATTCCATTCTTCCCTACTGTGTGAACTTCTAGCACCTAGCTACATGAACTTCAAACTCTACAACTAAAGTCTTCCAGTTTACTGCATCTAGTTCCTATTAGAATTGGAATGTGTGCAGCTGGGCAGTGGTGGCACAGGCCTTTAATTCCAGCACTCGGGGAGGCAGAGGCAGGCGGATCTCCGTGAGCTCAAGGTCAGCCTGATTTACAGAACGAGTTGCAGGACCAGCTCAATAGCTACTGAGAAACCCTGTCTCAAAGAACTAAAAAAAAAAAAAAAGAAAAGAAAAAGAAAAAGAAAAAAAAGAAAGAAAGAATTGGAATGTGTGCAATATAATTTGTATGGTTCAATGCTTGCTTTTAAGTAAAAATATTCTTCATATATTTAAAAAAAAGAAGCAGAATAAGTAAATGAAGCACAGAGGTTTCAGCAAGGATTAAGGAAAGTGGAGAGGATGTAATCCTATCCCGGGTGAATGAAAGAAAAAAGCGACACAGAATGAAGTCACTGGAAGGGCAGCCTTGCTGTGTGCCAGGCTGTTCTGCCTGAATGTGCAGTCGTGGTGGAGAATAAATTGTGTGCACAAGGAATGCTTGGCATGAGTCTCTCTTGAAATATTTATTAAATGGATGGATAGATTCATAGGAAATGGAATAAATTATAAAACAGCCTCAGTGATGAGGAAAAAGGAGGATGTGAGGGCAGGCTTCCCTTAGGAGATGCTGTGCTGGGCATATTTGATTAGTAGCCACCAGGGCAACAGGGAGAAGGCGAGTGGGCTTTCTAGAGAGGGAATCTCCTGGTAGTCACTAGCCACAGGCAGCTGGGAAGGAAGGTAAGGTCTGTATCACATCTTGCAGATACTGACCAGGGTGGCAGTGAAGGGGAGGCTGCAGTTCTGAGTCGTCTGTATCCATGTGCCTACAGAATCATCAAACTTCAGGTCATAAATATCCTGAAAAGGAGAAATGCATCTGGACTGAACTCGTGAAGTCTTTATTTTTCTTGTAACCTTTCCTTAAACAGAACAGCATAGCAACTATTCAGATTGACGTGTGATATTTACATAATCGGAAGATGAACAGCATGAGGGCGGGTATGTGGGTCACGTTTCTGTTACTGAGATAAAATACCATGACCAAAGGATGGAAGAGATTATTTGGTTCAAAGTTGCTGAGGGTTAAGAGTCCATGATGGCAGAGAGGCAGGCAGCAAGTAGAAGGCGTGTAGAGCCAGAGTAGAAAGCTGAGCGCTCCCACCCTTAACTGTAAGTACAAAGCAGAAAGAGTGGACTAAAGAACGGGATGAGTCTTTACCTCTCAAAATTCATCTCCAGTGGCATACTTCCTCCAGTAAGGCGAGACCTTTTAAACTTCCCTAACAGAGTCTCCAAATGGGGATCAAGTGTTCCAATGCGTAAGCCTACTGGGTACATTTTCATTCAAAGCACTACAGATGGTGTGTGTCAGGGGAGGGACTGTTCCGTGTAACCAGCTTGTCATCTTATTTAAGTAACTTAAGTTTCCACCAACTTTGGTATTTACTGGGGGAGTCTTAGGAGTATTCTCCGCACATGCTGAGGTCAACTCTATTCTCATCGAGGAAATGTTGCTGCACCTTCCTTTTATATGTCATTATACACTCAATTTTAAACAAAATTCTTTCTTCAAAGTTAACTGAAGTTTTCTTATAGGAGATCTTAGGATGCTCTGACAAGTCCATGCCTTTCAATAAGCAAATTCCTAAAGGACACTGCGTTGTTTCTATTATGATGCAACGAACCCTTAGATGAGAGCTGAGCTATTAGCAGAAACTCAAGTGTTCAATACAATATTGTCTGCTATAAGCAAAGGTACAGCAGATCCCTAGAAATTCTTCTTTCCTGTGAGGAAAGGGGGGGGGGCACTCAGACAGATGTTTGCACACAAGCATGAAAGCCAATGTCATTCTTCCCAAGACATCATCTAAAATATTTTGAGACAAGGTCTCTCTCTTTGCCTGGAACTTGCCTAGTTGACTAAAATGACTGGCCAAAGAGCCCTGTAGGGATAAGTCCAGCCCCTTAGGGGGCGTGTTCTCCTCGAGCTAATGTTTACCTATAAATCTGGCAAGCATACTCCCAGCCGCCCCTTCTGCTTTCCTGGTCTCCGCAGGAATGGTAGTTCTGTAAGTCTATTTCCCCATTAAAGCTGTATATATTTTTACAATCTGTCTGCTTTCATTTACGCCGTTACAGAGCCCCAAGCCTCTACCTGTCTCCACCTATCCAACTGCTGCCACTATGCCTGGCTTTCATAGATTCTGGGGATCAAACCAGCTCTTGTGCTTACACAGTTAATGTGCTTACACATTAACTAAGTCACTGCCTCAGCAGCTATAATTTATTTATTAACCTTACACAACTAAACCTCAAAAATGGCTTCTTCATGGTATCAACATCTTTTTTTGTTTGTTTGTTTTTGTTTTTCGAAACAGGGTTTCTCTCTAGGTTTGGAGTCTGTCCTGGAGCTAGCAGACCAGGTTGGCCTCGAACTCACAGAGATTCACCTGCCTCTGACCCCCAAGTGCTGGGACTAAAGGCATCACCGCCTGGCAGGTCAAGCACAAATCATTGATAACATAATTATGTATTTGGATGAGCTTAACCTCTGCCAGCAATTGCCACAAAGTATGCTTTGTGGGCTCCTTAAACTAGAGTTCTAAAGCGCATTGGCTTTCGTGGAAAGGAACAACGAGGGGAGCAGAATGAAAATAGGCTGAGGGAGGCTGAGCTACACAGGACCATAAGGCTCTCTTGGGTCTATTTGGACACTTACTAAGCTGATGTCATAGAAGTCTCCAAGAGGGTATCACAGTTCATGACCACGGGGTTCTTTCCTCATGAAGGCCTTGTAGGTGTTTGTGTCTGGCGGAATGCACTTTGGGGAATTCTGAAGGCATAGATGGTGACAATTTACAGTCATATCCATGGATTGCAGAAGAAGAGGGAAGCAATGTTTGCCCTGGGGCACTGTGGGAGGTGATGGGAATGTAGGCTCACCCATCCTCTGTAGCCCCAAGCCACTCGCATCCCTACCTCAGGCGAGCTGTGGACCTTACCTCCAGTGCCCAAACCATTGTCTTGGTCATGTTGTTATTGCCCGGGCATGCAGGCTTAAGATAGGAAGAAAAGTGGGTGATTCACCCCTAGACTGGCTGAGTTCCTCTAAGATTTTAAAATCCTCATCCCAGAAGAAGCCATGATCCAGTGCCAGAGCACAAATATAAGACCACATATCCAAAGTTTACTTATATAAAAATTATATATCTAGCCAAAGCTGATGGCTCTGTCCTACCCTTACCTTGGCAAACATATCTGACCAATATATCTTGGCAAATATCTCTATGATCTCCAGGAGGTTAGATTCAAGTGACTTATTCATAAGTAGCTGGGAGGTTTGCAGAGATGCCACATCTCCAGGAAAACCACTGGGTTTCTCCCTCTCGACTCCAAAGCTGGTGGCCAGGGAAGAGTGTGCAGCAAGAATGGTGTGCCCTCAGGAACCTCTGCTCTGTCCCCACTAGTCCCAATTGGTGCCCTGGAGGCCACTGGTGTCCTTGCAGCTGGCTCTCAGGACAGCCCGGAGAATGAATTGAAATACCCTGGGGGATGCTAAGGGTCTGGGCCAGGAACCGCTAAAGCTGCTCTGGCTTTGGGGATACATGGCCCCTGCAGAGGCTCCAGCACTTGGCAGGCCAGGTGTCTAAGCAGAATTTGGGAGGAGGGGCTGATTCCTCTGTGTGGATTGCACTGTGTAGTTTTCATAGCTTCTGTTTCTGGTTGAATTCAAGCACCTCAGGTCCCTTTGACCTACCGTTTTTTCCTCCCAAAGGTAGGTTACTTCCCCTTTGGCATTAAAAGGAAAAGTGCATCCGTTGTGTGAAGAAATGAAAATGATGTATTTTATCAACTTCAAAACTTGTCCCAAGGCCTTCTCCCAGACCATGATAAATAATAGAGGTTTTATTTTCATTGAATTCCTGTGTGGACAGCACGTGCTGGGTCACATTGCACCAGTATGTGGCTAGAAGCAGCTAAGGGCCCTTCAAAGCAGCATCGTGGTCCAGAGCTGCGTTCTCTGGCAGGAAGGACAGAGCTGCAGCAGTGTCGGAACCCACGGGAACAGCCCCTCCCAAATGTGATTTTAAAATGTACTACAACGAATGGGGCGGGGCCACTGGCGTTCCTGTGAGAGCAAAATAAGAGACGGGAGGGAGAGACCGAAAAAGGAGGGCAAAGTAGAAGAAAATTCCCTCTACACAAATGTCACAGGATCAAAACACTCATGGTTTTGGCTTTGCAGTACTCTTCCGACAAACTGCTCTAGTGAGCTAGGCTGGCCATCTTTAGATGGGAAGTCATGATCGCTCAGGTTGTAGACAGGGCAGTCACCCTGGCTACAATCACATGCGCTGTGTTCTCCACCCCTAGGATCCTGGAACTGCAGCAGAGTGGAGACATGGACATCCTGAAGCACAAGTGGTGGCCTAAGAATGGCCAGTGTGACCTGTACTCCTCAGTAGATGCGAAGCAGAAGGGAGGAGCCCTGGACATCAAGAGCCTGGCCGGCGTATTCTGCATCCTGGCCGCAGGGATCGTGCTCTCCTGCCTCATAGCGGTGCTGGAGACGTGGTGGAGCAGGAGGAAGGGCTCACGGGTCCCATCCAAAGAGGTACTTGAACTTGTGCCCCAACTAGAGCTGCCAAACATTCAGTGGCTGCATTTCCAGGGAGGAAAGGGTAATAGCAATTGCTTTTTATGATTTCTTTGAAGATTCCAAACAAGCACGTGGCAAGGCAATGCCAGTTCCCATTTAGAACATTCAGGGTGAATAAAGAGCAAGGGGCAGTGTCTGTGAGGCCGACAATTTCATATTCTATAGCAGGCTCTGAAATTCTGAGTCGTGGCCTACATACTAATGATCCAGCAAGGCTGTAGTTCCCTTGACCCAGTTCTCAAAAATACTTAATAGTTTCTGTCGATTCCTTAAGTTGAAGTTAAGCCTGTGTTTTAAAGTCTGGGCATAAAAGGCCCTGGCATGATGCTTTCTCTTCACCATTAGGCCCTACTTCCTATCTGTGTGTGAAGATCTGAAGAAATGATGACTGTGTGTCTGGGGCTCTCCCGGGAGCCCACGGTGCCAAATTCACATGGGGAATCCTTCTGAGTTCTGTTTATCTCCCTGACTATGTCATCAGCTTAACGCCAGGGCCATGTTCCAGTTTGTACAGCTGTGCAGAATCATACATAGTAACTCAGAGAAAACAGCATGTGAAGGAAATTCATGAAAACATGAACATTTAAAAAGAGAGAGAGAGACAACAGCACTTGGCTCGTTAATCTTAAAGGAGTTGGTGTGAAAAAGACATTGAGTTTATTCAGTGGTTTCATTTGAGGGGCCGTTTCAACAAAAGTTTTAAACTTTCTGCCCAGAGCTTGGCTGACGGATGCCCAAGGCAGTTCACAGAGAATGGGCTTTGATGTACGAAGAAAAATGACCTCTCATTTGTATCTGCATGTCTGCGCGGCAGTGTTTGTCTTTCGAACATCCCTCTCTATGTAGTCTAAGGATCCTCGTAGCTCCTTAGATGCAAAGTAGCATCAGTACCGTTTGTAAGAACGGCTTCGCTTTCCTTGCTTCTTACCTGTGTGGGTGATTGTACCCAACCCCACGATGTGGAGACAGGATTAAAAGCTAATCAGGTTTATCGCCATGCCGTCTTTGTAGAGTAAGTACGCATTGGTATCTCTGCTGCCATCAATCCAAAGCAAAAGGCCACATTAATGCAGATTGTAGCTGAGACTCGATGCTCTGCATACTCTGGAAATGAGGGGCTCCTGGGCTTCTATTTTTGAATTACTACAGAAGATATTAAATGTTTGCATTGTTACAGCTGTTGATGGATGTCTAGATTACAGTTGCCGTGGGAACCATAAAATTATACGTCTCAACCTTCTGAAGTCTCGGTGATAATACTGCATTAATGGATTTTTAATGGATTTTTAAATGAGAAAGGAGAAGGGAACGCAGGGCTGTGCATTCCGGCAGGCTTCGCTGCAGAGTGCTGCACACACGGCGGGAAAACGCATACCCTATTCCAACTCCCGATGGCCATTCCAGGTTCTGGGCACAAACATCTTCTCCTCTTATGATTAACGGACATTTTTATAACCTCATAAATTTAGTTTATTGACCTTAGCTGTAAATAAGTCTGATCACAGAGAACATTTTATTTATTCTCAATTCTATTTTTTCAACCATGAAGGGTTTAGTGGGTAGGATTTCTCTCTAAAACTCTGAGGCTTTACTGCCTTTTAAAAATAAATAAATAGAACTTCTTGCAAGCACACCACCCACTTAACATAAAACTGACCTGCAGTTAAAGCCCCTTATTCACACGTCCTGACCTCACAGTTGCCAGGTTCAGGTGCTGGGTATCACATGCTGTCCCTGTCATGGAGAAGTCTCTCTAGTGCTGACTCTTTCTAAGAATCCTTATAACCCTGGGCTGCAAGAAACAACACCTTGTTTGTTAGTCATTGACATATTAGTGCAAAGAAACACATATCTCTCTCATCTAAGGACAGAAAATTAAGGTTAGGCCTAAGGGATAGAAAGAGTTAAAAAAAGAAAAAAAAGAATCCATCTGGAATGAGACTCTGAAAGAGGAAGCATGCACCAGAAAGGGGTGGCAGGGGTTGAGGGAAGTCTCCAGAATCAGACCTTCTGCTCGTGTCTCTGCCTGAGCCTGTCCCGCGTCTTTGTAGCTGCATGCGACACGTGCTCATTTTAAAGCTCTGGCTGCAAAGGAAGTATTTTCTATAGTTACTTTATCTCAAAGCCCTGTAAGGATTCCCAGAAACTAGAACAGTGCCTGGCTCGTGCTGGGGGCCCAGTCAATGTCTGTTAAGCAAATATGCCCCACAGTTCAGTTAATTACATGTTTGCTGAACGACTTTTTTTTAATTTTTTTTTTAATCCGTGCAAGCTAGTACTGATGAGACCCTTATTTTCTTTTTCTTCATCTCCAGGATGACAAGGAAATTGACCTGGAGCACCTCCATAGGCGTGTAAATAGCTTGTGCACAGATGACGACAGCCCCCATAAACAGTTTTCCACCTCGTCAATTGACTTGACCCCTCTGGACATTGACACTTTGCCGACACGACAAGCCCTGGAGCAGATCAGTGATTTCAGAAACACTCACATCACCACCACCACATTCATCCCAGAGCAGATCCAGACTCTTAGCCGCACGCTCTCAGCCAAGGCTGCCTCTGGCTTCGCTTTCGGCAGTGTGCCGGAGCACCGAACTGGCCCTTTTAGGCACAGGGCTCCTAACGGGGGCTTTTTCAGGAGTCCTATCAAAACAATGTCATCTATTCCTTATCAGCCTACTCCCACCCTGGGGCTCAATCTGGGCAATGACCCTGACAGAGGCACGTCCATATGAGCAGCAGACAGCTCCGCCTACCCTAGGACTCCCCCCAAAGGAGCAACTGTAATGTGGGACTAACATGGATGTGACGTTCTATTTAAAAGAAATCAGGATAATTAGTAACAATTCTAGTTCTTTTTCCTCACGCCCTTCCCTGCTCTGTTGCCTTTTCTCTCTCTCTTTCTCCTTCTCTGTCTACCACCCTCCACTTTTTTTTTTCATTACTCAACTTGTTCCCCACGAATATAGTATTCTAGGATCCTAATTAGTCCGCTTCTCATATACTGTACTTCAAGACTAGGGCACGAGCGCTGGGTCACTGAGAGCACTCGCAGGGTTGGCTCTGCACACAGGGCTCCCACGTCCCATTCCTCTGTTTGGAAACCTCAATTGCAATAACTTGAGTCTTTCTCCATCTTCAGCTGCATCCATACAATTCTCCACTGTTGTCAAGCGTCCTTTAATTGTGGACCAGAGGCAACCCCTGCAGTGTCTGGGAAATGATTTGAAGACCATTCAGGCCACGCAATACGAGAATGCAGTTTAGGAGGATTACAAAAAAAAAAAAAAAAAAAGCCATTTATACGCCAGTCAAGACTACAGTCAAAATCCCCCTTGCACTGCAGCAGGTGCATGCCCCCTTCATGCGATTGTACAGTATTCACACTTTCTCTTATGTACAGTAAACTTTACCTTATGGCAAAGGCCTTTATTGTGTTAAATAACTTAGTATCTCATATATACATATATATGCACCTATATAATGTGTATATATATAAATGCAGCCATTGCTATTGCAATTCATTTAATAAAAGCTTTAGTTTAAAAACCAAGCATTGTGTACAGGAGCTATGAGAGCGCAGGAGGCCTTTTCAGGCAGAAAAGCAGGTTGCTTTAATGTCATTCTGACCTGCGTTGTTTGCCAAGAGACTATTTTATAATTTTGTTATTAAAACATCCAGGGTGATTTCATCTTTGTTCCTAGATGTACTCATTTGAATAGGTTTTGCATTCATTACTCCGCAGTGTAGAAAGCTAACCTTGATAATTTTACCTTTTGTTAATTATCTAAATGGGAAATGCCATTAGCTGAACCTTACACACAGCACACAGAGCAGAGTTTAACCATAGATCATTGTAGGTTCAAAGGCCCCTTCCGAAACTGCGAGCCCATCAGTGTAACTGTAGCTAGGGAGGAGGGGAAGCCCCGCAAGTGTCGATGTGGCCTTATTTGCTTCATACAACACCCTACAGCAAACACGTAACAACCGTTCTGGGCTCTCATCTGACCCCCTTTTCTACCCGCTTCTACCAGAGGTGTTCTGTTTCTTTTTAAAAATCAGTGCCCAGTGTGTCAGCAGGGGCAACAAGCAAAAACCAGTGCCTCTTGGTGCACAATCCTCTAAAAGTAGCATTCTTATCTGTTAGAAACATAGACTGAGCTTCATCTGTAATCCTAAAACTCGACGTGGTAAGTAGGAAGCAGGGATTTACCCTGTGATTTCAGGCAGCCGTATGCTTACTTTAATCTCATTCATTATGTGGCTAGGATTGCTAGAGGATCCAGCCTATGTGATTTGCTTTAGGAGCAGTTAAGAGGTATATCCTTAAAGTGTATTCTATTTTGATCTAATTCTGTTCTGGGGAGCATCTTGTACTGTCACTGTTTTTGTACTAAATCTTTAAATATTGTCTACTGTGTCAGGCAGAAAACTTTCTTATCATGAGGAAGCACTTTGTTTCCAGGGTGACGAGTCCCGCGGTGCATGCACACCTTGTTCCCCTGTGACATTCATGTCCTCATTTCCAACTCTGATTTTCAAATGGAAAAAGTCTTTACAGCTATATAGGGGCACCCCAGATGCTGCAGTGACTTCAGCTATCAACAAACTGTTAACCATGTACAATACTGGAAATAGGCTGATTTTTATGTATTGCCTATTCTACAAGTCCACAAAACATTTTGGAGGCCTCAGTTACGAGTGGCAGAGCTTTCTGTGTATAATTTGTCTACATAATTTGTCTAATAAAAACGTTTTCTAAACTTGCTCTCATACTATTGAAGTCTTAACTATAAAAGTCAAAGATGCTGATCTCATTGATCTGTCTGAACCTCTCGAAAACACAGACATTGTTGAAGTGTAGAGCACAGACTCTAACCAGCCGGACACCAAAGTGGTGGGTCTCCAGAAAACACGCTTATAGAAGCCCTGAGCCAACCAAACAACTGCCAACCTGCTGTTCAAAACAACAATGTATTTGTTTTTCTTTGTGGATGGCTTTGTGAGCACTTCTGGGGGGAAGTTTGTCCCGTTTTAGAGAAACAAGGCAGCCGCTATATTAATAGCAAGATGAGCATTTGTAACATCCAAAAATGGGGGGGGGGCTAGGGGTAATTATTAAACTTTGGGCTTATTACAAATTGCTTGGCTTTTCAAAAAATAATCACCTTGCTGAATCTTTTAATTTGGAAATTCATTTAGACTCAGAAATTATTTCTATGACACTATTATTTCTACATTTGAACACTATTAAATTCCTCTAATAGTTAACTCAATGGATGTATGATACCTACAAAATATGATTTAGATTAAAATCTCTATTCTAAAATTCCTTCAAAAATCCTGTTAAAGTGTGGGAATCAGGAGAGGTATAGACTATGTCCCTCCATTTTTGACTATGAGATCAATAGCATTCTAAAAGGCTGTTAGCTGCCCAAATGCTTGATATCTAAAACTTGAAACTGGTGTGAAATTTCAGTTTTGAGATTTGGGTTCTGCCATATTTCCATCACATTCATCCAAGTATTCTGAGGCTGTGGATCCAGAGATGAGGCAGAAACACAGGTGCCTCTTTCTTTTCCTCCTCCAAAGTGCACGCTGCAGATCTCTGGCATCATAGCTTTGCTTGTATGGGTGTTCCATGGCCATCTGAGCCAACAAGTGAAACAGCAAGCATTTACTGCCTCTATTTCAGGTCACACCTTTCGGTAAAAATAAATCTGAATCCCTTCTCTGTCTAGTGTCAGCTCCTTCCTTCAGAGTTTGCCCTGGTTAATACCCTTTGGATCAAACTTGCTATTTCAATACAAATACTTTATACTCAAGTGACTTCATTGCTCTCAAATGTCTTGTTTCTTCTCCTGGTGAGGTAGCAAGTTTTCTGAATTTGATGACCAATCAGACATACAAAGAAAACTGTGAGGCTTCCCTTTTTATTATACCTACCTACAGGCAACTTATTCTTTCCTTAGTTGTGTGGGGTTTTTGTCTCCTTTATTTTAGGATTAGGATCACCAGAAAAGATAAACTGTTAAACATATACTTTTCTGAATGGTACTTTGTTTTCTTAATTAAAAAGAAAAAAAGATGAAAATATTGACTTACCCTCCAAACTTTCCAGTTCTATTATTCTAGATGAGTAGCAAGATGTTGCTATTTTATGGTCAGAATTTTTTGGTGAAATGCCTCCTTGATTATGGATATACTAAGGAGGGGCCAAGAACTTATGTGTCAGGAAGAACATGAATTGCAATGGGATTGCTAAAATTTGAGTTTTTTGGTTTCTTACATTAAATCCTATGGCCAGTCTAAGCCTTTTGACTAGATACTATTCAATGGCCAAAATGGCTGTCATGATCACCATCTTAACACATCAGTATATGTCCTTTCAATAACTCTGTTATCAGAGTACAGATGAGCTCCTTAGGGTGGAAGCAACTTTCCTGAAAATAAAAATAAGGAATTAAAGCCATCACTGATAGTAGACTTACCAAGTTCTGTGCAGTTCTCTTAGTCTGCACAGGCCACAGGTTGTGTGACTGCTGTGGTGCTCAGTGGATGGCAAGGGTTCTCTACATCCACCAGCCATGTCCTTTTTCCATAGTGAAATTCAGGATACACAGGCCACTGCACAGCTTTTCTGAGAAGGCAGAATATATAACCCCCAATCCAGTTCAGCCCTTGGGGCTCGCTGTAACACAGTCTAAGAGAGTAATCCATTCCAACTTTTCTTGTAGGCCAACTCTGTCTGTCTTCTGAGGTTCAGACCACATGCACAATAAAGCTTTGGCTATTTCCCAAGATGTTGATTTTCAGAAGTGTGAATATTAAGCCAGAAGTAAACTAACACTCTATTCTTACCAATACCTGTCGTCCGTGCCCACCACTGTCCATGTCAGAATGAGACAGACCGCACGATTCGGGTCTGTCCCTACATGGGGGGTATTCATGGGGGATAATTAGAGCTTTGCAATGCCTCGGGCATGTCGCCTCAGAGATCAAACAATTTTAATCAGGATCTGCTTCACACTGCGGTTGAGCCTCCAGGTGGCTTTACTGCCATGGGACACACAGGACACAGTGTCCCACAAGCTGCCTGTTACGCCGGCAGCCTCCCACCCCAACCGTCATTCAGAGATGACAGACTCAATGGCTTTGCCCCACCACAGGGAGCTGCACAGACAGGTGCTACCTACCTCAAGTACAGTCGCAGGTGAAAGGAACTGTCTTTACATTCTTTCTTCTGAATTCCCAAACACCGAGTTTCTTCAGTAGTTATCATTTGCACTGTTACCAATAAATTAAAGGCAAGGCCAAGAACTTCCAAATTCGAAGCTTTCCTTCATATCTGAAGTCTCTATTCTGACTCACTCTTACATACAGTTTAGGACCAGTACCTTATTTTTAACTAATTTTGCACATTTTGTGGAATTTCTCCAGGGTGGGAAAGAGCAGAAGGGTAAGGTGAACAGCACCCTGTTTTCACTGCTGGCTTCGCACTGTCCGCGTGGTTGACTCCGCTCTAGCAGAAGCTGTTTTTGAGGAAGCCACACAGATTCCCCCTTGGAATTACCAGTACATTTCAAAGGGCTGAAAATACCCATGATGTGATTAGAAAATCAAATTTTTCCAAGACAACATCAATTCTCATTCATTTAAAACTAATTAAGCTTTCGGAGCAGCTGCATCAGAAAGAGAAACAGATGTCACAAATCGAAACTGTCAGCACCAGAGAAGAGAAGAAAAATACTGCTTTTAATAAATATTTTCCCTGTCACAGATTTGAAATAATACGAGTAGAAGGCAGATGTTAATTTTTCAAATTGTTATATTATATTTTCAATTGACACGACTGAAAAAATAAGAATTAAGTAGCGAATGTAGTGACTATGCATAATTTTTAAAAACCAGAAATCAATGTTTTTGAAACACAACAGATACACATTTTAAATATACTAGAAATACTAGATATAGCCTTTCTGAAGTTAAAAAATTAAACAAATTTCATATTGCCTATTTGTTCTACAAAAAGAGTCAAGAACAAACTGTGGATATATGGTGTGCGTGTGTTTGTGTGTGCATGTGTGTGTATGTGTGTGTTCAAAGTACAATAATTTAATTCATTTGGAATTTTGAGAGTTACAACTATTTTTTAGGACCTGTATAAACCCCACACTAGGCACATACATTTCTGAGCATTATTCAATTCTTTTGGAGAATTAAACTTGACTTTGAAATGAAGTTTTGAGCTTGGTTACTATCTACAGCTGAGTAGACGTCTGTTGTTAGAAATAAAAACACGCTGGAATTAATTTGAAAACAGAGGTTACACATTTGACACATCTCACATGTCTTCTTCATGCCAGAAATGGTTAATGAATAATGAAGATGGCCAAGTATCTTTCGGTTCCTATTATTAAAAATCTTCGATCGTCAGTCACATGAGAAGCTACAGTTATGACACATCTACTTGAAATGATAGACATTAAGCACCCGACACAGAAAAGTCTCACCATAGAGTGAATGTAGGGCTTCCTTCCAAATCAACACACCCCAAGGACAGCAAAGAGCTAAGCACCCAATGGAGCACACAGCCAGGGCTCACACTCAGCTCTACATGGCCAAGCATTCCCAAACTCAGTTTCTGCAGACTTCTTCATGGAAACACAATGCAAAAGACCCATGAGAAAGCATTCTCATATATTAAACTTTTCGAGTATTTTATGAAGAATCCAGCAGTTCAGTTGCAATCAGTATTTAACTAATTCTTTCAAGTTCAACATCACTAAATGAAGTTTCTAAATGTCATGCTATTACAAAGACATCTATATGTCTGTTTAAACTTGTCATGTATGCCTAAACACTAGTGAAGCTTCAGGGATCTAGAATAGTGGAGAAGAACAACCTCCTAGACTCAGTCTAGAAACAAATGCCTACCACTAAGATGCATCCTAGGCAGTTTCCTGCAGTGTGCTGACCACACTCCTTAGGCCACAGATACCCTCCTTTCTCAGGCAGGTGGCACCCCTGGGTGGGAGTCCTTGCTACATACTCTGACTTCACAGAGAGCTTCCAAAGTTGGGAAGTTAAAAAGGAAACATTGGGAAAAGTTCAATGAAGACACACGGCATCAGTAGCATCCATGGATACGGATGCACATTCTGTGGGGATGCAGGATAAATTCCATGATCAGATGAGTAAGATAGAAGAGTATTCCCTAAGAAGAACAAGAGAAGGATATACAGGCTGTGTGGTGGAGATGTTTTCCTGGAGGAAGTAGGGATTTAGTGTAGTAGGGCAATGTGGAAAAGGCTCAGAAAACACATTCCCAGTGATGGGCTTAGGGCAACAAAGGCATGGGGAGCGGGGAAATGCCTGGGGAGCAGTGTAGACTATTACATGTGGAGTGGGAAATGTGTCCAGGTGGCTGTGATACAGAAAGTTAAAGCCAGGCTCGGGAAGTCCACCCATGACACTCACCCATCAGCCCTGTGTTCAGTGTATGTCAAGGGGTCACTCTGTGAAAGATGCTGTTTCCATACAAGAGCACAGCAGTCAAAAGCCAGGGCAAAGCACAACGCCACACCCAGAAATTCCTGTCCCCAAGGACCTTGCAATAATTTCAGAAGGCAGGTGACTAAGCAAGAGAGACACATGATGGTAAACGCAGCAGAAAAAAAAAAAAAAAACTAAAACCCAAGAACAGGAACAGGAAGGCCAAGGTGGAATGGGGATGTGCCATGCCCAAAAAAGGGGTGAGGGGAGGTCCTGGTGAGGTTGTACTCAAGGGAATGGGGAAGGGAGTGAGAATGTGAGGCGAGTTTGTTTCCAAGGAAAGAATATTCTTGACCGCAGGGACACATCGTGCAGATGCTCTAAGGTTAGAGTGAAGAGGGTAAACTTAGACGGCAATAAGACACTACAACCAGACCAGAGTCATGGGGTCAGAAAAAGTGTGGATAAAGAGTAGTTCAGAAAATAAAGCATCCACATGACAAGGCATGACGGGAGTACCGTGAACATGTAGGCTCTTATTCTGGAGGGTTCGAAACAAAGTAAAAGCCTGAAACTACTTCCTCGGGTCCATTGCCAAGTGTCAGTAATAGAGCTGATGTGTTCTTACCCTTCTCTGCCACTGTTTAAAGTGTTAGTCATCTGGGTTTCAGTCCATGAGCTGCCAGAGAGTCTGCAGCCTGGCTAATGCTCACAGCTACAGGATGCATAGAAACTTCCACCGGGAGACCTGAAGAGTTGTGGCCAGAAGGGAAACACCAGGAGCTGTATGTTCTTAGAGGAATGGCTTGGAAAGGTTAAGCCCACAGCACCTCATCAAATGGAAAGGAAAGGGACCAGTTAACAGCCTATGGCAGGACAAGGAGGTGGCTCAGTGGGTAAAACGGCAGCAGCGCAAGCCTATCCAGCCAAGCTTGATCCGGAGCCATGAAAGGGTGGGAGAGAACTGACTCACACAGCTGTCCTCTGACCTCCACATAAATAGTGGGCTTGAGTGTAAAGTCCCCATACATACATCATACACCACACACACACACACACACACACACACACACACACACATGCTAATTCAAAAAGTAACTGAATTTTTGAATTCATCCAATAGCTCTATGAGCTAAACGTCTTAATCAAAAGAGGAAAGAAAGTACAAATGGTAGATATATTTGTCAGGAAGAACCAGAGGTATCGAAAAAATAGCTGAACATGATTATGAAGGAACAAAGTCAAAGATGACTGAGTTTTCATATCATTGAGCAAAAGAGCAGTGAGGTCACTGTCCCTTCCCTTCCCCTGAGATCTCTGAGAAAACAGCATGCTTTCAAGAATGTGTATCAATGTTCTTTCACCATGAGCATGAGAGGTGTATTCGTAATGAATGGGTGGTAGATACCTTCCAGTGTGAGTGTTACAGAGTTCATGATTTTAATTGGAGCTCCCTGAAGTTCTGAGGACTTTTCTCAGGATCTACGAGGAGCACAGTTGAGGTGGGGTCCACTAGGCTTCATTCAGGGCTGCTCTGATTGTATCTCTTCATATACTGAACTTTCTCCTAAGATTTCTCCACCCTCAGCTAACTCATTGCTGTGACCAACTTCACAGGGCAGGGAGCTTTCAAATCCCCATCACGTGTTAGGCTCTTCCTCTTTGCATGTGTTCTTTGCCCTGTGATAAACAGTGCTCACCTCTGCTTCACTGAAATGTTCAGAATAAGACTCATGCTCATTCCCACAAATCATTTACAGCATTTTCCAATTGGTTAAGCCTCTGAGCTGACCAAACTGTCTGGTGGCATAGTGGCAAGAACTCCAGGCTTATTAGTGAAACTCGAGATGGATCCTCATTGTCCTTAATGAGAGAAATAAATAAAACAGGTCTCCTAGATGGGGTGATTGCACACACTGAGGAGCAGGGACAGGTGAATCTCTGTGACTTCGAGGCTAGCCTGGTCTCCATCAAAAATTTCAGGACAGTCAGGAATGAATAAAGAGATTCTGTCTCAAAATCAAAACAAAAGCCAAACAATCAAAAAAAAAGCAGATCTCCATAATGAGACTCACTAGAATCACAAAGCGACTAAACCTGAATTCAACCTGAAGCTATTTCCAAATACAGACTTGTCTTCCAAGAGAATGAATTGAGGTTAGCACAGTTACAAATGCCTGCCATGCAGAAGTCAGAGTACATATACTATGTCAAATCAAATGACTCTGACATTAACCATGTTTGGTTCAACAAAATTGCTGTGTGCTTTGAGACCCAAGTCTATTTCAACTTGAGAGTTCAGAAAGAATGTGCTTATGCAGTCAAGAATACTTGAAGAGACGGAAAGATTGGTCTGATCTATTGTCACAGCTTACTCGCTGGCAGCTGGAGAGGTGAGCACTCCCAAGAGGGGAGCGTTCTCTGAGATACCATCAAAACCACCATTTGGATTTCACTCAGAATTGCTCTTGCTAGCATTACCGCCTGTCAACACCGAAGTCATTGTGATGGATCCCTTTAAGAAGTCAAAGACTATTTCCCACTTCTAAGGGGAAAAAAATCATATATCAAATCTCAACAAGAAACACGTAGCTTGTATCCTTACAGATTTAATATAACTTTGGTAAACCTGTTTTTCAGATTGCTTGAGAATACAATCCCTTGCAGTCTGCTCTTGCCCCGCATGAGTCACACATGTGTGCACAACCCCTCTTCTTCCCTATAGACTCTATAGTATAGAGGAAGCCAGGATATAAGTTGTGTACACATGATGCCTGGAGTATCTGCACAATGCAGGAACTTCTCAACAGTTTAGGGGTGAATATGTTTCTAAATCGCTGTTTTAAATACTTGTAACACAGGTCCTCATCTAGGTTTTCAAACGTAGAGAAATTTAATCCACTGACTTCAGAAAAAGTCATTTGCTCACACCTGCCTCTAAATTCAGCTCCAGAATATCTGACGCCCCCTTCTGCCCTCTTTGGGCATGAATACATAAGGCATACATTCCTACAGACATAGAACATAATAGCAATCAAAACAAATCATAAAAATATCAAAGCTGAGACATAGAAAAGCCGTCTTAACTAACAAGTGAGCTAAGCATATTTCAAATCAATATCTATTACTTCCAGCAAGAGGTGAAAAGAGATACTTGATCTTCCTACCTCCGTGTACATTCCTTGAGGAGCTATGTCCACTACAAAGATCAATGCTAGTCAACTGGTCTTCAGAAACTGAGCATGTTTTAGTAAAGCGTATTAGTAGAAAATAACAGTTAGGCAAGGTGGCTATGCATCATGAATTAGATGATAGGACAGCTTTCAAGATGTCCCCTGCCAGATTAACCCACATGCCATCAAAGGCAGCCACCACGTCACATGCCAGCAGAGATATCCCCCGTCAACCCAAGTTAGTAAACCTAGCGTCTTTCCCCTAGTCACATGCCAACAAAACTATGCACCTCATCCTTGCCAGTAGTTCAGCAACACTTAAGGCCTTCTTCTTCTCTTAGTGCCCTCTAGTGGCTACATTAAAATACCAGTTCTCTTGCTCCAATGCCACATACCCTTTGCTGTCCCAGGTCTCCCAAACCATCCATCTCTCCTCGTGCCTATTCTCATTTCTAGTTGAAGCCAAGAAACAATTTAACTTTGTCTGTGCTATCTGTGGCCCACCAGTTAACATCAGAGACCTTATGTAAAGCCTTTTCTGAACACTTCTGGCAGGAAACACTAGGCAGTTGCCACAGCGGAGCAGTATGTGAGCTGAGGTAATGGACTTGGACAACTGCAGAGACAGAGGGAGAATAAACAAGCAATGCATGTAAAAGAAATTGAGAGGAAGAAAATGACTGAAAAGTAGGGGCTAACTCCAATACTTATACCCAAGAGACTCCAGATGCTAGACATTGGAACAGCCATGCTTATTGCTGCTCTGTTCATGACAGCCATGATGTCACTCAACCTAGATGGTCATCAGCAAATAAGTAGATAATGAAAATGTGATACCTATACACAAAAGAAAGGTTTCAGCCTTAAAGAAAAAGAACGCATGAAATTTGCAGGAAAGTGGATAAAGCTAGAGACTCGGAGAACAGCGAATGTTCTCTCTCATGTATGGATCCTAGCTTCTATTGTTGTGTCTATTGTTTGTATGGGAGAGAACGTGGGGAGAGGTCAGAACACTAGGAAGGTGCACACAAGAGCAGTAAAGGAGGCTTTAAGATATGAAGGTGAGTAAGTTATGAGAGCATATGTGGTGTGCAAGTGGTCAGGGGGACCCTGTGAGGGGAGGAAGACACAGTGGGGACGGGGACCACAGAGGAGGAGATGAGGAGCAGGGTGGGGCAGATCAACCAAAATGAAGGACGTGTGAAAATGCTGTAAGGAGATCTGTTGCTTGTTTACTAATTAAAAAATAAAAGCGAGCTATAGAAAGCAGGACTGTGGCTTTTTAAAAAAGAAGTCGTGTAAAGAAACACAGAGAAGAGATGAGGGAGCAATGGTTTGCTGATGTGTTTGACATCTCTTTTATACTTCGTGAGCACATCACACATACACAGAGAGATGTGTGTGTTCGTGCACACACACTCACCAGGCCCTGAGGACACTCAGACACAACACCATTGCTATTTCACAGCTATTATTTTATTTCAACGGTATTATATCTGTGCACAGCTCCACCACAAGGCAATGTGTGCTGTGTTCCAGAAAACTGACACGGCAGATTACAGCGAGTTCAGAGAAGGGAGAGAAGGCCACTCTCCCAGATCTTGCTTTCCTGGACTACAAGCACAACCACTATAAAAGATGATGTCTGATTGGAACCTAAAGTAGCCCATAATGTTTGAGACTTCAGAGGAAGGCCAGGTCTTCTTTTACTGTGGTGATAAAGTATTTTGTGGGAAGGATGATTTTGGAAGTTGGCCTTAAAACTGAATATAATGTCCACATGTTCAGTACAGAAAAAGATGTGGATTTTTTTTATTATTTTTACAAAAAGGGAAAGAGATGAAGGAAGTCACAGTGGACTGAAGCACAGCTCGCATTCGGGAAGATGAGAGGAAAGCAGAGCTGGGAATGGGTGGGAAAGAAGATGTAGTAGCTTGGGTGGGCATGAGGCCAGTGAATGACAGTAAGGACAGAAAATACCACAACTATGAAAGCCTAAGGGAGCCACCCACCTGCCATCTGAGTTGCACACCTTTCACAAGCTCCAGTCCCTTCTGAACAGCTGTGAATACAGGACTCAGGGAGATGTTTGCAGTCTTCTAGGGAAGACAGACTTCAACGGGCAATGGCAGTAGACTGCAATAAGAGCTACCGCAGAGGACATAAAAGGTGATTTGCAATCCAGAACAGGGCTCAGCAAGCACCCAAGAGGATCAGATTCCAAATTATACCAGAGGGATTACTGGGCATGTACCAGGCAAAGGAAATGGGGACCACTCAGACTGATTAGTATGAAAGAGACCTGAGGGCAGAGAAGGGCGTCTGTTCCAGTGACTGGAGAGAGGAAAGCCGAGCTGGGAATGGGTGGGAAAGGATGAACTGAGAGTGGCTGGAAGCAGCAGGAGGGAGCCTGGTTCCTCATAAAGTGCACTGAAGACTTTGTAGGGCCCATGTTTGGATGCTTTGTGACATTGACAGTGGAGTAGCTGTAGGGAATGATCATATTTCTGTTTTAAAGAATCAGTCTCCCTGCCCGAGAAGAAAGATTGGGAGCAGCACACAATGTGAGGGCTTGTCCTGTGGGGAATCCTTGCAGCTCCAATGAGATGGTACAGTTCCTGCTGCAAGGTGAGAGGTAGAGAGAGAGCCTTATGAAGGAAATGGGGTCAGGGGTCCAGGCTTCAGCTATACCCTAAAGCAGCTGAGTTTTAAGAGGTGGTAAGTGAGCTGAGGAATATGCGAGCCTATTTAACACAAAGTTCATTCTGAGAGCAGAGCCAAGGTGATGAACTTTATCTAAGGACAAAACATGCATTAAAAACGCACTAAGCAGCTGACAAAGAACTAGGAGAATGAGCAGAGGACTGAGTCGGCCCAGGGGTCAAGAGAAGATTTTTTTTCAGTAGGAATATTTGGTCAGTCTTGTCAAATACTCAGAGAACATGGCCACCTAGTAGAACCAGTATCTTTGAGGACTTTGGGGAAAAAATTGTATACAAAAAAAGGAGGAGGAAGAAGAGGGATAAAAATGCTGAAAACCAAAGCCAGACTACAGATGTGGAAGAAGGAAGAATAAATACATTGGAACACGGTGACGAAGCAAGAAGCACTAAAGAGTATTGTGCTTATTTGCTTATTTGTGCTAGTGTAGCATGAACTTGAGAGTTTTTATACAAATGAGAACATTGAAAATGCAGGAACAGGTGGAGAATAAAAAAACGAAAAGGGGTAGGATCCATGTCACAAGTCTCCCAAGGAAGAAATGACAATCTCATCATGATGTCCGAGCAAAACCAAAAGAGTATACGCCTTCATGTAACTTCTGGGTTCAGTAGCAGGACAGTGAACACAAACTCTGTTGGATTCTGTGTTTTGCAGATCACCAGTGAAGATGAATGTTCAGGCTGTAAGAATAAAGAATAGGGGAACTCATTAGAGAAACATAGGAGCCCAGTGTTCATTGTTGAGGATTCAGCTGACCTTATGCCAACCTGATCTACACAGATAGAATTTTTCAGCCATCTCTGGCAGCCTTTGTGTAGGCAGAGAAAGCACAGTTGACGAATTATCTCAGAGCTGTAGCTTAAATATAAATATACAAAACATAGGAGAATGACCATCCCAAGTAGTATAAACACAAAGCAATCTTTAACGGAGTGTTCAATAGGATATGACGTAAAGAGAGAAGGCACACTAAAGGAAATAACTCTTCCAAAGAGTATGTCTCTTTGCTCCAAGAAAATATCAGAATATTTTTCAATCACAAAAAAAATTCCCAGCAATCAGAGGATTGTCTTTTATATGATGATTCAGAACCCAAATTCCAAAGCATACCCCAACCGTTGGGAAGCTGAAGCAAGAGGATTGTGAGCTGAAGGGCAATCTAGGTTATAGAGTGAGAACGTGTTTGTGTGTCTGAGGGGAGTGGGGGGAGGGAGGCGGGAAGAAGAGAAAGGAAAAGAAATGAGAAGGCAGAAGGGATCAAAAGGAAGTGTGATATATTGTCCCCTTTAGGACAGGACACTCCGCAGTCCTTATTCTCCATTCCTTCCACAATTGTGAGTCTCCTCTGAGTCAGTCTCCATCTCCAAAGAAGTTTTGTAATGAGCACCAAAGTAGATATCTCTATGACAGCTCCTCCTCCCGAGGACTCGGGGAGCATCCCAGAAGACAAAACAGAAGGATGATAGGAGCCAAAGACAGTGGGTGACTGCTAGGAAACCGTTTTCTCCAAACACAGCAGGGCACATACACACGTGAACTCACTGTGGCTGTCACAGCACGCACAAGACCTGCACACAGCCAAGCCACACAAAACCCCAGCACAGGAGAGAGCAGGTAGTCACAAAGTCCCACCCCTGGGTGAAACTCCATTGTCAAGTAGCAGGTGTCAATAGTGTGGGCCCTGGCTGGTCAACTCAGCTTCAGTGGAAGGCCACACACCCAAGATACACAGGCAGCATACATGATAGGTTTAAACAAAGAAGACACAAAGTTGGGAGGTTTGGGGGGTTAATATGATCAAAATACGTTGAGTGAACTGCCTGAAGGATTCATTTGAAATTGTGCACCGGTAGGCCTTCTAGACACATGAGGGCCGGCCCATATACGACCTCACAGAGCCTGCACGGGTCTGCAGCAGATGTAGTCCTGGGGCTGAGGAGACATGGATGTATACCCCCATTCCTAACCTAAAGCTATTGTGAGCCATGTGTAAGTGAAAAATCAGTTTTCTTCTAGGAGTCTCCCTGGGGAAGCAGACCAACCTTAATGGCAGGCCCCATGCCCAAGAGTAGGTGGCCAACACCAAACAAACTCGGTGGCATCTTCAGAGGGTTTCTGTCGCATAATGTGAAGTCAAGGAATTTTGTCGTTGCTGCTGTTCTTTTCCTTTTTTTTTTTTCTACCTTACAGGTCCTTTGCCTATATATTATGGTTCCCTGCTTGGAGTTTTTACGGGATTCCTGGGTGTGTGAACATGTGTGTCTCTACATCTATATCCATGTCTTGAGCTTTTTCTTAGGCTCTTTTCCTTGTTTGTGTGTTTTGTAATATTCCAATTTTTGTTGTTTTATTTATCTTGCTTTATTTTGTTATCCTTAGGCACCTATTTGTTTCCTAAGGAGAGACAGAAAGAAAATTATTCCAGACAGGAGAGGAGGTAGGGAAAAACTAGGAGGAGCAGAGGGAGGGAAAAACCACAATCAGAATATATCATATGGGCGACTGTAGGAAGGTGAACCTCGAACAAAGATTCAAGGCAGGATGTCTGCAATGGCGCAGACCAGGTGCAAAGTTTAAATATGAAGCAAAAGACGGTCTTTGGCTCTAGGAACATCATATTTGATACAGAAGTAAAATACCAAGGTGGATTTACACAGCAGGACCTTGAAAACATAAAAATAAAGTTTCCAGCAGAACATTGGGAACGAAGTCTCAGGATATGAAAACAAGAGCCTGAATTCTCCACACAAGCAGTAAGTGAATGAAGGATGGGGGTTTGTTCATTCAGTCATTTCACATTGCATACGGACATCAGAAGGCCACATTTCTTGACTGGCAAAAGTCAATAGGTCAGAATAGCATTGCAACTTCGTTCCATAATAAATCTTGTCTTTATTGCATAATCTAGTCAATACTTGTAGAATGTGCCACACCACACGCGCGCGCACGCAGGTACACACACACACACCATACACAGAGGGAGAGAGAGAGAGAGAGAGAGAGAGAGAGAGAGAGAGAGAGAGAGAGAGAGAGAGAGGATTAAAATCCAAAATCAGTTCTCCTGCGATCTCCTTGAAAACGCTTCTCGCCTAGGCCCTCGTGCGGTGGTTCTGGGAAGTAGGCCCTCGTGTGGCGGTTCTGGGAAATGACGGTACTACCTTAGGCAAGCTACCCCAGTCTCCCTTCCATTTTCTTCATCTATAAAATGGAAATGGTGATAAGTTGTCCCCAAGAGCACTGCTGACATCATTTATTTTTCAATCAGTGTAAAGCCCTTAGCTCAGGTCCATGTTCACATTCGTCTGCAAATAGTGTTATTTCCATTTAACATGGACCTGCGTTAGTCAAAAGACAGATCCTACCCGAGTGAGGAATATAGGGAAACCTGACTTTTTAGTCTTTATAGCCGATCATAAAAAGTCTTTTTGAGAGGAGTGTACTGATGGAAACACAGCTATTAACGCCCCGGGGCTTTGAGAGTGAATGTACTCCCAACACTACAATCTAAAGTTATTTCAAAGGGCATTTGGACTTCGGATAGATGGAAAGAACCATAAACTGCATGTTCGAAAGCAGGCTTTTAAGTGTGCACCTTAAGTCAAAGTCAAATGTGTTCCTTCGCTGGGCTGTGTTTCTTCTTACACAGCTGCGGAACCTTAAGAACGTCAGCCACGTTCTCAAACTCCGTGGCAGCGTGCAGATGGGAAGCGAAGCCAGTCTGTTATGCAAAAGGCAACAAACTAGCAGCACCAAGTTGAAGGAGATATTTTTTAAAGCTTTTTATTTTCTAATAAAAACAAAGAAGACTGCTAACCTTACTGGGATCCAGCCAAAGGTCCCAGGTCTGCTAGTCTAGCTCCCACCCCTTGGCTGTATCCAAGCCCTCTTTTAAGTTCTTACTGTGGGACCTGGGATTGCTAGGTTTTCCAGGCTATGTACTGTCGCCCAGTCTGGCTTTGAAATTGCGATCCTCCTGTTAGTCGTCAGTTAGCTGGATCGCCGTCCTGTGCTACGGTTAAAAAGATTTTTAATTTTTAAAGTGAACTGACAAATTCAAGACCACATTTCTCTTTCTGAATTGTTGTGACGCCTGCAGTCATCTATATAGCCAGATGGTGGCGCTGTGGTTCCATGTGTTGAAATTTTCGTTTTAAACTGTTTTCAACAGGTAATAACGTTTTTAAAAAGTAGCCTTCTTTTGGGGGGAAAAATGTATGAATTTAAACCTACTCTAGTTTTCCATTAGTAGCAGAAAAACTGGGTGTTCAAGTTCTTTAGAGTATCTGGATGATTGGTTCCCGTAGGTGCTGCGTTACAGGGTCGGTCTGAAGTCACATGTACTCATTTGCCTTTAGTTGGCGTCTCCAGCCCTCTCATTTACTCTGTTGGTGCTGTTGTCTTCTCTTATTATGACATTCCCAAGCTGATGATGGCATTAGTCCACTGTAAAACGGACTGTTTTCTTTCCCATCCACATGGTTTGCAACATCCCCCTTTATCTCTGGCCCCTGGTGAGGACCTGAGTTCTGAAAGACCCTTCAGAGTGGCCCAGGGACACAGGTTAAGTATTCAAGTTCTAAAGTCTGAGGGCAATGCAGTGGACCAGGGACATGTGTTTGAAATAAACATAGGGACCGTTTGTTCAGAAAGGAAAAACTCTCCTGAAAGTAGAAGTGGGCGAGAAACCTGGGGGGAAAGCCCCAAAAGTAAAGAACCACAAAACTCTTGACACGTAGCACAGGTCTCTTCCTCATTTTGTATAGCTTGGGCTACTTTTGAACATGCTCAGTTTGTTGTATGAAACACAGGTGGTAAAGGGCGTCCAGTCTTTCTGGCTTTTTTTTCTTCCTTCCTTCCTTCCTTCTTTCCTTCCTTTCTTTCATTTCTTTTTAAGACTCTCACTATGTAGCTCTGTAGTCCTGTCCTGGAACTCACTATGTTGAACAGGCTGGCCTCAAACTCAGAGAGATCCCCCTGTCCCTGCCTCCCAAAGTGCTGGGATTAAAGCCATATGCCACCACATCCAGTGCCAACTGACTTCTTTACATGCTAATCTGGATGTTTCTTTTTGTAGTATCTATTACCCTATCCTAGAAATGTCAGCACAGCCAGGGATGGTGTTGTAATCCCAGCACTTGAGAGGCAGAGGCAGGCGGATCAGGAGTTTTGAGGCTCAGTTTATCTACATAGTAAATTTAGAGTCAGCCTGCAGCATATGAGACCCTGCCTCAAATCCCACAGCCCCGAAATTAAGACATCTTGCATCAACACACCTGCTAGAACATGATGTCCAAGCAAATACATGGCAGGTGGGAAATGAAGCCAGAAAGGGAGTCATCACAAGAGGCTAGGAGCAAGTTTTGATCTATGTAACAAAGTTACTTGCAGGCTCTTGTGTGACCTCCCTCCTGGCCAAGGTGCCCCAGGGAAAGAATAGAACCAGATTCAGGGCCATTTATAAGTGTCACAGCCAAAGTGCCACCTTTTCTACACGGGGACATATCTTTCCCAAGCAAGCCCTGTCACCTAAAGGTCACCTAGCCCCATTCTTCCAAGTGAACTCTGAGCTCTAGGTATGGATTATAGCTTTAGCTTCCTGTATCCACTACAGACCCACCCCCATCAAAAGCAGTTTCTTTTCTAAGAAAAACCTTTATTATGTATTGGCTTTCAGTATGCCAAACAAGTTGACACAGCATTTTAATCATAAGTTGGATTTGATTGATTAAAGGCAATGAATAAGAAAATGAAAGTGTGTTCTACATGAAGGGTTGAGCATCAGCTTGCTTTGGTGTGGACAGAAGAAGTCACTGTGAATTTGCAGAAAGCCATTCCTAGCTCCTTGATATCCTTCCTCCCCTTATAGCACAGTAAATGAGCAAACAACACGCAGCTCTCCTAGACCCAGCAGTAAACACAGACCTTTTTAAAAACGCTGCTCTCAGAGAAGCCCTGATTCATCTCTCCCGAATTCTATCTGTCAGGTAACTTCCATTCCTCCCTACACAGGGAGATGATCTTGTATAGCAGACAATGTTCCATGGGAATACCCTCAGATGACTCTCAGTCTCCCATAGACCCCCCCATCTCTCTTATTTTTCAAAATCATAATATTGTGATGTTCTATACACGCTGACTTGAGCGGCCTTTCCCCAGGTTCCACCATGCCATTTACTTCTTTTCCAAGAATGTTACAACCAAAAGATAAAACCGAGTCTCACAGTTTTAGTATAAAACATAAAAAAGAGGAAGTATTATTGGATGTGTGACTGGTCTTTGATACCTGATTTTTGTTTGCTTGTTTGTTTTTCAGTCCTTCCCTTAGAACTTAAGGCAAATAGGAAAGATGAGGAGGAAGGAGATTAGGTGACAAGAGGTCACTTAAGCGGTTATAGCCTTAAACTAATGTGGAATTAATTCTCTTTGAAAAAAAAATGCACGCTTTTTTATTTCTTCCCTAGGAAGCAAAATAAAACAGGATTTGCCCGGCTGCAAACTTTCTTTAGGAAAACTGTAGACAAGATAGACAACAAGGGATTCCCTTGAGTATTTCTCCAAACTACAAAATTACACAGCTCACAGCCGTGCTACCAGGGTGTCCCTACTCCCTAGCATAAATGATAGGTCGCTTTGAGATGGCAGGGCCAGTCTGCAGAGTTTGATTTCCAGGGAGACAGGGCAGGATTTGCTGCTATGCAGACTGAGTAATGTTGGAAGCCAACATCATGTCACATTTTGTGCGCACTTTCCAAAGATTAATCCAAGCGTTACAAATGGGACACAGACTGCCATTGTCCCGGGGACACTTTAATAACCCACACCTACAATATTCAACCTGTTGTTTGCACAGGGACAACTCTGGGACACAAAAACCCACCAGAACGACTCAGGGAAGGAGGCGCAGAGAGGCCGAGTCCCAGGCGCCAGCATCTCTTCGTCTCATCCTTCATGGCAAATGAGTCTGTTCAGGGCTCATTTGTGCTTGAGGATGGGGGTCGCCGGCCGCTTTCTTCAAAGCTTCTAGAAAAGCAGCACTTGAATGTGCAGCTCGCTCTCTAGCTCTCTCCCTTGTGCGCCCCTCCGGCAAAGTTTCTCAACTGCAGGTGATTTGTGCTTCGTTTTGCATAAAACAGCTCACGTGAAGTAACCGCTTCAGTCCCCTTGGAATAAATCTAGCCTTGTCTGTTTGACTGCGCTCCCCTGCCCCCTCCCCTCCTTCGCGTGCTGGCATCTGTTGTTCTGTGATATTCCTCACCAATGGGAGGCTCGGGAGGCAGCCCCCGGATCAGAGGACTGAGCGCCAGATGAGAGGAACTCACAGTTGCTGTCTCTAATCCATCTTCTTCAAGTCCTTGCATAGAGCGCTCAAGATCACACCCCTTCCTACCTTCACCAACCACTGATGGCTTTGCAGGTCAGAAAGCATCCGGATCCAGACTGTAGCGGGAAGCTGTCTTTCATAGGAGAGGGTTTTTTCTTTTTTAATCATAAACAGAAATGTTTGGAGAACCACAGTTGTGATCATTTAATTTTAGATTATGTAATGGTATTGTAAACACAACTTGGTTTTTTTTTTTACATAAACCATTACTGTCACAATTAGTAATAGCTAAACTGTGAAAGGTGGAAAAATCCACAACCCAGACCAGAAAAATAAGATAACCTTAGAAAATCCCTATAAGACAAAAAAAAAAAATGCTTACAGAAAGATGCTCATGTAAATTGCCTTACCTTATAAATACTTACAGAAAGATGCTCGGGTAATTCACCTTACCTTATAAATACTTACAGAAAGATGCTCGGGTAATTCACCTTACCTTATAAATACAGAAAGATGCTCGGGTAATTCACCTTACGTTATAACTCTGTACATTATACTTACAAAAAGGAACTAACACAAATCATTTCATTTTCACTTTTTAAAAATGTGTGTTTACGCTCAGGTGCACACACAGCCTGCACTTGGCGGTAAGAGAACAATTAATTTCAGAAGTTAATTCCCTTCTTCCATCACATGGGCCCCTGGGATTGAACTCGGGCTGGGTGGCAAGTTCCTTTATCCACCTTGCTGGCCCATAATTTATACTTTCATGACAAGTTCCCGATAAGGGAAAAATTACAAGAGCCGGAAAACACAACAGTACACAGTTGGTTAAAGGACACACTCCTACACTTTAAACTCAAGCAAGGTGCTGACTACATCAAGGCTGGACAGCCCACGTTTACTCTAGTGCTCAGAAAATAAGAATCCTTCCATTAGGTTGCCTGTGTGGTTTCATTGAGATAATAATTTTTTGTTTTTATCACCATCCTTCTTATCAGGTAAGTAGAGGCTGATTGTTTTATAGATATAATTACCCTTGATATGAAAACTATGTGATTAACTCCGGAATAAACACAGGACTCCTCTGTTAAGGATCCCAAGTAGAGGCAAGCTAACGCCTGTGGGTCAGGGGGGCAATCTTGGAATTCAGCTGGTCCCAGAAAGACCCGAGAAAGTGTGACAAAGAACCTCGGCCTCCTCTACCCAAGGTCTCCCAGAGCTGGAGCAAGATATCAGCTAACTGCATTTGGTTCTGGAGCCCAGAACTGACCCCCAAGTTCACAAGGCTGTTGGAAAGCAGTTGCTTGTGTGACAGGTGTCTGTTTACTGACCCTGTCTTCCTGCAGTTCCTACCTAAGTGGCCTTTTCCATGGGATGTCCGGGGCTTCTGAAGGGGACAAGATCTCTTTGGGAGTTCCCAGTCAGGTCAGGCCACTCACTCTGATGTCAATTTTTTAAAAATTAAAATATCTCATTTATTTTTTTAATCTAACCTATATTTATTTAGCGTGTGTGTGTGTGTGTGTGTGTGTGTGTGTGTGTGTGTGTATTAGCTGTTTCTAGAATTTGGTATTATACGTGGGAGAGTTGGAGAGACTGAGATGCCAGAGAGAAACTGGAAGCATACGGAAGGAAAAATGGCAAACATTTTTCTTTAAAACAAATAAAACAAAATGGTGGGAGAAATTATTGTTTTGGGCCGATGGCACTTGGAGAAGATTTCCACAGGGATGATCTGGGGATCCCAGGCTTTCCAAATGATTTATTTCCACAAATGACCGGAAGCAGCCAAACCATTAGAGCTGAAAGGAACAGCATCTCAGCCTGGGACAACGAGCAGCTCGCTGAGGAGCTAGTGTGGGCTCCATGCAGAGGTACCTCCGACATCAATGGCTGTGTGTAAAAATCCAGCATCTTGGCACCATTTCAGGGGGTCAGCACGTGTGTGGGAAGTGGAAGCAGCCGAGAGGAATGGCGAAGAGTGAGTTTCACATACGTGTCTCCATCCACACTGGAGACAGAAAGAACAACGTATGTGGAGCATGTGTGGACCCACTGAGTGCTCGTGCACCCACTGTGGCAAAATTACAGTTATGAAGTAGCACCGCAAATAATATTATGGTTGGGGGTCACCACAGCACGAGGGTTGCAGTATTTGGAAGGTTGAAAAGCACAGTCGCAGGCTGAGACTGAAGAGCTGGGTTCATTCACAAAGCCAGCACATGTTGCAAGCTGCCACTTCCTCCTGCCACATCCCAAGAGAAAGGCGAAGGCGAGGAAGGCAAGCAAATGGGGAAAGGAAGCTTGCACAATGGCTGCCTCACCGGGAAACGGGAGGCCAAGCGTAAACTGTCCCTGAACACTAGGAGCCCCTGAGCACCCACACTGGTCTAAGAATCAGCCTGACATCTCTCTCACGTTTATACTCCTTCCTGCTTTACTGGATCTATGGCAGCCGGGCTCGCAGTGGTGCTGTGTCTGCGGAGATGTTTACAAATGTTCGCAGTAAATAAGACATTGCAATGCGGTACTCAAAACACGACAGCGTTGGGATTGTTCTTACAACTTTGTGCTGATTATTCCAGTCACCCCCCCCCAGACTGTCTCCTTTATTATAGAAGAAAGATTTGGAATAGTTGGTCCCCGGAGTCCTGAAAAGGAGGTCGTGACCTCAAGAGTCATACAACCCACTGTGTTCTTTAAAAAAAAAAAAAAAAAAAAGTCTAGATTATACTCAGTCAGATTTATTGGGGCTCAGAGGACGATGATTAAAACAAAGAATAGGAAATATTAAATTAAGTGGCTTTAAAGATAACCAGAAACAAAGCTTTGGAAGACAGTAACTAAGAGTTCAACTAATTCAATTATTGTATAACTCTAATGCTTAAAGATCTAAAGTCTACATGTTAATTTGGTAAAAGTGATCATTCTGTATTAGCTAGCTGTATTTCTTATCTTAAGTGTGTTCTCTAACTCCTTTTGTAATTAAATGTTTAATATAAAAAGTAATTAAAATATTAAATTCAAGAATCTTATCTCTAATTCAATTGTTTTTTTAATAAGAAAAATTCTGACTACGTTCATGGGTGTCCTTTTGTTTTAAGCGACTCCTATTGGCACAGGTATAGCTATAATACTTTGCTGTTGTTAGATACACTGTCACAGTGTAGTTCTGTCTGACCTGGAACTCTCTATGCAGACCAGGCTGGCTTTGAACTCATAGAGCTCCATCTGCTTCTGCCTTCTAAGCGCTGGGATTAAAGGCATGTGCCACCAAACCCTGTTAAAGCTATAAGAAATTTAATTTTAGCTATTGGTGAAGTAAAGTGAACTACTTCTAGACCTGATATGCATCAGTCCGTTTCAAAAGTCTGACTATCTGTGCAATTTTCCACAGTTTTAAGACTAGGAACTCCTGGTTTGTGTTCGAATATATTATACGTGATGTGCTTGTATATGCCAACCCACTATAAAATCTTGTCAGTTAAATATAGTGTTCCAGCAGGAAAAGGGGACACAGGAAACAACTACCCATAGTGAGATGAGTTCCTAGTACACAATCTACCGGATCACTGTGGTGTCGAAAGCAGCAACCCTCGCTGACCCCAGAGGCCCAGACACTGCTTCTTCACAAGCTGGGCTTTCCGTGGTGTTTATGAGCCAGGATGGGAACCAGGAGCTGAGTCACTCAGCCATTGCCACACTAAAAAACACTAGAGCACTAGGATCTGAGGCGTGCCTGCGACCTGACCAAATGGGAACCCAAACACTTCGGAAACAGCTAATTTCAGAATGGTCCTGTGGTCTTGCAGAAAGAAACGGGATAAACGCATGACTCTACCGAGACAAGAGTGCTTCGGCTGCCCTCCTTTCTGTGCCTGTGTCCTTAAGAATGTTTCAGGTGACAATGAATTGCAGGAGTCCCACTACTGGTGGAGGTTGTTTGTAGACTGTACAGGGTGTTGATTGATCCACTCTTGGTAACTCTGCAGCACACTGATGGCAACAGGACACCCTTGCAGTCCAGGAAGAAGAGTGCGATCATTCTGGGTGTGTGTGTGTGTGTGTGTGTGTGTGTGTGTGTGTGTGTGTGTGTGTGAATTTGT
This sequence comes from Alexandromys fortis, assembly GCF_014885135.2. Taxonomy (NCBI): domain Eukaryota; kingdom Metazoa; phylum Chordata; class Mammalia; order Rodentia; family Cricetidae; genus Alexandromys; species Alexandromys fortis. The sequence continues at coordinate 4,130,873 of NW_026068015.1, forward strand.
TACAAGAATTATTACATGTTTTTTTCTAAAAACATGCATTTTGCCTATATCTGAAAAATTGGGTCATCTTCGCTTTCTTTAACTATATATATCAGTGTTCAAAATTTATAACAACATCTGGTTGGTTGATTTATCACCTAAGCATGAAATAAGTTAAGAATATGGAATTAGTGCCACATTGCCACTAAAATTATTCCTCTAGAGTCTCCAGCAATGTCACAAGCACAGGCATATTGTTAGTTGAAGTGTGATTAAAAAATTGAATCTAAAACATTCGAAAGTAAATGTTTGCTGGGAAATTTCCATTTTTTCACAGATCAACTTTTTAGCAATGACAACTTTTTCAGTAATGCTGGCAGGGTGTTCACGTAAGAGTGAGCTCAGTGTCTAGACAAAATTAAACCAAGTGTCCATCACACCAGGTGGTTTGGCATGTCAGTCAAGTTAGAAAAGCACCAAATTTCTTTCAAGCTTGCTTTTCTCACTATTTTTTTTGGTTCGTTTGTTTGTTTTAAAAATGTTTCTTTGGAATACCTGGGAAAGTTAAAGTTAACTATTATCTGAACTTTAGTTCTACTTGGAAGTTTTAGGCCGGTTATATTTTTGTGTGTATAAGTTTAAATTGCACGATTCTCCCTTATTTTCTGTTTTGTTTTGTTCTTTTGATTTTCAGTTCCAAGTTCTAATTCAGTGACATAGTCCTGAAGGATCTGTCACATGAAACACATGTGAGTAAACCCAGACGTGTGACGTGGACTGTAACCCCTTAGTAAACATTTTTAGCCGCGGCAGCAGAAGATCGATTAACGCCTTCTGCTCTCTAGTCTCTCTGTGAACCGTGGAGATGGTGCGCCTAACAGTAGCCCTGCAATACTGACACCTCTGCCCTCTCCCCTTGTCCCAGCAGATGAAGGGTTAAAGCACTGCACTTGATTACATGATTTTGGGGGAAAATAACCGAGAGAAGCCGAAGACCCCGGGACCCACACATACTGACGTCCCAGTTCTTACACATACTCACGCTGCAGCAGCTGTAAAACAGAAATACATTTTTTATAACTGCAGAAGAAATTCAGCTGAAGTAATGAGTATATCTAATCTATGCAGATGCATCTCATGTTAGGCGACAACCAAGGGGTCAACCAGGTCAAACACTAAACAAATCTGTACTTTGCATTTACACTGTGAAGCTTTTGTTCCTTTAAACCCACAGTTGTGGGAGACAGTGAGCATTGCTGCTTTATGGGAGAGAAAGGGTCCTGCACTGGGTTGCAGGGCTGGCTATTGTACAGTAGCCTCTCAGAGCTGTGTGCTGATGTTTCCGATTCCTGGCAAGTACTCTCTGCTGAAGGGCGTGCCCTGCAGCACATCAAAAGGACCAAGTCCTACAAAAGAAAAAAGAAACTCAAGTAGGCTTGAACACACAAAGACAGGGAGAAAGAGATGAGAAAGGGGCCAGGCAGAGTGTTGAATACAAAATGAGTTCAACCAAACCCCAGGAGCTCATCACTTACATTTATCTTACTCTGGGAGAGGGGCGTCAAAACCAGTCCTGACATAAACCACCCACTGCCGTTGGTTTAGATTCGATGTGTGAGTGCCTGTGTGTCTGTATTTACGCGCGTGTGTAAAAGAGAGAACTGCACACTGAACAACAACAGAAACATCTCATGAGTGATCACTGTTACCTCGCAAGAGTTAAAAAATTTTTTTTAACAGGACAGAATCCCCTGTGAATGAGTTTAGTGTGACATCTAAATCGTGTAATTGTGCATTGCTTTAACATCTTTGCTACAACATTTAAATTCCACTCCTGCACTTACCAAGCCTGTGAAATTTGTAGCTTATGCTTGTAGTGTTTTATGTGTGCTTAATACATTTCAAGGCAAAACTGATGGATACTTCTCTGCAAAAAGTTATACTTCATAGGATAAATATAAAACATAACTATTTATCTACCACAAATGGCCTAGAAGCTAAAAGGACAAGGACAATACTTCTTCATCCTAATTTCAGTTTGGGAAGGAATGCCCCCAAATTCTGACAGGATAGACACTTTAAGATCCTGTCATGACCATCGGTCTCCTGTGCATGCATCAGATGGTCCTGAATGTCGGAACACATTTTCCAGAGACAGAAAGCACAAGGCCAATCCTGAATTTGTTGCAATTCTGCAATGAAATGGATGGCTTTTCAATTATGCTTTGGAGGTAAGTCAATAGTGAACATAAAGAGATGGGCCTGCAGAGAGAAACCACAAAAGAAGCACATTTAGAACTGCAGGGCAATAGTTTTGCCAAGAATAAATGTTAACAATTAGTGTGTTAGTGTGTTCAAATTTTGCCCAGTGTCCACAAAGTTCTAATCTAATACACATATGAACAAGTTAAAGAGTATCCATAATGTATGCACAATAGTGTGTCATATTTGTTTCAGTTTTGGTTTGCCTTTACTGTGTTTTGCTACCCTATTGTGATCAAATGGCTCCTGGTTTTACTTATTGTCTCTCCACTAGAGGCTATTGCTATTCTTGCATATGACTTTTGTTCGTCAGAATTAGACATCGAAACTAAACTTTTCATGGTCAAAGATCACAAGCACATGTAGGTGAGTGTGTCAGGCTTCTGAATGGACTGCAACAAACCCTGTCCCATAGGCTTGCTGAAACAAAGTGCTGCATTTAGGCAGCAGCCCCCAGTGAAAGTCAAACTCAAAGTCTTGTTGACAATGGAGCTCAACATGGAAGCCTAAAAATAATTGCCATGATCTTTGGAAGCTTATTCTCTGCGTTTTTCTCCTTCGACTTTCTTAAGTATGAAATAATTAATAATTTCAGATGGTTTAGGGTCCAGGGCTCATCACATGAGAGTCTGACATTGCAGCACATGGGTGAAATAAAAAGGCAACTCTACTATCTTGTGAGCAGTTTTCAAAGTGTGTCCTGAGCTAGAAAAGCCAAAGTGAAAAAGAAGAACAGCTGAGAGGAGCTGCATGCTGGCCATCGGGTCCCCTTGTTTCCTGGCTCGAAACCAGTCCTTATCAAACACACACCGTGACAATCTTCTGTATGGTATCATGTGTCTACAATTGTTTTACATCCTTTTTTCTGCTTAGCATTTAAATACCACAACGTATAAAACAACATTGTGATTTAAAAACCTACACGGAAAAAGCCAATAGATGTTGCCAAAGGATAAACACAGAAACAACATTAGAAGTTCAACAATGAGTACTCTGCCCCTTGAGTCACCTGTATTATTTCTGACTGCACAGGAATTACATCTTCTCTGAGTTAGGACAAAGAAGAAAAGCAGGTGCCAGCCTTTGTGTGACCCCCAAATCCGAGAGGCATCTGGGCTGCTGTGAAGGGTGGGGAAGCCTAGGCTTCTCTGCTCTAGCATCAATCCCCTGAGCAGCTCCGTGCTCTCCGCAAAAAGAAGCATGCCCTCAGGCATCCAGGCCTTGGTTTGGGTGTGCTTGTGGAGGTCACTTCCATCTTCCTGTGGTTTCTGTCTTCACAGAGGCAGGAAGTCGTCCACATGACTAGAATGTGCCAAGGCATGTATTATTAGTCCACTTGGAAAACTAATTATTTCCTAAGTCAAAATTGAGGCTTATTTTGGGGTGCTCATCTTTTCAAAGACACAAAAGCCGTAATGTCCCCAAAGAATCTCATCTCCTAAAGTTTCTACCTCCCCAAAAGGAGTTAGTGTGTATTAACTGGGGCTAAGGTTCTAGCCTCTAGAGGTGAGGACTGGCTCCCTGCTGACTCCCACCTCACAGCGGGAGTCTCTCACAAATGAGTTAGAACTATCCTCTTGTAAAACTCTGATCTTATATATAAATGTTTCAAGATATGTGATAAATATATTAGCAATATATTCAGCATTTTACAATATACCAAAGCATTGTCTTCACCCTATTTCAAATTTCTAGAACCTAAGAGCCCAACAAGTTTTGGGTACTCTTCCTTAATTCAGAAAAGCAGACGACCTTTCAAAATTCTAAAAAAAAATTAAAACATAAAACACACCCTACCACCTCCTTGATTTTCTCTCCCATTAGACCAATATTTTATCTTCCTTTCTGCAATAACTGTGTCCACTAATGGGAACTATTTACCCTAATACTTAGGTGGCTTCAGCAAATCTTGAATTAAGCATCTTAATGATTAATGTTATATTATGTATTATAGAGCTATCTCCCTAACCAGGTCATAAGTCTAGTAAGGACAAAATTTATGCCTTGTACACATTTCCTATTTTCCAAAGTATTTAGGAAATACTTTGGGTACAATGTATAAATATTTGGGTACAATGTATAAATAAATAAAGTTTCTTAACCTGTTCAATCTTTATAGAGAAAATGCACTAAAAAATAATAGAACAATCATGTTCCATTAGTTGTTACACCAAAATTTCCAAACAAAGCTCAGTGAAGTGCCATTCTACAAGTTGTGAAGAAAGATACCCTAAGACTCACTGCAGGTCTCGGGGACTAGCACGGTTTTTAAACTCTGGTCCAGCACAAATGAGGCCAAAGTGCCACAGAACCAAAGAAGAAAACAACAGTCTCGGGTCAGAGTCACAGGTAAACAAGATTACTTAAGATCAGTATTCCCTAAGACTACTTATTTACAAAATCTAGCATCTCTTTGTTTTATTTTGATTTTTCGAACGGCATGCTCAGGAACTTTCTGATTAACTCTGGTGTCTTCTGAGACTTTAGGACTGGTCTCCACACTGACTGTAATCCAGTAATTTACACTACTAAAACAGCCTACAATCTGATTCAGTTAACTGGCAAGTGCTACCTTTCTACCAACACAATCAGCAGGAAGCACTTCCTCTTCTCTAAATTGTGTAAGATGAGCAAAGACTCTGTGAACCATGAGACTTGGATACAAGCTCTCCGACAAAGATGCGGACGCAGGAGTAACCGGCGCCTCCTGAGGCTGGCTGAAGTCAAGATATGTGATTTGTGCCCATGTTCAAGATTCCTGCTGTGGCTTTAAACTTTTATGGTTATGATATTTAATGGCTGCGTGTAAGATATGTGTCTTTGGCTTCAAGAAACAGGAAAGTCAATATATTATAAGAAGAAGCACAGTGAATAGAAACATAGTAAATCATTTGGATAAAAACATCTGTCCTCAGAAACAGGGTACCCCCAGATGGTCGTTACTGAGATGACTACCAAGTATATATGGAATAATTGATGTAGATCGCTAAGAAGATCTCATTGAATGCACAAGTATTTTATGATCCTATTAGTCACTCAAAGACAAATACATCTATTTAACCAAATGCAGTTAAATTGCAACTATAATTCCAAAAACTTAATAACCATATGCAAAAAGTCAGCTGAACCACAGAAAATAATGCTTTGTATTTTTAAAATTCCTTCAAAACATCATTCCATAAATTAAGCAGAATTTACTTCGTGTTTATTCCCTAATGCCTTTTTATCAGAGAGAAAGAGAATCAAAAGAATCTACAGAAAGAATTTACAGTATTTATGGAAATAACTTGTTTCATGCTTTATAGTTATGCCTACTTCTAGTAGTTACAAATGAAAAAAATACAAAGCAACTTAGTTTTCTATTGTTTTTAATTAAAGGTATGCAATAAAACTCTTTAGGAAAAATAAATTCTCATTAGCTTGTTTGTGAAAACAACTGTTTTACCTTTGTACCTCCCAAATGAGAGTTAGAAGTAGTTCGCAGACTGTGCATTTCAAACGGTATATATAAAACTTGGATTACAGATATATATAAAACTTGGATTACAGATGTTATTGCAGGATGGTGGTAAGGTTTATATTTCCTATGATTTCACTTCTTTTCTTGTAACATTTTTTGTTTGGTGCTAATTAAATTTTTGGTATCATCCAAATAATCATGTAGATTGTGATATATAGCAAAATAGAAATTCTGTCATTTAGGCTTTAATGATATAAATGTGTAACATGATTTCTAACCTACTAATGTTTATATGGTGTATTGATGTATTTCAAAAGGCAGCAGAAATGAAAAGACCACTTGTACCCATACAAAAATGCTTTCATGTTGAGTTAAAACACAGATATGTCTCCAAACACATATAACATAATTTGAAACAGTTAAAATTTGATGAAAACAAAGTAATGAGCATTACTTAAAAACTTTAAAAGTTTTCTTTCATGGAAAAAAAAAGAAATAGAAAAGTACTAAATCATACATATTTATCCTACAATCAAGTAGGGTAAAAAGTGAGCAATACAAACTTTGATTGGTTGCAATCATGGTAAGATTTATATATTACTAAGTATTATTAGTACCATCCCATTATTAAGTATTTATCAGTACCATCCCATTATTAAGTATTAACCATCCCATTTTGCTCTCTACTACTATGATAAACACACAGAACAATTTGGGGAGAAAAGGTTTACTTCATATTCCAGTCCATTGGGAAAATAAGTCAGGGCAGAACTCAAGGCAGAAACCTGGAGTCAGGAAATTGAGCTGATGCCATGGAGGAACGCTGCTTTCTTGGTCCCCATGACTCACTCAGCTTACTCTCTTACATAACCTGGGATGACCTTTCCAGGGTGGCATCACCTATAGTGGAGTGGGCCCTCTAACATCAATCATTAATTAAGAAAAATGTACCACAAACATGCCTACTGGCCAAACTGATGGAGGCATTTTCTTCCCAGACGATTGCTTGAGTCATGTTGACAAAACAACAACAATTTTTAAAAAAAAAAAAACTAATCAGTACATATTTTACAGCTTATGCAAATTCTAAAACCAGTCACTGACTTTAATCTATGGGATTCAAAATCCGAGGACTCGGGCACCAGGATGTCATGTGTGACTGGACATCACCACTAGAGAAGCATTTTATTCATTCTTTATGTAAGACAGTGCTGTTTTTATTTTCTGGTCATGGTATCTCAAACCTTTGGGGTGATGCTAACCCAAAGTTATGCTAATCCCAACTTGGCCAAACTCCTAAGCCTTCCCTGAAGCAGATTGTATAGAACCAGCTGCTGATAAGTTCAGCAGACCCTGGTGGCTGCCCAGGGTCCAAGAAACCCATGAAGCCACAATTGAGAAGTTTATTAGGGGCCGCACCTCATACTCCTTATTCTTCCCAGTGGACATTCAAAGTGGAGCCTTATTAACTGTGACAAGACATTCAGAGCTGTTCCTTGTCCATCCTCAACCTTGATATCACCCTCTGCTTTGTTTTCTCACAGGCTCCAGCCCTGCAAAATGAAACTGCAATGCCCGAAAGAAGCAATGCTTGGCCATTAAGGCCATGTTTGAAACTTGGTGGTAATACCTGGAAAAACCAGGCATCCAGCCGTAGCCTGCACCAGTCTTCACAACTAGGAAGGCCTCTTGATGACCCATAACCTCTACCAACCCCGGAGCTACTGAGCCTTTACCCACCTCTTGATTTCAGGACTCATTTGATCCTGAGGACCACAAACTGGTGAGCTGATGTGCTGTCTCCTAAATTTAAAATTCTTCTTCCATTCAAGAAGCTGTCTTCACCAGGCTGTAAGACCTGCTACACTTCTCCTGTTGAAGAGTAGCAAATGACCGCTGCTCTCTGGTCCTGGACCAATCTTTAGCCTGGGAACGATGATCCTTGTCCATCGTGGACTGCTTGCCAATGTGTCTTGGTCTAGAGCATCCAAACTGAGGTCCAAGTCTGAATCACAGCGGTGGTGTCCTCTTGCCCCCAGCTCCGACCTGGTCAATAATCACCTGGATTCTCAGATGACAGGGATACAGGGAGGTGTGAAGGACCAAGGAGAATGTGCCTTGGCAGACTAAACCAGAGAAAAATAGAACTCTCTTCCAACTCTCACTGAATCAGTTGTGACTGTGATTAATCATATTTTGTCATTAATTCCTCTCCATATTACTAAAATAATACCCATATTCATATTTATGACAGGTTTAATTTTCTCCATGCAAAAGACATTGCCTTTACTCAAAGACCAAAATATATACATTCTACGTGAGTTCCTGGCTAATGGAGAGCCTCTAACTTGAATCCATAAAAAGTAGATTTTTTTTTCATTGTAGATTAGGATCACTTGGATGCTATTCTCTACCTTAATGTTGTAGTGCTGGTATATACCACCCTTCCACGAAGAAAGCTGAGTTTTCCCCCAGGTCTATTCCATGAAAACAACCTCTTTCCAACAAAATTCGGAAGCTGTTCATGAAACATACAATGCCCTTATGAACTTAACTTTGAAAAAGATCTAGCACTGCACTGAATTCTGGGAATGCAATGAGGTAGTCATGTTCTTGCCTCAAGAAGTTTGCAATCCAATGCGGAGGTCAGATAAGCTAGCTTAGGAAGCGCTGTAGCTGTGCAGTGGTAGTCATGGGATTGCACCTCTGCTCCTTGATGCCCGGGAGCCCTGGACAATCTTCTAATATCCAAAGTTGAAAGTCAGATTGCAGACATCTTGCTCTTTTAGAGTCCTTGCAAGTTGTGACCCAGCAGTCTCTAGTGGCTAAAGCATTAGTTCCAAGCCATCCGACTTGTAAACAAGTTATATGCCTGCTTACAGTGCACTTTTCCCAATGTGCAAACTGGAGACTCGTCTGCAGTAGCTTAAGGTAAAAAGCAGACTGCAAAGTCAGAAGATGTGGTACTAAGTTTAGGTCCTGCTATTTACTATGACTGAGGGCAAATCACTTGCGCTCTATGGTCTTTGGTGTCTAGCTTTGACAAGTGAAAATAAAAGCATTATCTCCTGTTCCTACCTCACAAGGTTGTTGTGAGAAGGGAGACTGACTGTACATGAAAGAACCTTGTTAGCTGTCAGCTTTTCATCACCATTGGTTCTTGATCCTTGCTACCAAATACAATGCCAGCATTTGCCTCACGGGCATACTCTTATTCTGCCTTTACCCTGCACAATGGAATGGTACAAGGAAGATCGAGGTCATTACTTCCTGGATATCTGGTTTCAACATGGGAATGGGAGTGCTTTCCAGAATGACAAAGGTAAAGGATAAGGAGCAAAGCCAGGACCCTACTGCCACACTGGCACGCCACCGTTGACACACAGCGACACATGGGTCTGCCAGCCTTCTTCACAAAAGCCTGCTTCTAAGGCTTGTGGCAGAGAATCTATCCTTGGTTCCAGAAAGCCAGCCACACTGTCGTAGTTCGTAGTATCACCTTATCTATCACTGCCCGAAGTATCACCAACCTCTCTAATGGAGCACATGCCTCCCCAAGTAAACTGATGAATTATTCAAAAGGGACAATAATGCAGATAAATAAAGTATAAGCTGTCCACAACTGCCTGATCTATTACAATTGGACTAGCAGAGGAAATTTCTAGATTTAAATTTCTAGAATTAAAACAAGAAAGTGATGACATGTTTTTTTTTATCATTTAACCCTCACATCAACTTAGCTTTTAGCATTATGATTTTTACTTGACTACACTATCTGTCCAACAGAATGAGGATAAGATTTGCTCCTGATAACAAGTCTTAGATATCTCATTTATGTACACAAACAGACACATACACACACACACACACATAGGCACACACATAGGCACAGGTACATGTATACTCCCAAACACAGGCACATGAGCATATACACAAATAGGCACAAGCATATGTGCATGCACACATGCATATACAAATATACAAACACAGGCACAGACATCTGTATCCACAAAGGGCAAAGGCACATGTACATCTGTACATCCATAAATCCAGGCACATGAACATACATATCATCATATCATATCATATCATATCATGTGGCCGAGGAACAGGGAAGAATGCCACCATTTTGATGGGGGATGTCTCTCTGTATGCTGTGAATATGTTTTATTACCATCGGATAATAAGGAAGCTGATTTGGCCAACAGTCAGGCAAAATAGGGTCAGGCAGGAAATCCAAACAGATACAGAAGAAGGGTGAAGTCTGGGAGATGCCAGCTGCCACCCAAGGAGCAACATGCCAGAATCCCACTGGTAATCCACAGGCCACATGGCTATACATAGATTAATAGAAATGGGTTAATTTAAAAGAGCTGGTCAGTAATAAGCCTGAATCATTGGTCAAACTTTTATAACTAATAAAAGCCTCTGAGTGTTTATTCAGGAACTGGTGGGCAGGAGAGACACTTCCAGTTACACCATTTTCTTGTCTCTATGCATGGCTGACCCTGACTGGACTTTATTGCTGATGATTTAACATGGATTCTGGAATAGTTGATCTAATTTGAGGTCACTATCACTGAACGTGCCCTAATCTACACCAAGATAACATGCTGATTCCATTTCGGTCTTATGTAAAAGTTTAAGTAGAAGTTACAATCTGGTGGAGCCGCTGATGCCCAGCAATCCTTAATCAAAAGGAGAGCTTTCCCCTCAAAATCCATGAGCTTCTCCAAAGCTCATAACATCTTTCCATGTTCCCCAAGAATAACTTCACATGTTCTATCAGTGTCATCTTGGGTCAATAGAGCGATGGTTGCGTACAGATCTGATAGAATTGTGACCCAAAAGAGTCCCAAACCCCAAACAGAAAACTTTCCATTGTCCTCATTCCTCAAGATCCTAGAGCAAGGAAGGAAGATTATGGGTAAAAAGTTCATTCGGTGTTGAATCATTTTTAGTGTAAAACACAAGTCATCCACAATCTCCTCCTTGCTGTGAGTGACATTAGCTAACCAAATACAACATCCACTGGGCTGAAGAGTCCTTAAGACATTGACACTACAGTGTCAGTACCTAAAATAAGTTGAAAACTTAAAACAATGTCTTCTTTTATAGTTCATACTCACCACTTGCTTCGGGAATGAAGCCAGGCAGACTCAAAGCAGCAGCCACCCAAGGTCAGAGGCACTGGGCCAAAGGACCCAGCAAAGAGCAGACCTGAGCCAGCAGGGAAAGCTGTCACTGAAATGGCAGCCATGCTTACAGAACAAGATGTTCTACAGGTCAGGGGGCTAAGGAAGAGTAGACAGATCGAGGCAGGAAGGCAAATTAAGATGTTGGAACCGGCATGGAGTTGAGGAAAAGTGGGCAAAGGATGCATCACCCACTCCACACAGAGTTTGTCCCACAGTGGCTGTTCCTGTGGCTGCCAGGATTATGTCATAGTTCTTTTCTACGAATTAAAATCCTCACTATTACTGATGTTGCCTAACATAGCCAATCCAAAATAGAAAATATTTCCTTATCCCAGGCATAGACATACTTTTTTTTTTTTACATCCTAGCTGATGTAACTTTCTTTTATGGGGATTTTAAATTTGTTCACAAATCTTTAATGTTATTTTATCAATAAAATTTGTCAATAAATACTTCCCTGGTTGAATTCCAATTTCTTTGTTAAATTATTAAAACTCAGAAACAAAATCCGGTCATGTTGATTTATCATTTGCCTGCACTTGCATTCTCTAGGCTATGGGAGGGGGAAGGTGTTCTGACATTACTGATGTGCAAGTGAAATTGAAACAATTAGGGAGGAACACCAGGAGCGGGTAAGCATAGGGCACTTGCAGGCGACTCACAGCAAGCATTCCGGATGAACTTCAGTCTGCAAATTGTACCTCAGCTTCCAAAAGTCAGAGGCGATCAACCCTCCCCTAGCCCAACAGGATGCAGAAAGCGCCTGGGGAGAGACAGACATATGGGACAGAAAAAAAAATAATGAAGGCAGCATTTTGCAGGAAGGAGTAGCTAAGCAGAGACCATAGCTGGCAAGAGCACCACACTTTACAGGGAACTGGTGTTAGAGGTTCCAGCAGTAGATGGAACAGAGCCAGGAGCCACAATGGTGAGAAGAGGGGAGCAGTTTCTACAGCTCGTGTTTGACTTCTGTGTGTTTTAAAGCAAAGAGCTCACTACTTCTTGTAAAAGGCTCTCTCTCTCTCTCTGTGTGTGTGTGTGTGTGTGTGTGTGTGTGTGTTTAACTGATCTAGCGGAACCTGGTCAGGCTTGAATCCACGTGAATGGATTGCAGACCCTGGGTTAAGAATAAAGAAACATCATCTACAGTGTAGCATCAGAGACACAGAGACACAGCGACAGCCACTGTAGTGTGAGACCTGGAAGTCACCAGGAGAAGGAAAGTGGTCTGAGCCCTGTCCAATGGGCTGTGTAGAGAAACATGATGGCTCAGTAAATGGTATCTGCTTCTTAATTTTGGTGTGTGTTGCGTCTTCTCTCCTGAATGCGCTCACATGCTCCAGAAAGTCAAGGATGCATGCAGCCAGTTTTAAAGAGAAGAGTGCCTGTAAGTATAAGAATTAGAGAAATTCTAACTGATAATAACCAAAAATTAAACCGAGTAGTCAGCCACTCTTTGCTGAATACAACTCACTTTATAGTAAATATCCACGTAAAAATTACTGGTAAAAATTATTCCAACAAAATGTAACTTCATTCCCTTTCTATTGTCTCTAGTGTAAGTATAATACTAACTTTTCCATAAACAACCTTTTTCTCCATAAATACAATATTTATATATTGAAAGTTGGAAGATTTTTCTTTCCTTTTCTTTTTTTTTTAACTAGATGAAACTTTGGCAGCAAGTAAAATCTTAGGTCTTAAAACAAGATCCTGAACTTATCTGTTTTCCATTTGTGTTAAGTTCCAACTGTACTCCAGATAGAAATGTACAAAACAGTAAACGAAGTCACAGCAGTCAGAGAAGGAAGGGCCTTAAACTCCATGTCAGTAACTGTATATTTACTAGCTGAGACAAAGGGCTGAGGAAAGGAAAAAGCTTCAATGGCAGTGAATGACGAAGAAGCTGGACCCAGACTGAAATATTTGAAGAAGTAGGGGTTGAGCTAAAATAAGAATGGTGAGTAGAAGTTTGGGGATAAGTAAAGGTGCAGAGGGGCCAGCAAGGCTCCTCTGAAAACTGAAGTGCTGATGGGCCTCTGAGAGCTACCACAGCCCAGGTGACTTGAGACTTGAAAGCAAGATTAATGGCAGGAGGTGAGTAGCAGAAGTGGTGGGAACTAAACCTCGGCCTTAGAGACCCTGTTAAGGAACTTGGTCTGCACCTCAAAGAAACTGACAGGGGAGGCTGGGCATGAACCGTCTTCCTTGGCTGTGTTCCCTTGAATGCCACCATTGTGAATTTATCTTTGGTTGGTGTGAGTTAATCTCGATTGTACTGAATAGGATCTGAGGTCTCTTGGAGAGAAACCTCTGGGTATCTCTTAGGGAGGCTTAATTGAAGGAGGTCCACCCGGAATGTGGGCAGTACCACCCCCATGGTGCTCAGGTCCTGAACTGAATAAAAAGAGAAAGTAAATAGAACAGGCATCCTGTATCAGCTTCCTGACTGCAGAGTGACCAGCTGCCTCAAGTGCCTGCTGCCTCCCCTTTCCCACCAGGGTGACCTGCATCCCTCAAACTGAGACACAAAATAAGCCCCTTTTCTCTTAACCTGTTTTTGGTCAGGTATTCAACCACTGATGATGGGAAAAACAAATGACATAGCTGGATTTATTTCAATGTATCTGGAGCTGTGGATTCAATCATAAACACCATGTTTATCAGGCAATGGAAAACATTCTATTCTATATTCCTAGCTCTTCTAGATACAGGAGGAACAGAAGTTCAATGTCATCGTTTGCTGCAAATGTGCATGTGTGCATGTGTGTGTGTGTGTGTGTTTGTATAATTTGGAGACATTCATCCACGTGGTACCAAGGACTTTGCTTTTGCACTGTTGTCATGGGCATAATACACACAAAGTTTCTGTCTTTTAAACAGATTTTAAGCATCCTCCCAATGACATCAGGTAAAGATATTTTGAAAGCTTTGTCAAGAGGAAATGAAAGTGTCATTACTCTTTAGTGCTCCACAATGAACATAGGTTCTATTTGGAATGGAGAGAGCAGATAAAGGAAACTCACAGATACAGAAAAACCACAATGTGCCACTGGCCAATATCAACTGCAATGGGAACGTACCCTCCATCAGCCCTCCCTTCCCCCTGCTGATTCTCAGCACCTCCAGCAGCTGGGCATCTTAAAAACAACAGGCCATCAGTGACCACCAGAGCGTTCCTGCAGAAGGACAAGAAAGTCCACATGCAGCTCAGTTACACTTGCTTATCTGTCCCCGGTTTGGAAAACCAAATTGACACTTTTCCTTATTGTCTTGGCAGCCATTCTCTTTGTTCTTTGTATTTTTTTTTTTTTGTGTGTGTGTGTGTGTCATTTTCCAGTCATCAAAATGACATTTGAGGAAGACTTCTGAGTGCTGGACCCCAATCACTTACCTGAAACTTTCTTACAATTTTCTTTTGCATTTCCAGGTTGAATTTTCTTTCCATCTTCATGGACCAACATGAATTGCCTCTTTTTATGCTTGTCTGTGTTTCTATCAGGAATTACTCTCCTTCTTATAGAATCCAGTACTTTACTCCTATAGCATTTATAATAATGTACAGTGTGTAAAATGCTTTGCTTGTTTGGTGGCAGGGTTTCATATATCCTGGGCTTACCTGAACTCATGTTCTGGTGTGGGACAATGGTCTGTATTCTGTCAATTATATTAAAAAAAAAAAAAAAAAAAACACTGATTAGCTAGGAGCCAGGCAGGAAGTATAGGCAGGACAACCAGACAGAAAGTATAGGTGGGTCAATGAAAACAGGAGAATTCTGGGAAGAAGGAAGTCCTAGTCTGCAGTTGTGACCCAGCCAAAGAAGAAGCAAGATGTGACTGCCTCATCGAATATGGTACTGAGCCATGTGGCTAACATAGACAAGAATAATGGGTTAATATAAGGTATAAAAGTCTGCAATAAAGGTATTCTTAAAAAAAGAAAAGAAAAAGAAAAAATAGTTAATAAGAAGCCTGAACTAAGGGGCCAATCAGTTATAACTAATGTAGACCTCTGTGTGATTTCTTTGGGACTTAACAATTGCAGGAACCAGGCAGGACAGAAACCCTGACAATAGTGGTCCTCAGGTCTCTGCCTCCCAGATGCTGAGATTGCTTGTGTGCATCACTATGCCTCATGAAAACTTGTTTTATATATTTTTCTAGTTTGCCATTGACTTTTAACTCTTATGAATTTTATGCATTAGAGTTTTCATCGTTAAAGGTAGAATAGTAAAAAGGCTTCTGTAAGCCAAAGGACACCATCAAAGGACAAACCAGAATAGGAAAAAAAATCTTCACCAACCCCACGTCTGATGGAGGGCTGATCTCTAAAATATATAAAGAACTCAAGAAACTAGACATCCAGTTTAAAAATGGAGTATACATCTAAACAGAGAATTCTCAGGAGAAGAATCTCAAATGGCCTAAAATCATTTAAAAGATGTTCAATATCCTTTGCTCTATCAGGGCATATCAAAATGACACTGGGATTCTATCTTACACCTGTCAGAAAGGACAAGATCAAAAACACAAGTGACAGCTCATGCTGGAGAGGATGTGGAACAAGGATAACACTCCTCCACTGTTGAAATAGGAGCGGCGGGGCTGCGTCCCCAGCACCCCGGCCACCTGCTAGCTCATGCCCGAAATAACAACACACAAATTGTATTCTTTTAAACACTGCTTGCCCATTATATCTAGCCTCTTCTCGGCTAACTCTCTCACCTGGACTAGCCCATTTCTAATAATGTGTGTAAGCACCCCAAGGTGCGCTTACCGGGAAGATTCTAGCCTACATCCATCCTGAGTCGGAGCTTCATCGCGTGTGTCTCTGAGAGCAGAGCTATCTCGCGTCTACCAGGGAGAGCTGAGCATGGCGTCTCTGCTCCAAAGCAGAGCTGTCGAGTCTGTCTGAGGAGTCTTACCTCACTTCCTCTTCCTCCTGTTTACTCCTCCCACCTATGTTTTAACCTATCAGGGCAAGCAGTTTCTTTATTGCTTAACCAATGAAATCAACAGATTGATATATGACACTCCCACATCACTCCACTGCGGGCAAGCCACTTTGGAAATCAATATGGCAGTTTCTCAGAAAACTGGAAATCCATCTACCTCAAGACCCAGCTCTACAATGCCTAGACATATACCCAAAGGATGTTCCACCATACCACAATGACACTTGCTCAACAGTATTCATAACTGCTGCTTCCCAGAATCAGAAGGTAAGCGATTGCTGCTGAAGACTCCACATGCTCTAGGCAGAAGACAGAGAAACTGAGTGGAAAGATCCACTGCCACCAGCTCCTTACAGAGCAAGATGCCATGCCAGCTGTGGTAGTAGAATCATAATCACTAGTCTTAGCTGTAGCCCCTGGGAGCTCTACTGCCAACTGGACAAGTAAGATGTGCCCACAGCTGCAGCAATAAGAACTATGTTTTGAAAATTACCAACAGCTTTCTTGTCGGACTTGAGTTGAGGCTTTCTCCACAGGAACAAATTAGCCTCCAGTAGTAAAACTGGTGACAATTGTTTTGCTAAGTGGACAGGATGTGCCTACCAAGGTACGTACCTTGTAGACAACTGTGCTTACACCCAGGAGGTAGCGCTGCTGCCAGCTTTGGCCTAGAAGCTTGCCTGTGGTGGCGGGCAGTAGTAACAACTGAACTAGGTGCTGAAAACAAGTGACTGTTGAATGCTCAGTCCATAGAATGCCCGAATCAATTGAACATCAGCACCAACTCCTAGAAGACCTAGGGATCATTGCATAACAGGGAACAGCAAGAACCTAAGAGTAGGAAAGAAGGAACGCAGGGTTATGAAGCGCTGGTCTGGGAAGATGGCATCCCATGGCCAGTGCACCCATTTGCTCACAGAAGTAGCTGTTAGTGCCTGTGCAAGACTCACACAACACTGGCTCTGCTGACATCCTATCATGAAGGAGTAAGGAACTCCTGAGATCCTAACCCTCCCTGAGGAGCTGCAGGTAGCTAAGGGTTGATGATGGAGGAGGAGAGACATTTTCTTTAGTAGCATAGTCACTGGTGAAGTGCCTTCACTCCTCTAAGCAATCCTTCACCTATGCTCCTGAAATCAGCTCTGGTAATAGTCACTGGCACACACACACACACACACACACACACACACACACACACACACAAAGACACATACACACAAGACACAAAAGTAAAAGGAATCTAACTAGGAGGAATAAAGAAGTCAGCTGAAGAGGTGAAGTACAAGAAAGGAGAGGATGTGGATTGAGGGAGGCACTGCTTGTTGGTTCCAGCTGCCCAGAACCAAAATAACCACATAGAAAATTAAATAAAATATTAATTAAATCACTGCTTGGTCCATTAACTAGCTTCTTATTGGTTAGCTCTTATATTAATTTAACCCATCTCCATTAATCTGTGTATTGCCACGTGGCAGTGGCTTACCGGGTAAAATTTTCAGCACCTGTCTTTAGTGACTCCATGGTATATCTCTCCACCTTCCTTTTCCCAGCATTCAGTCTAGTTTTTCCCGCCTACCTAAGTTCTGCCCTATCAACAGGCCAAGGCAGTTTCTTTATCCATTAATGGTAATCACACACACAGAGGTGACTCCCATATCATACATTATATTCTTATGTGAAAGTGCCATAATGAAACCCATTATTATGTATAATTAGTACACGTTAATAATTTTTAAGGAAATGACTAATGTCTAATTATCAGAGTGAGAAGATTAAACTAATAGCAAAATGGAGCATGTACATGATCAAATATTTAAATAGAAACAGAATTATGTGCAGTTTAACAAGTAATTTTTTAAGAAAGCATCTGTTGTCTAAGGATCTAAAATAATTCATAATGGAAGTGGTCCAGAGATGAACTGCCACCATGGACACTCACTGGCCACACAGAAAGAGACTCTACTGTTTGGAAGTGCTTAGACGGATGTGACATCATCTGTTTTAATGTAGGACCAGGAAGCAGGTAAGGAGAATAATGACCTACAAATGTTTCTACCATTGGAGAGAGGTGGTGGCAGTGATTGTCATAAAAGACACACATGGTAGGTTATTCTTAAGTACTACTTCTCAAAAGAAGATGATGGATTCCAGGTAACCAAGCATCAATGTGGTCATATTGTAGAATTAGGAAAATTACCTTGACACCTGCATGTATGACAGCCAGAGGGCAGTACAGCCTGGGAAGGCCTAACTACAAAGGCTGCAGAACTGCAGAGGAAGCTTGCCATACACATTTACCATACAAAACTCAAGAGCCTGACAGAGGAAACAGGTTTGTCTTGTTACCTCAAAGGTCTAGACTTGAAATAGATTCACCCACTTCAAGCAAAAAAGTCTCCGCCAAGCCGTGGTGGTGCACACATTTGGGAGAAAGAGGCAGGTGGATATCTGTGAGCTCAAGGCCAGCCTGGGCTACAGAGTGAGTTCCAGGGCAGGCTCCAAAGCTACACAGAGAAACCCTGTCTTGAAAAACCAAACAAACAAACAACCAAGCACACAACAAAAAAGAATCTCTCACAAGTATGCACTTCATTTCTGGATTGTAGTTCATTCCATGTGTAGTCTAGTCAAGTTGACAACCAAGAATAGCCATCACACGTGTGTGCAACATGAAATGCAGGTGACCTAGAAAAGCTGCAAGAGGAGAAAGGAAATCCATGTTCTGCGGCTCCAGAAGGAACATGTGCTGCTCACATCTTGTCCTTGGCGCGGTGAAACTAAGTTTAAACTTTTAAAGCTCACACTTTCTAAGGCAAGACATTTTTGTATTTTGTGATGTGTTGAATCACTGCTTTTATATCAATAAACTAGGCTACAACATGCCATTAATCAAACACTAATCTCATTGTTGCTGTGAAGGTATCTTATAACTATGGTTCATATCTGCAGTCAGCTGACTTTGAAGAAAGATGGCCACCTTTATAAGGTAGATGGCTATATATAATCAGTTAAAACCTTGAAGCAAAATTGGAGGATTCCAGAAAACGAAACATTCTTTCTCTCCTCTGGAGTTTCTAGCCTACTTCCCTCCCTGCCTTATAGATCCATCCTTTGAGTCTGCCTTGTGTACACCAGTTTTTTGTAGCCCCAGCTTTGTCCATGTCTTGCTTCACTTGACTTGAGATAGCCAACTGCAACCTGAAAATACTAATTGGAAAGTTCTAGTAACAAGTAATTTGCAGTTTTTAAATTGTGTTTTGTGTGGGGCTCAAAGATAGATCAGCAGTTAGGATCACTTCCTGCTCTTCCATGGGACTGAGTCTAGTTCCCAGTATCTATGTCAGGTGGCTCACAACCACCTGTAAGTCCAGCTCCAGGGGCTCTGATACCATCTTGCAGACTGTCAGTACATGCACTCACATGCATAAAACTAACATATGCATAATTTAAAAAAGGAAATAGTGTACCATCCTCAGAAACATGATGAAATGTCACGTCATCCAGTTACTTCCATCCCAGAGTATGAATAATCCGTCAGACCAGCCGTCCATACTATGTAAGCTCCATACCCAGCCAGAGCCCGTCTGGATTATAGACTGCCTCAGTACCACGGTGCCACTGTGCTTGTGTTCAAACAGTCTTAGTTTTACTTAAATTGGGGTCAAAGCCCAAGAGCAGTGGTACAAAGAAGGCACTGGTGTGTGAAGCAGGGAGCGTAGATTAACCTCACTGTGTGACAACACCACAGAGTGTAGAAGAAAAATATTCCATATTCACAGGGCTCAGCACTACACATGAGCTCCGACACACACTGGAGTAGAGCTGCCCTGGGAGAGAAGACCTCTGTAGATTTCAAAAATACCTTCTTAGTTCTGGTTCCCTAGATACCACTAACACAAGCATTTGTTCGAACACCAGCAGGCAACAAACGCCAGTAGTTCACAGAAGTGTTTCTTATAACCAGAAAGGACAAAAAGCAGCCAGGACAAATGGCGACCAACAAAGCAAAAGCTAATAATAACAATAATGAAAAACAGTTCGCTTGTCTTTTCTTAGTGGACCCAGTCAATATTAAAGAGAACCCAGACTTCATGAAGAATCCTCAAGTCCAGAAACAGGTCCCAGGGCATACCTGAGGAACAAAACGCTTCGAATGTTAGTTTCTTAGATGTAGGATGTAAGCTGACAGGGCCAGCAGAAAAACGGAGTGTGATTGCTGACGATGTCATGGTCTTCCTGAAAGCAGGATCCCAGCCATGCTCCACAGCAGGGTTCAGTGTACACAACTGTGGTCATCCTCTATCGCATAACTGCATCCGGTGGATCTGAATGTAACTGGTCTCCCAGGGAAATCAAGGCTAAAAGCTGCCTTTTCAGTGAAAACACAGTAACTGGTGATGGGGCCTTTAGAAGCAGGGCCTACAAAGGTCTTTAGATTACTAAAGGATTGAATTTGGAAGAGATTGGGACAGTTTTCATGGGAGCAGCAGTTACTGTCATTAGAAACAGAAGTGGCTGGAGCCCCTCTCTCCACACTCCCCGGCTTGCCATCTTGACTGTGGCAGTGCTCCTTCACACAGCCCTGCTATAATAATCCAAGACCTGTCAGAGCTACGCCGTGCCCACATCGTGCCCCTGAAACTCCAGCACCTCCAGATCAGGAAACTTCTTTCTTTTTTCTCTTTTTCTTTTTTGTTTATCTGAAATATTTTTCATATAATATATTTTGACTATATGTTTTGCCCTGTCCTGACTCCTCCCATATCCTCCCCATCTCCTTATTCAGTCAACTTCATGTTCTCTTCCTCTCTTTCTCACTCTCCTTATCTCTCAAAAAATGAAAATCAAAACAGACAAATTGATAAAAAAAATCAATAAATCAAAAAATACCCAAAACAACACACACACACACACAGAGGCATGAAGTCCATTGTGTAATAGCCAACTACTCCTGGGCATGGGCCTGCTTTGGAGAATGGTTGATATACCCAGTGACACTCCACTAAAGAAAACTGATTTTCCCTTTCCCAGTAGATGTCAATTACAAATTGTAAATAGCTTCTTGGTTAGGGGAGGGACTTTGTGTCCACGTCCCTTTCTTGGTCCTAGGATTTTGTCTGGTTTGAACTAAACAAAGTTCTCAAAAATGAAATACAAATGTTCAAGAAATGCTTTTTAAAATGTTCATCATCTTTAGTCATCAAGAAGCTTCAAATTAAACTAGTTTGAGACTTCATCTTATCTCAATCAGAATGGTCAAGACCAATAAAACAAATGATAGCAGATACTGGTGAGGATGCAGGGAAAGGGGAACTCCTCTATTGCTGGTGAGACAGCAAACTGGTACAGCCACTGTAGACATATGTGTGGTGGTTTCTCAAAAGCTAAGACGTGATCTACCCCAAGATCCAGTTACATTGCTCTTGGGCATATATCCGAAGGACTTTGAAGCTTACCTCAAAGTTATATGCTCCCTTCTGCTCCATTCATCACAGTTAGAAAGTGGAAGTGACCTACACGTCTGTCAACAGATTAATATATAATGAAAATGTGGAACATTTACACAATGTGATATATCAGGCTGTTTAGAAAAATGAAATTATAAAAATTGAAGATAAATGGATGGAATTAGAAAACAATCATTCTGGGTGAGATAACCCAGACCCCAAAAGACAAATGTTGCATATTTTCTTTTATATATGGATGATAGTTTTTAAAATTTAGATATATATATGTATATATATATACATATATATATCTCAATCCAAATAACCACAGAGATTAGGTAGCTAGGAAGGAGCCAGGGAAAAGAAGGAGATCTTTTAAGCAAGGGCTATGTGGGATTCCCCTCTATATGCTGTGAATACCTTTGGTTAATAAAGAAAACTGGCTTGGCCTGATAGAATAAAACAGAGCTAGGCAGAGAAAACTAAACTGAATGCTGGGAGGAAGGAAGGCAGAGTAAGAGAGAAGCCTTGTAGTCCTACAGGTACCAGACAGAACTTTACCTGATAAGGCACAGCCACATGGCAATGTACAGATTACTAGAAATGGGTTAAATTAAAATGTAAACGCTAGCCAATAAGAAGTTAGAGCTAATGAGCCAAGCAGTGATTTAAATAATATAGTTTCTGTGTGATTATTTCAGTGCTGAGCAGCCGGGAACAAACAAGCGGCTCTCTTTACAACAGAAGGGGAAATAGAGTATAGTACTATACAGTGATAAAAGGGCACGATGGCACAATATTCCTAAAGGTTCAGTACTGGTACGCATACCTTGGTAATAACCAACAGTTCTCTACTTGAACTTAAGACCTGTTCAACAAAAGGGAAACTATGCCTGATAGTGAAGAAATGGATCTTGGAGACAAATCTACAATGGCTGCTTTACCAAAACAGCATAATCCTCAACCACATTTTAAATACATGTCCTTACACCCACAGAGAAGTGTAATCTTCCCATGTCATCAAAGAAACTTCTTTCTGCAACAAGTGGAGACCACTGCAGAAAACCACATACAAACAAAATGCAGTGTTGTGGAGCCCAGTACCAGTAGATACATCTACAAAACACTCCTGAACCCAAGGCTCAGGCAACATTGTGGAAGAAGGGGAGGAAAGACTGTAAGAGCCACAGAATTAAGGAGTTTCTTGTGACATTGTGTCTTCTAGCAATGTCAGAAGCTACACCCATGAAGTCTCACTAATATGACTGCCCAAATGTGAACTGAACAATAATGACACCAATGGGCATGCCAAAGCGGACTGAGGAAAGCCAATGAGGCTTTGATCTGACACAAAGAACCATAGGCAACTAAGGAATGCTGAGAACAGGAGAAATAGTCTTCCCCAGGGAAGAGTACACCAACAGGTTATGCAATACCAAATGATCAGCCCTGAAAACATTTATATGTTTTCATATTATATATATAATTATACAGACTGAGCAGGTTATATTTAGGAAGGTGTGTGTGTGTGTGTGTGTACATGTGTGTGTTTGTACACTTAATGAAGAAAAGGCCATGAATTTGAAGGAAAATGGGTATAGAAGAGAATGGGTGTAGAAGGAATAAAGACAGGAAGAAATGATATACTTATATTATAATCTTCTAAAGAAATTTTTAAAGGAGAGATAAAGGGAAAACTAGAGCAGGAAGATTAAAAGGCGGTATATGTGGAAAGGCAAATTGAAGCAGGGAATATGGGAGGAACAACCAACACTAAAGGCCTTTTCAAAAGCCATATAGAAACCAGCTATTTCCTAAAATATATACGTGTATGAAATGAATTTAAATTTCTAAAATATATGCATATATGAAAGGAATTTAAATGGAGTCACCATATGGACATACAGTGTTCCAGCTAGATATCTCATGCCACCAAATAACAACCAGGAATGGGTTAGTTACATCTTGTTGAATCATTGGCCAAAGGGGTACCACAGACCACCACTACCACTGCAAACATCAAAGGCTACTGTCAAAGCTACTGATTAGATAACCTGATAGTAAGGCCCAATTGCAAAAGACAACACTTACTATGTCATCAAACATGGAAAAATCAACCTGGTGCTCAACTAGAAGCTTCACCCCGATTGACTAATATATATTTTCTGAAAGGTAGTGTGCATTCTATCGAAGGAGAGACTTAATCTTCCATTTCATTCAACTACAAACCTTGTACACTACAACAGAGGTGTGCCTGCAAGATTTACTGGTACAAAAGAAGCACAAATGTATTGGTAGTAAATAACTACTGTTTAATTGCTGGGAGCCGATTTGAGTAGCTGCCATTACAAGATGGCATTTGGCCCCGGCCTCGCTTGATACCATAATAAAGGTTGCAGTTCTTCCACCAGAAAACAGGGTGAGTTGTTGTGATCTAGCTGCCCACACTCCCCCTGACAGGCAGGGGAACTTCCTTGTGGTCTGTAATTGACAAGGATGTTAAGGTCATGAAATAGAACACATGCCTGACTATGCTAAAGTGGCCAATAACTTGAGACTACATAGGCCATGGTTTTAAGGGAAATTCTACTGCTAATATTCTGCTAAAAGAACAGAGCAACAAAATGACATCTAAATGCACAATGCTTTACCAATACATCAAGGGCCTCCCTCAACCCTTATCAGAAAGGTTTCCTCTTGTAGTTGATGGTAATTAATTCAGACACTCACAACTGGATAATGTAAAAGACTTTGGAGCACTCTGACCTAAATTGGATGCCTTTAATAACCCCCCCCCCTCTGGAATCTATGAGGAAGAGGAGGCAGAAAGAGTCTAATAGCCAGAAGTGGGAGGCAACTCCCAGGAAAGGGCATCTTCCAGACACAGCAGGGATGTTAAGAACCCGTGAAGACCGTGACAGCATACATAAGGCCTGAAGAGGTTAAAATGTCTGTCTTTATAAAGAACTCATCCATTGGGCAGTAGTGCATACACCTTTAATCCCAGCACTCTGGAGGAAGAGTCAAGTGGATCACTGTGAGTTCAAAGACATCCTTGTTTACAAAGCAAATTCCAGGCCAGGCTCCAAAGCTACAGAGAAACCCTGTCTCGAAAACACAAACAAATAATTCATCATTGGCTATTTCATCACAGTAGCAGAAAGCTGACTAACGTGGGTGGATGTGTTTAAGAAATTTCAGAAACCTTATGGTTGGTCCCTACCTAATTTTTTAATTAAATTTAAAAATTGCAGAAGACAATAAGGTAAAAGTTCTGAAAGTGTCCCTCCTCCAAGAGAGTAAAAAAGAAAAAAAAATCACATCCTCAATGGAATGATGGAGATTCTGTGTCCTCCTCAAAGATATGTAATACTAATGGATACAGGAAGAACAGTCTTCAAGATGTGCCTGCTTAACGTGCCAGTCAGACACCTGAAAATACCCGATGGATCTTAGACTATGACACTTGTCATGCAGCTAATGATCTGGAAAACTTATCAGGAAGAACTATCAGAAGTTCACATTTGCTTGACATAAGCAAAGATATATGCTATGTATAATCTTGACAATAATGTTAACATTATGTTTTGATATAGTTCTCATTATAGAGGGATTTTGATACCTAGAACCTTCTATCAGAGGTTAGTGTTCCACTATATCAATTGCCATTTTAATTGCAGTCAAATAACTATCAAAGAAATAGGGAAGTCCTTACCCCTTACTCACTTCGTTACTAAGTTAAGCATGTTTATTATCCCTGGTAGGATGTTGAAAACATAGGCCACATTTAGAAATTAAAGCACTTTGTCATTTATTAGTTGAGGGTGGAAACTAGTTTAAGCAAAGGTTTGCAGCATATTTCAATCACCGTTATAAACATCTCTGTCACATAGATCATATGATCCAATGGACTTCATATTGCCAGAGGATTTTTATACCTTTAAAATCTATGGGTATTTTTACACACTCATGTTAATAACATCAAAGGCCCATAAGATCTTGGAGCAAAGTCATGCCATGTACATTAAGGGTTAGTATCCATCATCCCCTAAGTAGATCCTGGTGAGGTGATGGACCTAAGAGTAGACTGAGCTGCCGGATGTCATTTTGCAACAAGAATGCCTTACCCTGATCTGGATGCCATATCAAGTTATAAATTTTAGGAAAGAGCACAGGAGCAATGTGGTACATTATGAAAATGGTGCATTCTAGATCAAAATGAGTAATTTCAGAAACATGAGGAAGCTACACAGGCAGATGCCTAGCCCCTTACACTACTTAGTCACATCAGTGCCTCCATCTTTAGCTAATAGAGGAGATATAGGCATGCTTTGGGGATTATATGATTTAGTATGATTGTGAGGTGGCAGGGCCCTCTTGTGAACTACAGTCTGGCTCAAAGGATGCTGGGTAATGGAAGGTTGAAGGGGTATGTGGCATGATTCACTTTGGTATGAGTTTCATGGAAAGTGGGCCTGAGTAAGCCTGTGAAGATTTCTTGGGAGTACCTGACCGGACAGGGGCTTATAAAAAGCAACACTGAAAGAGTAGAGACAAGGACATAAAACGAAGTCATGTAGAAGGACCTGTAGGAGTCAGCGTGACGTTTATGACTTTGTGTCTGTCTCTTTTGACTATCTTCCAGAGCATCTTCCCAATCACTAAGTAATCAGGAAAGATTACTCACCTAGAGAAAGGCAGCCAGGTTCCCTGATGATGCTCCCTCAGTGGACCCCAAAGCAGCATATCTCACAAGCCAGAATGGAGGGAGATAGAAGCGATCAATACTAAGCAGTTGCACTAATAATTATTTGATAATCACTATCAATACTAAATTAATACATTGTATCCAAGAGTACACAGCAAGAGGCTATTTCTACAGTGCTTAGGGACTGTTTCTCTGAAAGCTGAGTAGAGGTAGTTAGGTGGGGAACCAAGAGGTAAGAAGAGTATACTGAACATGTGTGATGGTTCTAAGTGGAGAAGATATTTGGTGCAGATGAGCAAATTAGATCAATGTGGCCCAAACATTCCTTTAAAGGGAGGTTGTTCTCTTATGTAGTTGTAGAGGTCAACTCAATTTGGGAAATAACCAGGCTAGCTAAAAGATAAACAATAATATTTTTATTTATTATAAGGGCAGTAAGTCACAAAACAGGAAGGAGAAGTCCAGGCTCAGCTGTGCCTCCAGGGAACCACAGAGAGAGAGCATCTGGGCCTTGCACCCATTTTTTTTTCTCAGGGTCCCAGAAAACCACACCCTAACTTGGTCCTACCTCTTGAAGATAATTGGCTAACAAAGCTTCCCCATCGGGTAGCCACAATGTAGCCATCAAAACTGAGAAATGAAGTGATATATATATATATACATAAAGTTGTGTAAGTTTCCATTAGTGTGGCCTAATGCAGGAAGGTCCAGCTGGGAATCAGGCCTCAACTATGTTATTGTGTTGCTTCATCCTCTGCTAGCCAGGATTGGTTGCTGAGCTTTTATTTTGTGATCTTGACACTTTTTATGGTTATGGGCTTGCTCTTTGCCACAGTGCATCTCTGTTAGGGCTGAAATAATGCTTTCTCTCTGTTGAATCTAGGATAAGTATTTTGAATAATATCATCATAGAAGTGATGCTGCCTCTGCATCCCAAAAATTCCAGAAGAGTTCATGTCTTATCTTTGCGGCAATGTGAACTTCAATTGAGTAATTAAGGTGATATTAAAGTCCTTGGTGATAGAGTCAACCTTTTTTCTTTTGAAATTAAAATATACTTTGCAAGTAGTACTTACTAAACAATGAATGAACTCATTTACTCTGTTCACATTGCCATTTATGAACCCATTTTGCAAACGATTAAGTAATTTGTCATTATTCTTACTTATTTTGATACAAAAATTATTCTGAACGCTGTTGGAAGCTGTTTCAAGGAGGTGTCTATGACCTTTTGTCATGTGCCCATCATTCTCTGAACACTTCCTTGTGTGTGTGCACATGCGTGTGTGTGTGTGTGTGTGTGTGTGTGTGTGTGTTTCCTGTCTTAACCCTGGAAGGTTAGTTTCCCAAGGATCCTAGCTCCTGTTTGAGAACTTCAAGGCTGACTGGATATGTTCTTGGCTTATGTTAAGCTCTGAGAGAGAAAAGACTATACATAGAAACACATCTAGGTATAGTTATATCACATTTTATCTGTATTTACTTATGTGTTATTTATTCATGTGTATTCAAAACCATAAAGTCAAATGAAAGTCTCAACTTTTAACCCAATGCAACAGCTTCCTCAATTTCCATATTTATAACTAGTCTCTGATATTTTTCTCAAATATTTATTTTTCCATCTACCTTTCAGTAATTAGTCTAGCGTCCACACACATAGAGAAGGCCTCAAACTGAGCTGCAACTCCACCATCCATTACATTATTCATGAATATTCACCCCACTCCATGGTTTGACACCCCCTCTCCACAGCCTTCCCCAGGGGTGATCTGCTCACACTTAGCATACACAGCCCTGCTTTGTTTCTTCCTCTACTGGAAGAGAAGGGGAAAGGAAAAAGAAACACACAGTTAAGGGTCAAAGAATATCTTACCACAAATTACAGACGTGAACATACAGTCCCTTGAAATCCTGAAATAACCTAGTTTTGCTCAAACACACAAAAATGAGATTTGCTCTTTAAAAAGAAATTATACTAGTGTTACATAAATTTTATAGATCAGGACCAATAGTACAAAAAGTGTCACACAAGTATTCATCTATAGTCCTTAAATCCACCTAAGCGTGAAGGAAACAGAAGCTTTTGAAGTCCTATGGTCAAATTTAAACTGTAAATAAAACGTCTGGAGGTTGGAAGCCCAAGGAAAACTTGAGCACTCACACATTTAGTAGTGACATCCTGTGAAGAACTGCTGCTACCTTTCAAAGCCCCTAGGTGACCCCTTCCCCACCCTCTGCTGGCTCAGCCTTTCATATACAAATGATGCCTTTGGACTCCTCAGTCACTAGAAACTCTTCTTTCTGAGATTAGGAATGACAGATACTAACGCTAGGTTCAGTAAGAGCACCATTGTTGTCTCCAACAGTACCCAGGCCAGTATCCAAAATACCGGACAATGTTCTTTCTGCCCTCTAAAGAAAAAGAAATTACCTCTTCTTCTCTTTTATTGTCATTGATCGTTTTCTTTTAGGTTTGAGATAATTCCGGATTTTAGATTTAAGATATTTCTATCGTTAACCTACTTATTTCAGCAGAGCTTAAACTCTTTAAGAAAAATGTTCCTCTGATCTTTCTGATTGTCAACGTCTCAAGGCCCAGGACTGTTTCTTACACACCAGCAAACGGGCAAGCTTGAAAAAGAGTCTGAAACTGATGAAGACCGACGTATCACGCACACTTTTGAATTCTCTTCTGTCTTTATCTCCTTGAGATAAGCACACTAGTTTTCTCTAACCTCTGAAATCCTTCGCACAAGGAGCTCCAGATGGCAGGTTGGATCAAGTCCCTGCTAGCGGAACATTTCAATGGCACTGGACCCTGCAAAGACAGGTTCCAGGGAGCTTTCTGAGGTACCATCTGCCAGAAGACGAAAGTCCTCCCGGATAGCAAGTGCCTTGAAAATCGAAAGCACCCGCTACAGTTGCCACCCACTCGGGTGCCCCAGGGGCGAAGCAGAAGAGAGCCGGGAGCTGGAAAGCAGTCAGCGCAAGTTGGGGCGTGTCTCGGCGAGGGAGTTTCTGATTGGTTCTTTGTGGTGAAACCCAAGGCTGGGGGCTAATGCGGTGGGAGGGGCTCGTTTTATAGAAGGAGTGCACACCCTAACTAAACAGAGAGGGACAGGTGGGTTAAATTGTGGTTTCTGGGCGTTTGCGCAAGAAGCCACGCGCGCACTAGTAAACCGGGGCCTCCAGAGGCAAGAGTTTCAAAACGCCCAGAATCACAAGGAACTCAAGGACCTTTTGCACTAATTCCGGAAGCCTCCTGTGGCTCTGCAATTATGAGTCCTACACTGTGAGTGTTGAAAGTGTTTCGCAGGATCCCTGAGATATCTCAGTCCTAGCATAGTATTCTCTAGCAGAGTTCTTTGTAGATTGAAACCCTAACTGGCCGCAAGGCTATGAGAAAGTCTTTCCAACATCTTGGGGCAATCCCGGTTTTGGTATGTCATAACTATACTTCAATTTTACTTTCTATTAAAAATTTTAAAAAGATCCATAACGAGTTCAAGTACGGTCTGATCCAAAAGACGCAGACGTGGCAAAATTAAGAAATATATACCCAGACGCGAAGAGGTTTCACCTTGTTCTAATTTTCATTGAGATTCCACTTAACACTTCCACAGACTGAAAGTACAATAGGTAAGAGCTTTATGCACACCTATGTGTATTTATTTCTATCATATTGCACATGAGCGATTTTATGAGTTTCATGTGAGCTGTGAGCCTGGGTAGGAGAGATCTCAGGACAAGCGGACATCTCTGGGTTCTTGGTACCTTGGAGGCTCCCGGCCTCCAGATTGGTGCGAGCACCGAGCACCGTCTCCCAAGCACACTTCTGAGCCTGGGCGGCCTTGGCACCAGCTAGGAGCCCGCTCCACCCCCAAGTCCCGCACCCCAGCCGCCTTGAAGGAGACACCCTCGGGAATCGAATTACAGCGCCGCAATTAACATATGAATTTCCCTGACTTACGGGAGGGAAGGTTGGGGGTGGACTCAGAGCAAGAGCTGGAGTAGTAAGTAACTTTTCTCTGGGTGTAAAAACTATTTGATTGGCTCCTCGCACGCGCCTGCCCGCCCCCTTCTTTGACTGAGCAGACACGCGACTGGCGCAAGGAGGGGGCTGGGAGGGGAGCCGGGGGAGATACACTGGCGCGTGCCGCTTTTTAAAGGGGCGCAGCGCCTTCAGCAACCGGAGAAGCTTCGTTGCACGCGACCTGGTGTGTGATCTCCGAGTGAGAGGGGGAGGGTCAAGGAAGAGGAGAAAAAAAAATCAGACTTTGAAGAAGAGACCAGAAAGGGTTTTCTTGTTGCTTGGGGCTTTTGC
The DNA here is from genome assembly GCF_014885135.2 of Alexandromys fortis. Lineage (NCBI taxonomy): Eukaryota > Metazoa > Chordata > Mammalia > Rodentia > Cricetidae > Alexandromys > Alexandromys fortis. The sequence goes on from NW_026068015.1 coordinate 4,161,206, forward strand.
CCTTCGTTGAACTGAGTTGCTAGCACCTACTCTATCACGACACCTCCGAGCCATTGCAGTGCGATGTCCCGTCTGCTGCATGCAGAAGAGTGGGCCGAGGTGAAGGAGTTGGGGGAACACCATCGCCATTCCCAGCCGCACCACCTTTCACAGCTGCCGCCACAGCCACCTGCTACCCTGCAGGCGAGAGACCATCCTGTCTACCCCGCAGAGCTGTCCCTCCTGGATAGCACCGACCCACGCGCCTGGCTGACTCCCACTTTGCAGGGCCTCTGCACGGCACGCGCCGCCCAGTATCTGCTGCATTCTCCCGAGCTGGGTGCCTCTGAGGCCGCGGCACCCCGTGATGAGGCTGACGGCCAGGGCGAGCTGGTAAGAAGGAGCGGCTGCGGCGGCCTCAGCAAGAGCCCCGGGCCGGTAAAAGTGCGGGAACAGCTGTGCAAGCTGAAGGGCGGGGTTGTGGTGGACGAGCTTGGCTGCAGCCGCCAGCGGGCCCCTTCCAGCAAACAGGTGAACGGGGTACAGAAGCAAAGGCGGCTGGCAGCAAATGCCAGGGAGCGGCGCAGGATGCACGGGCTGAACCACGCCTTCGACCAGCTGCGCAACGTTATCCCGTCCTTCAACAACGACAAGAAGCTGTCCAAATATGAGACCCTGCAGATGGCCCAGATCTACATCAACGCCCTGTCAGAGTTGCTGCAGACTCCCAGCGTCGGAGAGCAGCCAACGCCACCAGCAGCCTCCTGCAAAAGTGACCACCATCACCTTCGCGCCGCTGCCACGTATGAAGGAGGTGCGAGTGCCTCCGTGGCAGCTGGGGCTCAGGCGGCCCCGGGAGGGGGCCCACGACCCACCCCACCCGGGGCTTGCCGGACTCGCTTCTCAGCCCCAGCTTCAGCCGGGGGTTACTCGGTGCAGCTGGACGCTTTACACTTCCCATCTTTCGAGGACCGGGCCCTAACAGCGATGATGGCACAGAAAGACCTGTCGCCTTCCCTGCCTGGGAGCATCCTGCAGCCAGTACAGGAGGACAGTAGCAAAACATCTCCCAGGTCCCACAGAAGTGACGGAGAGTTTTCCCCCCACTCTCATTACAGTGATTCTGATGAGGCCAGTTAGGGAGGCGTCGGATCCGGGAAAACTGAGACAACCAAATGCCCTTCCCAGTGCGCGGGAAGCCCCGCGGCAAAGATCCCTGCAACCTTTTATTTTTGCTCTGCGGTGGTCATTGTTAGCAACGACATGACTTCAGATGTCTGCCGTGACTTCAGATGGTTGTGACTCTTCCAAACCCCTTCCTCCCTACCTTCTGCTTCCTCTGTATGTAGAAACATTACCATTACGTGTACCTTTACGTGGCATCGTTTTATAGTCCATGCTGCCAATACGCTGCTAAAATGTCATATCTCTGTCTCTTGTCTGGGCTTCATTTATTTTATACCCCGAGCGTTCATCCCGGTGTGTTGCGCTCACTCACAAGTAAGGGAGTTAGTCTAGTCTTCGAAGTTGTTTCCCAAAGGCTCTGAGACCCATTTGATACCGGCTTTCAGTGCTTTAATGAACATGGACTACTGAGTTGTTAGAACACGGGACCAGATGAGGGTTTCTGTAGCGCATAAACACCTAGTGTGTCTAGGGAACCCAGAACACACGCACTTCATCACTAGCTGCTGCTCTGCCGCGAAGAAACTCAACTGCCAATTGCAGACTTTTACTTTTTAAAATACAGCCACTCACAAATCTTTAAACCGTTTGCAAATATGTGTTTTTACAAATGAAAATTAAAACAAAAACTATGTAGTGTCAAAGGCATTTGGTCAATTTTATTTTGCTTTGTTAACGTTAGAAAACTTATTTATTATTGAGTATTTGAACCTATTTCTACTTGTTTTTTGTTTGTTTTTTACATTTTCTATTCGAGATCATTTTATTTTGATTTAGCGAATCCAGTTGCCATTGCTTTATGTATGCGCTTTTACAAATGATAAAATAAACTTGAAAAATACCTTTAGTTGTCACATATTCTATTCCAGCAAAACGTTAAAGATAATTTGTAAGTGACTTTGAAGAAATGAGATTTGCTGTTTTGAAGAATATTGCAAATCCGGTACCTTCAGGTGGTATTGGATACACCAATAAATCGTGAGATCAAATGTGCCCCGCTTTGCAGCGTGGTTTGCCTCTGGTATGTCGAGAATCTTCTGTCTTAAGCCTCTAGTAAGCAATCTCTGGGACAAGCTGGTGACTTTGGTCTCTGGGACTCTGCTCTGAGCTGGTTAGCATCATTGAGATTACCTATGTATTCTCGCAAAAATTAGCTGAAATCTAGAAGAAAAAAAAGACAGCGGCAAAGAACTTGAGTGGAAAGATAGGCTGGCAAACATTGGTTTGACAATTAGAAGCTAGAAGTGTGGCAGTTGCTTTAATATTGCTGACTGCCAATCACCTTTTCTTTCCAAACTCAGGTCTTACAGCACAGAACTGTCATTTGCCTTCCCCCCCCCCCCCCCCAGAGCAAACCAGTCAAGTACATTCTAAAGTCAGCTACAGGAACTGAAGTGTACCATTACACTCAACCCGGGTTCCCATATGGGAAGAGTCTAGTCTGGGCTCTCATGATCAGACATCTCAGGAAAATGAATGTGGAGTGGATAGAGGGTAGAAAACTGAACTTTTACAATGCATTTGATTGGCTAATTTAAACCAAAGTTCCAGGATAGTGTGCCAGATAAAGATCTCTGGATTTGAGGGGTGGGTTTCAAGTGAATTCTTTGTCTTCATTGGCATGACAAATTCAGGGGACCCCACAAAAAAGGGGAACTTAGTTTGCTGGCTCTTGTGCAGTACTTGCATCACCTTGGCACATGGAAAGCTCCCTAGCCTGCAGCTGTAGGAAAAGCACTTCTCCAAGATGCGGGATCTCTTCTGTTCGGGGTATGATGACTTCCAGAGGAAGTCTGTCCAGGGAAGTGGAGAAGTTCTGCAAGTCAGCTCACTGGGCAGAGTGGATGGTGGCTAGTGACACTGTCCAGGGACAGGAATAATGCACCTGACCTTAGATAACCTTTTGCACCTACTAAGATAAGCATCAGGAATCATTGTACTGCTGGAAAAACAAAAACAAGAGCAAGCTATGGCTTTTGACACATTTCCATTTCTCTCTTAATAAGCAAGCCAGATAGAAACAGACAAGCATGCTGCAGGATAAGAGTACCAACTCTTATATGTTTTCATAGTTATTTGACTTGATTTGGTCTTTCCTAGGGGTGTGTGTGTGTGTGTGTGTGTGTGTGTGTGTGTGTGTGTGTGTGTGTACTGGCATGGCCATGGTAGTTAATACTCTCTTACATGCTAGAAATATGAGAGAGAAAAAAGAAACTGCTTTTCCTCCCAAAGAACAACCAATTCTCAAAACTACCCATGCACACTTTATGCCAAGCCGCAAGGAAAAAGATCTCATCAACATTGTTTTCGTTGATTCTGAGAAAATAGAAGTGACACAGCAAGCATCTTCCTTCACAGAGCTTTTTATAGATAATAAAGCTTCAGCTAATCACAGTCAGACAATACCAATATCCACAGCTTATGCCTCTATGCTCACGGATCAGGGATCCCGCAAATTTCTTCTTCAACACAATGAATGGTTGGGAGTTAAGTCTGTCTAAAGGTCCAGATGGGCTACTGCTGCCACAGTGAGCAGACTTCAACCTCAACTCTTCGAGTAAGAAAGTCCTGTTTGATTCTTCTCAGGAGGGAAACAACCACGCCAGAATGTCAAACTTCAATTCTATACTATGTTGACTGAAAAGCAACGAAAAATTTCTCTATCTCATCCAGATGAGAACAAAGTCAGAATATTTTGTGGCAAATTGGGTTCTCAGAGTTCAAATTAGAACTTTAACCTCTTTTTCCCTCTTCTTTCTTTCTTATTTCTCACTCTCTTTTGTTGGCTTTTTTTTTTTTTTAAAGAGGTCCACTCCAAGGTTCAGCAATGAAGTTTGCATAACAAACGTTTGGCAGCTCCCTCTCTTACACTCCATTAACAAGCTGTAACATATAGCTGCAGGTTGCTATAATCTCATTAATATTTTGGAAACTTGAATATTGAGTATTTCTGAGCGCTCATTCCCCATATGCCAGACCACTCCTGCCATGCTGACTGGTTCCTTTCTCTCCATTATTAGCAATTAGCTTCTACCTTCCAAAGTCAGATCCAAGTATCTAAGATACTAGCAAAGGCATCAACTATGTACGCAAGTTAGGCATGCTTAATATCACCCAAACAAACAAAGAGACAGCGCTTCTTAAAGTAATGAAGATAGATAAATCGGGTTAGTTCTTTGGGACACTGCTGGTGTTTTCCAAAGTTTTCTATACTTTAAGCAGCTTGCTTTATATTCTATTTTTGCCCTCAGCCAAGCAACATTTTTATTTGTAGAGGGTTTTGGCTCACCATACTTTTGGAAACTTATTTGATTTCACGGAGAGCTGAAGGAAGATTGCTTTTTGGCAACTGGCAAGTTTAACACGTTCTTCATGGGACATTGCTAATGGCAGATCTACCAGAAAGGGAGGGGGGAGTAACTTCCTTATTCTGAACCAGCGGGAGACCAGGGCTTTCTTGAGGTCTTTCTATGATTGTAGAAGTTTAAAACGGAACCCAAATGTTAGAATTTTTGCGAAAGTGTGTCTTGTGAAATAAATCCTCTGCTAACTTGGAAGTTCGAAAAAATGATGATCTGCTTCATCTGATCTGCTGCAAGCTCCAGTGAGAAAAGAAAGGAATAGAGCCACTTGCCTGCTACAATCTAGACTTGTCAATTGCGGGCTAGGAAAAATCAGCGCTCGCTGGTGAGAGGTGAAGACCGCGGGCAAGGACAGGTGGTAGCTGAAATGTTTGCAGTTCCTTTATTGAGAAGGGGTAGGACGCGGGGTAGGGACAACTAAAATAAAACCCTGAGTACTTTTCATCAAGTCTGACCAGTAGGCCTAGCGGCTTTCTAGGCAGGGAGTACTCCCTTCGCGGCTAGACTCCTAACTGGAAAAGGCGAAGACAGCGGAGAATGGGTTAAATCCTAGGACGCAGGGGAGAGGCCGGGGATGAGAGAAGTCAGGGGAAGATAAAGGAAAGGACAGGAACCAAGAAGCGTGGGGGTAGTTTGCCGTAATGTGAGTGTTTCTTAATTAGAGAGCGGCTGACAATAGAGGGGCTGGCAGAGACTCCTGGCCCCGGTGCGGAGCGTCTGGAGCGGAGCACGCGCTGTCAGCTGGTGAGCGCACTCGCTTTCAGGCCGCTCCCCGGGGAGCTGCGCGGCCACATTTAACACCGTCGTCACCCTCCCCGGCCTCCTCAACCTCTGCCTCCTCCTCGTAGACAGCCTTGCTCGGCCCCCCACCAGCAGAGTTTACAGAAGCCAGAGCCTCTCGCCGCCCCCCGCACTTGCCGGGGGCCCCTCTGGTCCCCAGCTGCGCAGCGGGAGCCGCCACTGCCCACTGCACCTCCCCGCCACCGCCCCACCAGAAAAGGAGCTTGCTGAATCTAGAGCCGAGCAAAGCCTAGGGGAGGGGATGGGGGCCGCTGCAGCAGCGGGGGAGCGCGGGGGCTGTGGCACCTGAACCAGTGAACCAGCAAGGAGCAGGAAACCAGCGCATCCCGAGCTAGTGGGGACCAGAAGCGCTCCCCGCCAGCTGCCTGGCATAAAGCTCTGCTGGCATGGAGATCCAGTCTCCTTTCCACCCCCACGACTCTGTGCTACTCTCCGTTGTTTTAAAAATAACTGTTACTATCCCGAGTTTAAGGGCAAATAGAAAAGCCCTTGGTCCATGATGTTGTCTTCCACTTGTCAATCACCTGTCCCTCACCCATCTCTCCCTTGCTTTTAAAGAAGACTGGGAGCACACAGATTTTAGGTCCCTCTACAACCAGGGTCAGCTCTGCCTTTTTGGTCCCAAACAAAATGGAATTTTGTGCCAAATCTACAAAGAGGCAAGGCCCATTCTACAAGTTTCCCCAAACCCAAAGATTCCTCCCGCTTAAAGGCAAACCTATATACTACCAAGTGAAAGACTGGAGCCACTTTAGATTCTGACTGCAGAGTCAAGAGTTCTGATGAAGGAAGCTAGAAGCTTTTGTCTGAGCTGCAGAAGTCACCCCATCCATGCCTTTCCTTTCTGGGGTACTGGCTGCTTGTTTGGGTCTTATAGAAAGTCTTTCAGAGCTACCCCAATGTCCTGCCCTTCTACTAACTCTTGGAACTCAGGTCTTGCTAAGGGAGGAGCTAGCATTAAGAGGGATCCTGGATTCCCCAGGCCCCACCTGACACAACAATTAAGGAGCAGACATTGTGTTTTGTATTGTAGGAAGCACATGAAGTCCCAGGGCCAGTAGCTGTCATGGCAGGTCTTTTCTTTTTTCCATCAGTGGAAGCTGATTTGGAAAACTAGCTAGAAGACAAGATGTTTTTCCCCACTGAAATGCTTTTCTAATCAAGGAGTCCTAGTTTCAGTAGATGGGGTGGGGGAATAACTTTAATCTGCATCTCCAGGTTCCTTTGGTGAATCATAAACAGGTGAAGCAGACAGCTCCTAGAAGACAAGTGTAACCCAGTCTCCAGTGGACCCCTGGGCATAGCCTATTTGAATGGACCTGGGCCTTCAAGTTCCTCTTAAACTCATTTACACTTTTTAGCACTCCCCTACCCCAAGTGAGAACCAAACAACTGGATTCTTGGTCTCACAGCCTAGCTTTGCTGTTTTCAGGCTATTGGTTTGGGCAATGTGTCTACCCAGTGATGGAGGCAGCCTCTGGAGGATAAAAGCATTGGTATAGGAGATACAAAGCCCTCACCTCTGAACTATCTAACATAAGAGGGCTGGGTGAGGGAAGATAAACTCATAATTATGAGTGCTTGTAAAAGCAAGGCATGCGGATTTGCTCAGGCTAAACAAACTCTCTGATGAGCAGATAGGTGAGGTAGGGCTACCAGGAAGTCCTTGGCTTAAATGGGTAGAATAAGATCCCATTGCTTTGTAATAATTGCCATCAGAACACAGAGTCATCAGCGTCGATGGAAGATTAGCCACAATGATAACTGAGAAAATGGTCCTTTGTGTCGATAATGGTAATCAGAAAATACACAGAACACCAGTCTTAATAAAAGGTGTCTAAGGAAACTAATTTTCTTTGATGACTTGTTCTTCTACTTAAGTCACTGTTTTTAAATCATGTTCCTCTACTTCCTCCTCTTTTCAGCAGTGAGAGGAATTCAGAAGATATAGAAATATAGCAAGGGAAGCAGGCTTGCTGCTATGAGTAGACATCTTCTGTCAGCCATCAGACCATTTCATTTGCTATTCCATATTGACCCAACATGTATGCTTTATTGCTTCCTTCAAAAATAGTCAAGAGCTAGAATGGCTTGTAGCTAGTAGAGTCAGCCTTCAGAAATCAACTGCAGACACAATTGTTCCATTTGAACTTAGGAGAAATTACATTTTGCTCTTTGTGAATTCATTAATACACTACAGTAATAGTTTCATATCGGAAGAAAGAACAGGTTCTCGAAGAGACTAAATGGCCAGGACAGGTGCCAGAGGTCTGCTCTTGGTCTAGCTTTAGTGCTCTTTCTACCACATCCTCCTGCCTCCAAATCCTGCTTTGAACCAAACCCTTTACAGCTACTCCTCGCAGCCTGACTCAAGTCTGTAGATGACGCAGATCCCTGGACTCTTCCATTATACCTTTGCTCCTAAGAGACATACAAGACTCTACAGAGCTAGAAATGGAGCCATCTTCCCCAGTTGAAAGACTTGAGGGCACACTTGTTAGAGTAAATTTCCTTTACTTTTTTATCTTTGCTCCTCTCATATGACAGATACTGGATATAACTGCTTCTCCTTCTATATTGAAATCCTTGTTTTGCCTGTCAAAAATATATTAAAATCTAAACAAACAGCATATAAAAATTAGAAAATGAGGCCAATGCAGAGAACAAGTGGCCACGAGGTATCCAACCTCAGGTGACACATCGACAAAGCAAACTCTGCACTTCAGACTCAGGGAACATTTCAAAAGGGAGGGTAGATCACTGAAATAGTTTACTGAGCTAATGGGAGCTCTCCAACTCCAGATGGACACAGAAGAAACCAGCATAATACCAAACTAGACCCTTTTAATGTGAGCGGCAGTTGTATGGCTCAGGCAGACTGGGGGGGGGGCACTGGTAGCGGCACCACGTTTTATACCTACTGCTGTACTGGCTTTTGGGAACCCATCCTCTTTGGATGGAGACCTTACTCAGTGTAGCTATAGTAGAGAGGGCCTTGGCCTTCCCCAAAGTGATGTGCCTTACCCTATGGGGAATAGGAGGTGGGAGGGGAGGTAGCAGAAGTGGGAAGAGGGGAGGAAGTGGGAACTGGGATTGTTATGTAAAATGGAAAAAGGGGTAGTTTGTTTACTTTTTTAAAAAAAAATAAAAGAAAAAAAAAGGAGGGCAGAAAAATTGCAAGAGTCAGATGACCAGGAAGTTGACTTCAACATTGTGTTTTCTTTATATAACAGGACAGTTACACCCATGAGTTCTCAACAACCTGGATGGGTTAACCAAGATCTGAACAATGACACCAATAGATATGCTTATGTAGATGAGGGAAATCTTATGGGTGTCACCCCACATGAAAAGCTACAGGTATTCAGTAACTACTGGATAAGGGAGAATTAATTTTTCCTAGAGATGAACCCCAGAATTGGTTTTCCAAAACCAATAGTTGAGCTTAAAACCATATACATACAAGCACCATTAGGTGAATTTAACAGGTTGCACTTATATGTTTATTAATTTATACACATACATAATAAAAATAATAATGAAAGAAAAAAACATACATTTGAAAGGAGGGAGACATAAGAGGTGTTGGAGGAAGGAGGGAGAGAAATGATACAAATACAACATATATACACAAAATTAAAAAACAAATTTAATAATAAAAAGGATATACAATAAAATATCATCAAGGTAATGGTCAGAAAGCATATCATTTTTCAAAACTGTTGCCCATCTTTATGTGGAGAGGAAGAGCAGGGATAGGAGGAAAACGGGGCTGTAAACGGCGATGTTTCTCTTGGAAGATGTGAATTTACCTGCTACACTTGTGCCTGTGGATTTATTCGGTGATAACATGCATTTTTCATTGGCTTGGTCATCTGAGCTACTGGCTGTTTCCTTTCACCCTCCCTGGAAATGAACAGTCACTATTGTCCTGTTATTTCTTTGTTCCAAAAGTTCTGTTCTTTGCCTGTCATGAGTCGGTTCTCCCTTTTATACTACCTCTCGTGGTTGAATGAAGACAATCCTTGGTTTGCTTGTGGTTTAGATCCTTTCAAAGAGGGAGTACAGTGCTGGGCTGGAAGTATTTGAAAAGGGAATTGTGCTTCTGATCAAGCTGCAGGCAGCTGCCTAGGCTGAATTTCAGGATCAGAGCATCAGCTCTAGATGTCTACCTACGGGGTAGTTGCCCCACCCCCGCCACCTTCTCCTTTTGTACACAGTGGGCAGCTCCTCGGGATGTAATTTGAAGCTTTGGACTGCTCTGTGACCAGTCCTGAATTATGGTAGCACACCAGCTCCCTTCTTAAACACTGCTCTTACTATATCATGACCTCTCGATGGCTTCTACCTCTAGGCAAAGAGAAAAAAGTGTGAAGCTATGGTGTAAGTTCTTTTCTATTCAGTTTTAACTTGAAAACAGAACCAGATCACCACTTTCGCAATAGTTTCTGAAGTGTATCTCTTCTCCTCAATCATGCCTATTGCTCAGTAGAGAAATGAGGATTCATCCAAAACGAGGGTGTTGGATTTGCTTTTATGTTCTCTGCTGTGTCGTGTAGCCTAGGATTCAGTTAGTCTGAGAACTAGAATGGAAACGGGGTGGCATGACTGCTCAGTGGGAGGTGCTTCTCGGGGGTTCTAGAGGAGAAGCAGCTACACAGCAGGGACCATTTGGGAGACCCTCTGAAGCCCTACCAGGGACCAAGGATGTGACATGCGCATGCGGAGCCTGCCTTTCTTGTCACTGGGGAAGAAGCCCTCTATATAACTCTCTCTCTCTCTCTCTCTCTCTCTCTCTCTCTCTCTCTCTCTCTCTCTCTCTCTCTCTCTCTCCCCCCCCCCCCCCCCCCCCCCCCACCTCATGATGCAAACTCTGTGCTTTCATACTTGGATTTGTGATTTACTTTTGAAGGACCAGCACCTTGAGTTGAGAAACTCCTGCCTTAATGACTGCCCCTGACATAATGGCAGGCAGCTAAGTCCATAAAGATAAATAAATGACAACCGGTGTCACTGAGGCTGTCTGACCACAGAAGACTTTGCTTTGATTTTCTTTCATTAAATGGCGTTTTAAAACAAATGACAGACAATATCCGTGCACATACGGTATTATGATGTAGCCCAGGATGCCACCAATTGGGACTTGAGGGGCAGATCTCCAGAAGGCAGACAGATAATGAAAGGGACTACAGGTAAACACTAACTATATAAAACTGCAGGATCCTTCCTCACTCACCTAACATGAGACTCCCTTCCAGATGACCAAGCTAGGCTGGTCAGATATATTCAAGGCCTGTCCGGAACATGTTTATAGAAGCTAGGGTTCCCTCAGCGCTTCCTTCTTCATTTAAATCATTCAATTGAAAATAAGGGGAGAGGGACCCATCTCAGGCCTCCAGAGGGGAAAAAATGGTTTGCAGATCCTCTTCTCATTTTGCGAGGAGTCTTTCTCTCTGTATACCCCTTCCTTCCGCCTTCATTTTCAGTCATTTTGCTACCTGTTGCTGCCTTCTGTGTCTGAATCTTTTTCCTGCCCCTTTCTTCTTTAACTGGGGTAGGAAAAACCTCATTAATATACCTAGATAGTAGCGGGATCCTCCTGTCTCAGCCTCCTGGATTCTAAGATTATGTATGTTCACATAGCAATTCGCTCTCTGCCTTAGACCCACACTTAGTACAGTGCCTGCCTCGCCAGGCTAGCTGCTCCAGTCCATCTTCCTTTGAGTTTTCGCCCTTCACATGTCACCTGTGCTTACTATGCCATCTTCCCTCCAGGCCTTTTAGCTTTAGCCAACTTTTAGCCATCATCTCCCATTCCCATCATTTTCCAATAGCCCTCAGCCACCCGTTGGCTTTTCCCCACTCTCTGTATCTTAATGTCCTTCTATTGGTTTTTTCCTTGACACGGGTTTGATTTTTCTTTTGCTCCCTTCCTCACCTCGTCAGTTTCTGCTCTTCAGGCCTTTCCTTTCCTCTTCGCCACCTCAGGCTGGGAAAGACCTGAATAGCCTCTTCACTGCTAGGCCAGCTAGTGCTTGCTCCTGGCACGGACAAATTATTGCCTGGCCGAGATGTGGAATATTGCAATGCCTCTCTGAGAAGCAGGCCAGGACTGGAAAGGTGAGGTGGGCAGCCTCACCTTGGAAACCAATATTCTGTTATTGTGACCGGAAGACTTTCTCTATTCTTTCTCCCCCGCTACCCACTCCTCTGACAAAGACACCCTGAATCTTGCTGTACACTTTAGCTTTTGCGGCAGCTTAATCTCAGCAAATCAACTGGCAATCGCCTGGCCAGCATTGGACCATCTGTTTGATCAAGCGCTACAGGTCTCTATTCCGTTGTGGTTAGAATTCCTCCTGGGATAGGCACCTGCTATAGTAACCTTCATTCAATGTTCACGTATGGGTCGCCGGCTCACCAATGCGTCCTTCCTCAGATTCCAGAGTCAGCCTACTGGAAGACCTCTTCCATGTTCACCTTGACAGCAGCCCAGAGAACACACTGCGGCTCCACCACTGGCCACCAAGACTTTAGCTCTACCGGATATTGCTTTGAGACCATTCTCAGAATTTTGTTTCTTTCTTCACACAGGCTGTCAATGCTCCCCTTTCTTTTCTCATCTAAAGAACAAGCAGATTGCCCCCAAAGATACTACCTTCAATCAATGAAATAATTCCACCCAACCCACTTGCAAACTAGGTTTGCAGGACTTTACAAAGAAAAATAAAGGATATGAAATAAAGTAACTATGCCCTGGAGTCTACCTAGAAAACCGATCCCTCCACTGGGCCCTCCTGAATTTTTCAGCAGTCAACTAATTCATTCCTACCTGACAGTGTTGTTATTATTTTCTGCCTCTCACACAGCCGAGACTTCAAATGGTCTCATCACTTGCTCTGAAAGTTAAACCACGGATGAGCAAGGAATTCAGTTAAAGATTAGAGAAGGGAATGATTGCTACTGTAATGTTTGGAGAGAGAGAGAGAGAGAGAGAGAGAGAGAGAGAGAGAGAGAGAGAGAGAGAGAGAGAGAAAGAGGGAGCACTGCACCTGGACATTCTTCCACCTTCCCAATGTGTGCTCAAGTCTAGAGGTATTCACCAGGACAGCTGGTAAATAGGGGGTTAATCATTACAGGAAATCGTGTATCATATCTCTTCAGTTTGGTTTATGCTGAAGGGCAGTAAAGATTTATGCTTCAGGAGAGCATGGACCTGTTATTTTCAGAGCGTGGTTGGCTCCATTGATCCATTTCTGAGACGGTAAAAATATGTCACAAAACATCTTACTTCTCACTGCAAATGAGATGGATTTGGAGATGTTGGTTCTGTCATAAGGACCATCTCAGGCTACATGGAAACTTCTTAGTCTTCTAAAAGATGCTAATATCAAGCCAGGTATGGCACCAGACACCTGCAATCCCAGTACAAGGGAGACTGAGACAGGAGATCTCCAGTTTTGGGCAGCCTTGGCTACATAATAAGATGTCTCAAAAAGGTAAGAAAAAAGTTGTAGCATCCGAGGTTGATAAGAATATTAGAGTATAGCAATATTTTTAAGAGGAAATTTCATATTGAACTAGGCAACATTATTTGGCTGAAGGAGTGTCTTCCTTCTTGCCGTGTTTCCCAAGCTGGGCTTTCCTTTTCTGGTATCCCTACTTGCTGCTCATCACACTGCTGGGCTACTCAGCGCCCACCACCCCCCCACCCCCCGGGATGGTCGTCTCTTGCTGACAGTTGTGGAAAAACAGTTCATGGGCATAGATAAGGACACACGTGTCCGCGCACCGCCTACGTGTCTGACATTGAGCTTTCCAGTTACTGGAAAGCAGGACTGAAAGGGCTTTCTGTCACCTGCCAGCTACTAACAAAACAGCATTCACAGTGGCTCTGATCGGAGGCAGCATCTGAAGCTTCGCGCAGTTCGATCCTGTGATGATTAACTCACTTCCCACTAGTATCTCTTGCAGGCCCATTATCTACTGTCAATATTTTTATAGCCCAAGGCAAAGATCTGCTTACTTCCTCTTACAAGGGAGGTGACAGGGTTTTTTCCCTCTCTTTTTTATTTTAGGTAGATAAATATGTACTCTACAAATATATTTGGTGGAGGAGGTAAGAAGGGAGGAAAGCCGAGCCTTGCATCTGCTGCTTTCAGACTCACCGTGTAGTTAATAATTTCTCTAGAATAGCTTCACAGGGTGGAGACTGCATGAAGCTAGGAAGCGGATGTCGGAAAGATTCAGGTCTGGAAACGTTTTCATCAGTTGTCCATGCTCCAAGTCCTCAGTCTTAGAAATCTCTCTTGGAAATTCACCTGAAAAACACCAAAGAATTTGAATATAACCTTCACATTCAAGATAGTGGGAATTTATGACATTAAGCTGCCATAGATATTACAAATCCAATTTTTATAGTTTATATAAGCAAAACATAGTAATTAAATCAAACTATTAAATCCTGTGTGTGTAATTTGTTCATATGCCCACAGGTGTGTTTGTGCTTAGGGTCGCCAGAGGTCAACTTTGATGTCACTTCTGAGGCATCAGCCATCTTGCTTTTTGAGACAAGGTGTCCCAGTGGCCTGGAGCTCACTGGATAAGCTAGGCTGGCGAGCCAATGAGTCCTAAGGAATCAGCCTGTCTTTCTTCTCCAGTGCTGACCTTCATAACACCTGTGTTCTGGGGACCCAGGTTCTCATTCTGGCATGGCAAGAACTTTACAACTGAGCCCTCTAACTCCTGGGCGTACTTCTAAAAGAGATTGACTTCCTTGGGGGCACTCTTTAGCTCGGGGCTAAACGAGCTTAATAAATACAGTAAGTGACAAAGGAAAACACAGATGCAGAAAACACACAGTGTTGTGAATGAGCACATCTAAATTACATAAATTATGCTGTAGTGTTCACCTTTGAAATGTTTTACATTGGAAGCATGTCTGTGACAAGTTAGAGATTCTTTCTGAGTCTACGAAAATCAGGGACAAGCGAGCTAGCTCTGTGGTGGGAACTGAACTGATCAAGTGTGAAGCCTTGAGGTCAATCCCCAGCACAATAATGAAATGAATGAATGAATGAATGAATAAATAAATAAATAAATAAATAAATAAATAAATAAATAATAAAGCGGTAGATAGCAAGTCATTGTTCTGAGTTTCATTTGACATTTTTCTTACTGTGCCTGCAAAGCAAAGAATTCAGTTCCTGTGATCCTCTTTGATTATCTATAAAAGAATAAGACATATTTAAATCTGATCTCCTACCTCATGGGGCTTTTGTGAAGGTCAGGTATAATATAACACTTAAGAATTACGTCAACATTTACGCATCAGTCAGATCAAGCCAGGTTTTGCTCTATAGCGAACAAGTGCAAAATTTCAGGAACCTGAGTAGCGAAGGTTTATTTCCTCTTCCAACTGGGACTTAACTGTAATCACATGCAGACCTAGAATGGCACAGCAGACACATTACCTTTGCTCAACTGCAACATGAAAGAAAAATGTTTGACTTCTTGCAGTGCATATTACTTCTGATCACAATAGTGACCAAAATTACCCACTGGGCTCCATGCCAATGCAAAGAGCCCAGGACAATCATACAATAATAATATCAAAAACAGAACTACAAGTAACATTAATGACCTTAACAATTAGAAGGGGGTTAATAACAAAATAAAATAAAATAGAATTTATCAAAAGCATACAGGAAAATTCTAGAAATTAAGGCAGATATACTTGAAGACAAAAATCATTCTTCCCTTGTATGATTGAACTTTCAGAAGTAAACTTACTATGGTCTTTAAATTAAATACTATGGGTATTCCTCAGAAATACAGAAAGTATTGGCCAAGAAATTCGAAAGATGAAGCATGTCACTTCACTTGGTTGGTCCAGGTTTGGTTTTTACACAGAAGTACAGAACTGTTTCATAAAACATGATAGAAGCAACAGCTACTAGCAACTAGGTTTCCTTTCTATGCTCTTACGGAGTGAAGCCAGTGACAGATGTCGATTGTGCCTACCGTTAATGGATAAGCCAGTCTTCAAGTAGAGTCAGTTATGATGAGTCCAAGGCTTTGAGAAAAGATACGGAAAAGGGACATTCCCTTCTCAGATCTGGGCAGCTGAGAGAAGCTCGGAAGTGAGTCTTTTCTCTATCACTGCAAGAACAGCACTTGTTTAAGAAGAGGAACACAGCAGGAGGCAGAGCAGTCAGAAAGATGTGTGTGCACACCTGTGTTCTAATTTCACCAAGCATATTCTCTTTTTTCTGCTTTATCAGATTCAAGGTTTCAAGCCCTTTGCTGAAGTCCTTATTTCCTTTGATGTAGAGTTTTGTGCGAGGCTGAAGATCCTGTTTTCAACTCTCTACAAAAAGTTATCCAGCTTGACCAACACCATGTGTTGAAAATTCTGTCTTTTCTCTAATGTATATAATTGACCTCTTTGTCAAAAATAAGGTGGTTGTATGAGCGGGCATACATGTGGGGCTTTGATGCTATTTTATTAACCAATGAGTCTGTCTTTGTGTTAATACCTTTTTATTACTATAGCTCTATAGTACAGCTTGAAATCTGAAATAGTGCTAACCTCAGCATTTTCTTGTTCAAAATTGTTTTGCCTATTCTGGGTATTTTGCATTTCTGTATTATATTTAAGATTAGTTTTGCAGCTTTTGTTAAGAATTACATTTGAGTTTTGATGGAAATTGCAGAGAGCCTATGGGTTGCTTTTGGTAGGATGGCTGTGCTCATACTATCAACACCTAATAACCCATGAGAAAAGGAGGATTTTTTTCCACCTTCTGGTATCTTTATTGCATTTCTTTCTTCAGTATCTTAAAGTTTTCTTTCTCCAAGAGTTATTAAAGAAAGGATTTAAATGGGAACTTGCATGCAGTTTCAGAGGCTTAGTCCATTTTCCTTATGGCAGGGAACATGCAGGCAGATATGGTGCTGGAGAAACAGCGGAGCTACAGTCTGACCTGAGAGAGATAGACTGGCATGGTACTAGTGTGGGTTATTGAAACCTCAAAGCTTACCCCCAGTGACACACTTCCTCCAACAAGGCCACACTTTCTAATCCTTCTAATCCTATCAAAGGGTTCTGCTCCCTGGTGACTAAGTATTCAAATCTATAAGCTTATACGGTACTTCTTATTCAAACCTTCCCACCTGAATAGATTTATTCCATTGTATTTTTGAGGCTACTTTGAATTAGGTATTGTTTCCCTGATTTCATTCTTTGTATGACTGCCATTTATATAGACATTAGGTACTGATTTTAGCATGTTAATTTTGTGTCCTAATACTTTGATGAATAAGTTTGTCAGCTATAGGAATTATATGGTGAAGTCTTTAGTGTAAAATATTATATTATCTGCAAGTAAAGATACTCTAAATTCCTCCTTTTCTGTTTGTTTCTCATTTTAACCCTTCACTTGTCCTATTGCTCAAGATGAGAAATCAAACACTGTGTAGTACAGGAGGGGAGAGAGTGTGTCCTCTTCCTAACTTTATGTAAATGCTTATAGTTGTTCTACTTCCAGCAAGCTGTTAGTTATGTATAGTATATTGAGATATGTCTCCTGCATCCTTAAAATCTCTAGAACTTTTGTCAAAAAAAAAAAAGAAGAAGATGCAGGATTTTCTCAAAAGCCTTTTCTGCATCTAATGAAATGATCATCTTGATTCTGTCCTTGAGTCTATGCGGTGAATTACATTTATTGAGTTATGTAGGAACCATTTCTGCATCTCTGGGATAAAGCCAACTTGATCACAGGTCGATAATTTTTTCTTGTGGTCTTTTTTTTAACAATTTAATTTTACTATTATTTTTATATTTATAAATTGAAAATAGTAACATTATATAAACGTTGATAGTTTTGTGTTAATATACATTCAGCTTGTACCACAGGATGGAATAGTTATGACTTCCAGTTTCGTGTTTCTATGGGATTCCTGAGTGTGTGACTAGGTGGGTCTCCGATTCTTCTGCCTTCTTTTGGGCTTTTTTTTTCTGTTTGTTTGTCTTGTCAAACTCCAATATGATAGCTTTTGTTTTATATTATCATATTTTATTTTTTATATTTTATCATTATCCTCTACAAGCACATTCTTTTTTACTGAAAAATAGAAAGTAGTTGTATCTGAATGGAAGGGGAAACGAGAAGTAACTAGGAAGAGTAAAGGGAGGGGAAACCATAGTTAAGTTATATTACGTGAGAAAGATATCTATTTTCTTTTTTTCTTTCATTTTTTATTTCTTTTTTTAAAATTTATATACCATATAGGTGGTTTTCACAACTGGCTTTTTCATTAGTCCTGCATTTGTAACAGTGTCCCAGGCACACTTATTTTCAATAAGAGGAAAAAGTGAAAAATATACAATTTACATTACAATCACTTAATGATATTAACTCAGTTAGTTTTCAGAAGAATTAATTCTATATTAAGCTAATATTTACATACTGATATTGCTTACTACTGGGCTAATATCTTTCTACAGGAAGAATAGTTTTTATCTGTTCACTGGACAAGCAAGTATTAAGAATATGTATTCTTGAATTAAGTTTACAAGTATTTTATTGAGAATTTTTCCATCTATGATCATCAGAAGTACTGACCTATAATTTTCTTTTTTTAAAAAAAATTTGTCTTTGTATGGCATTGGTATCCAGGTAGTATTGGATTTTTAAAAAGAATCTGGAGGGGTTTTTTTTTCCTGCTTTATGGAATAGTTTGAGGAGTATCGGTGTTATTTAGTTTCCAAGATGGTGAAATCTCATTGATGGTGAGGAAAGAAAAAAATTCCAACCTCTCCTTAAATGTTCTCACCATGTAACTTTCTCTCTTATTAAAGTCAAACATCTGCAATGCAATAGGCAATTGCTAAAATTAACAGTTCAAGGGATGATACTAATAAATTAGTATTAGGCATAGAAAACTTTACCTTGGAGGATATAACTTTAAATCAAACTCTCAGACAAAAACATCCCACTGCTATTTTACTCGGGGTCTATCAGAGAGACAGTGAAATGCTGCACTCCTAATTGGTGTTGCTTGTTACTTCTAATGAACCAATTAACAAGACCACCAGGGTTAAGGGCTGGCCATTCAGATTACTCTTACTCCAAACGGCTTCTTTACTACGACTCCTGAAGGCTAAATGGCTGTTTTGCTCTAATACTCTGGAACTGTCTCCTTATTGAAATAAAGCAAGTTTCTCTGACAGGCTTACAGCATGAGTCTGTATGGATAAACTTATTTCAGATGCTTTAAAAGACTCAAATGATGTTTTCTCAATATTTCATAAAGTATTCCTATAGCTTTTCTTCATATTGTTATGCTAAAAATATGCCTTTCTCTCTTTACATATGAGGCTATTCCCTCCCCTGGTTTGTTTACACACACACACACACACACACACACACACACACAAAGTGACCACATACCATAGCTACAGGTCAGCACATCCAAAAGTAAATTCTGGAGAGAGGACACTCTCACACCAATTTTTAAAAACTCTATACATTTTTTTCAGTTGGATTGGGGACATTCAAAGAAACTTAATAAATCTTCGTTTGTTTGGTTTTTTTTTAATGTATGTATTTTTTTATTGAAAAAAATTTCCGGCTCCTCCCCGCCTCCCATTTCCCTCCCCCTCCCCCACTCCTCTCTCCTCTCCCCCTCCCCCCTCTCTTCTCCACCCCCCTCTCCAGTCCAAAGAGCAATCAAGGTTCCCTGTCCTGTGGGAAGTTCAAAGTCCTCCCCCTTCCATCCAGGTCTAGGAAGGTGAGCATCCAAACAGGCTAGGCTCCCACCCAGCCAGTACATGCAGTAGGATCAAAACCCAGTGCCATTGTCCTTGGCTTCTCATCAGCCCTCATTGTCTGCCATGTTCAGAGAGTCCGGTTTTATCCCATGCTTTTTCATTCCCATTCCAGCTGGCCTTGGTGAGCTCCCAATAGATCAGCCCCTCTGTCTCAGTGAGTGGGTGCACCCCTCAGGGTCCTGACTTCCTTGTTCATATTCTCCCTCCTTCTGCTCCTCATTTGGACCTTGGGAGCTCATTCCGGTGCTCCAATGTGGGTCTCTGTCTCTATCTCCATCCATCGCCAAATGAAGCTTCTATGGTGATATGCAAGATATTCATCAGTATGGCTATAGGATAGGGTCATTTCAGGTTTCCTCTCTTCAGTTGCCCAAGGTACTAGCTGGGGACATCTTCCTGGACACCTGCGAGCCCCTCTAGAGTTAAAACAACTTTGAGATACCATCTTGTACCTGTCAGAATGGCTAAAATAAAAAACACCAATGATAGCCTCTGCTGGAGAAGTTGTGGAGTAAGGGGTACACTCATCCATTGCTGGTGGGAATGCAAACTTGTGCAACCACGTTGGAAATCAGTGTGGTGCTTTCTCAGGAAATTCGGGATCAACCTACCCCAAGATCCAGTAATACCACTCTTGGGAATATACCCAAGAGATGCCCTATCATGTGACAAAAGCATTTGTTCAACTATGTTCATAGCAGCATTATTTTTAGTAGCCAGAACCTGGAAACAACCTAGATGCCCTCCAATGGAAAAATGGATGAAGAAAGTGTGGAATATATACATATTAGAGTACTACTCAGCGGTAAAAAACAATGACATCTTGAATTTTGCATGCAAATGGATAGAAATAGAAAACACTATCCTGAGTGAGGTAACCCTGATTCAAAAAGATGAACATGGGATGTACTCACTCATAATTGGTTTCTAGCCATAAATAAAAGACATTGAGCCTATAATTTGTGATCCTAGAGAAGCTAAATAAGAAGGTGAACTCAAAGAAAAACATCTAGTTATCCTCCTGGATATTGGAAGTAGACGAGATTGCCAGGCAAAAATTGGGAACTAGGGGGTGGGGTGGGATGGGGGTAAGGAGATATGGAGAGAGAGAAATGAGAAGGGGAGGATGGGGAGAGTGTGGGGGAATGGGATGGTTGGGATAAAGGAAGGGTGGATATGGGAGCAGGGAAGTATATATCTTAATTAAGGGAGACATCTTAGCGTTGGCAAGAGACTTGACACTAGAGGGGCTCCCAGGTGTCCAGGGACATGTCCCCAGATAAACCTTCCCTTGTAAAGTGTATTAACTCTTTATGCCTCTGCCTCTAACTGCTCTTTACTGTCTCTCTCACATTCAGCAGCCTGAAATTCTCAGGCCAGCCAAGAAAACGCATGCTGTCGCTTGCTTTTAAATTTATGTTCTACAGTCTTCATTTTTAACTCTAAAAATCTCTCATCCTAGCCCTACAAACATTTCTTCAGCTGTCTGATTGTCTTCTTATTAAACACCATCTACCTTACAGGTATAGATAAAAATATAGCCACAAAGTATCTGTCCTTTTAAACTAATGTTTTTATTGATTTTTATTGAGTTCTACATTTTTCTCTGCTCCCCTCCCTGCCTCTCCGCTCCCCTTCAACCCTCTTTCAAGGTCCCCATGCTCCCAATTGACTCAGGAGATCCTGTCTTTTTATACTTCCCATGTAGATTAGATTTATGTATGTCTTACTTAGGGTCCTCATTGTTGTCCAAGTTCTCTGGGATTGCGATTTGTAGACTGGTTTTCTTTACTTTGTGTTTGAAAACCACTTATGAGTGAGTACGTATGATATTTGTTATTCTGGGTCTGGGTTACCTCACTCAATATGATGTTTTCTAGCTCCATCCATTTGCCTGCAAATTTCAAGATATTATTTTTTTCTGCTGTGCAGTACTCCATTGTGTAAAGGTACCACATTTTCCTTATCCATTCTTTGGTCTAGGGGCATTTAGGTTTTTTCCAAGTTCTGGTTATAACAAACAATTCTGATATAAACATGGTTAAGCACATGTCCTTGTGGCACAATTGAACGTCCTTTGGAGATGTACCCAAAAGTGGTATTGCTGGGTCTTGAAGTTGTTTCCTAATTTTCTGACAAATCACCATACTGATATCCAAAGGGGCTGTTCTAGCTTGCATCCCCACCAGCAATGCAGGAGTGTTTCATTTACACCACAACCTCTCCAGCATAAGTTGTCATCAGTGTTTTTGATCTTGGCTATTCTTACAGGTGTAAGATGGAATCTCAGAGTTGTTTTGACTTGTATTTCTCTGATGACTAAGGATGCTGAGCATTTCCCTGAGTGTCTTTCAGCCATTTTGGATTCCTCTGTTGAGAGTTCTCTGTTTAAGTCTGTACTCCTTTCTTTATTTTTGATTATTTGTTTTTCTGATGACCAGTTTCTTGAGTTCTTTGTATATTTTGGAGATCAACCCTCTATCTGATGTGGAGTTAGTGAAGATCTTTTCCCACTTTGTAGGCTGTCGTCTTGTCTTGTTTGTTTTGTTTGTGTCCTTTGCTTTACAGAAGTTTTTCAGTTTCTGGAGGTCCCATTTATTAATTGTTTCTCTCAGTGTCTGTGCTACTGGGGTTATATTTAGGAAGTGGTCTTCTGTGCCAGTGCATTCAAATATATTTCCTACTTCCTCTTCTATAAGGTTCAGTGTGGCTGGTTTTATGTTGAGGTCATTGCATGGTGACTGATATGGATCTATTTTCATTCTTCTACATGTTGATAGCCAGTTATGCCAGCACCACATGTTAAATATGCTTTCTTTTTTTATTTGATATTTTTTGCTTCTTTGTCAAAAATCAGGTGTTTGAAGATGTATGGATTGATATCTGGGTCTTCTATTTGGTTCCACTTGTCCTTCTGTCTGTTTTTATGCCAATGCCAGGATGTTTTCAGTATTGTTTAGAGTTTAAAGTTAGGAATTGTGATGCCTCCAGAAATTCTTTTATTGTACCGGATTGTTTTGGCTATCCTGGGTTTTTGCTTTTGCATATGGAGTTGAGTATTGTTCTTTCGAAGTCTGTGAAGAATTTTGATTGGATTTTGATGGGCATTGCATTGAATCTGTAGATTGCTTTTGGTAAGATTGCCATTTTTACTATGTTAATTCTACCTACCCAAGAGCATGGGAGATCTTTCCACTTTCTAATTTCTTCTTCAATTTCTTTCTTCAAAGATCTTAAGTTCTTATCATACAAGTCTTCCATTTGTTTGGTTAGAA
The DNA here is from genome assembly GCF_014885135.2 of Alexandromys fortis. NCBI lineage: Eukaryota > Metazoa > Chordata > Mammalia > Rodentia > Cricetidae > Alexandromys > Alexandromys fortis. The sequence continues at coordinate 4,183,642 of NW_026068015.1, forward strand.
TTACTCAGAGATATTTTATGCTATTTGTGGCTATTGTGAAGGGTGATGTTTCTCTGAGTTCTTTCTCAGCCCATTTATCATCTGTGTAAAGGAGGACTACTGATTTTTTGGAGCTAATCTTGTATCCTGCTACATTACTGAAAGTGTTTATGAGTTGTAGAAGTTCCTTGGTAGAATTTTTGGG